>NC_090928.1:1269705650-1270008077 GCF_040938575.1 Ambystoma mexicanum | reverse complement strand
CCCCACGCGGTGGCCGCTCCTCGCAAGCCCCTGGCTATGAGGGCTGCGCCGTTGCTCTCTGCGCCTCGTATTGGCTGGTCCACCTCGGATTTTCCCCTTCCGGGGTCTCCGCTAGCAGCCCGACATCAGCAGGAGTATGTCCCTTTGTTGAGATACATGAGGGTCGATTCTCTCTTCTTTTTCGGCAACCGAATGCTTTGATGTGCTTTATGTATCGGCCCGGCTGGGAGAGATCTCAGGCGCGTCCTCTCCTGCCGGCTGCCATCTTGGGAGTCCGCAATAGCCTCTTTTGACGCTATGAAGGCGTTCGACTCCCTAGAGTGGAAATGGCTATTCCGGGTGCTGAGGGAATTCGGGTTTGGGGATAACATGTGTAGATGGTTGGCCCTGTTATATACAAAGCTAATGGCTATGGTGAGGACCAATAATTGGGTGTCTGGAACATGGGAACTGGGCAGGGGGACACGGCATGGGTGTTCGGCCTCCCTGATTCTGTTTGCCTTGGTCCTGGAGCCCTTCGCAGCATTTTTGTGGCAGAAAATGAGTGAGGCAGGGATCGAAGCTGGGGGTCAAAGGCATATAGTTTTCCTCTATGCGGATGATTTACTGTTGTACGTGCTAAACCCCATGACGTATCTTCCAGAGTTGCTCGAGATATTAAAAAAGCTTAGTTTCATGTCTGGCTTTCTCATTAATCCGGGAAAATCGATGTTGTTCCCGTTAGGGGGGCTGAAAGATAGACCACAGGAGGAATTACCAGAGTTGGGATTTAAATGGGAGAGGGAGTCATTCCAGTATCTGGGGATAAGGGTATTCCATGAGGTGGAGGATACGTTCGTACATAATACAGGGAGGGCGCTGTCAGGGGTCGGAGACTCAATACAATTCTGGAAAGTGCCCCCCTACCCCTTTCTCTGATGGGTAGGGTGGCACTCTGTCAAATGGTGATCCTGCCACGATTGCTCTATTTCTTTACAAATATACCCTATGTGGCGAAAAAAAGTCTTCTTTAAAATGCTGGACGTTAAGGTCAGGGAACTACTGTGGCATACGGGCAGGAGGAGGTTATCCTTGGAGACATTGCAGAGAGTTAGAGGAGAAGGGGGACTTGGCCTCCCGAATTATGAAAAATATTTTGTGGCGGCACAGTTGCAGTCAATTTTGGTGTGGGATCAACATGGGGGGGGGGACCCTGAGAGGATTGATGAGGGATATACCGTCAAACCGTAGAGCAGTTGAACTACTTTGGTACCCAATGGGTAATAAGGGGAGAACCACGGTATTTGAGGCGGTGAGAGAGACGTGGAGGAAATATGTTGGTGGTAGGGCAGTTGGGGGTCACTATGAGGGTAAACTTCCATGGGGTGTGTACCGGAAGCTCCGCCAGGCGATTGGAAGGGCAGGAATACAGAGGCTCCGGGAGAGGGGATGTGAGACGGTGGGGGATCTTTTTGAAGGTGGGAAGCTATTTACCTGCAAGGAATGGTGTTTGAAGTTCGGCCTACCGCAGGGACTTTTTGTGGCATATGGAGCGGTGGTTCGTAGGTTAGTGGAGATGTGGGAGGGAATGCCTGAGGAACCGGAGGCGAGTCCGGTGCTCAGAGTTTTGCTTGACCAGATGGGGGGGGGGGAGTAAGGCACATATTTCATGGATCTATAAAGCCCTACGGGAGGGGAACCCCAACGGTGAGTTGAGGATAAAGGAGAGGTGAGAGGTGGACATGGGACGTCAAATATCGGAAAAAGAATGGACACGGGTCTGGGGATTGGTCCGGCAGACATCACGGAAAGCCCGCTTCCAGCTGGTCCAGTTTAATATTTTACACCGGACGTATGTGACCTCAGTGGGGCTTCGGGCAATGAACAAGAAGCAGTCTGATGAATGCCACAGGTGGGGTTCTGGAATATGGTATGGGAATGTACGATAATGGTGGAGTACTGGGGCGAGGTTATTAAGGGGGTGAATGGGCTGTTGGGGACCAGATGGGAACGGATTCCGGAAATGTGTATATGGGGTAAACTCCCAGCGGGAAAAAAAGGCATAAGCTACGGAACAGGATGGGCCGATTCCTATTGATCTTGGCGAAACGCTGAATGGTTATAACTTGAAAGTGTCCACAAGGCCCGGCAATAAATTTGTGGCGGGTGGATGCCCGGCGATGGGGCATGGCAGAACTAACGGTTATAAAGAAGGCAGAAACTGAAATGGAAGGGGAGGGTGTGTCGGTACATTGGACCCAATTGCTGAATGACTTGTCAAAGGACAATGATTTATGGCCTTCGTGAAAAGTGACTGAGGAGGGTGAGGAATGGGGGATAAGGTTGAAGGGGGAAGATATGGACTAAGGGAGTGGGGTTGGAGCTGTCCGAGTCGTAGAGCCATCTCCGATCATGGTGGACTGCACGTGGCGATTTATGGAAGGCATGGAGGCCTTGAGGACATAACCTGGACTCTGGGAGGAGGAGGGAGGGAATGAGGGTGGGAGGAGGGGTAACCTCTGGGGTGTGGTCTCGATGCTGTTATAAAAGGTTATCAGAAAGTTCCAATGGGGGAATTGAGGGGCTAGGTGGGTGGCTGGGAAGGGGGAAGGGAATGTTGGGATCGTTATTTCTTTCTGGTTTGTTACTACAAAATGCTAATAAAGAGTGTTTTAAAGAAACTGTCCCTCTCTACTTGGCAAGGGTGAAAGACAGCCAAGAAAGGATTCACCATATTGAACAGGAGAGGGCTTTTTAAGTATATGGTCCTCATTAATAAGTGCATTATTGCGGTTAAAAAGGCTGGACGTTGTAGTGCAGCCGCAAAAAGGGTGTTCCGGGAATGCCAGGAAAGTAACAAAAATGTTACTTAAAACAAAGAAAAGGATGTAGGATGGCTTTTGCTGCAAATGGAGAGAGAGAAAAAAAGGATTCAACTACTCCTGCACTGGTAGACACAGGGGCTACCAAGTGCACCCAAAGCGACACAAGGGGGCCAAAACGCACCCGGGCAGCACACTACATAGAGTGAGGGGTGCTATGATAGGTAAACATGGATGCCGAAATCAAGGCGAGAGGCCTCGCCTCTTAGAAACCTTAAAAAGAGGGACCCCAAAAGCAAAGTGAATGCAGGAGGTGAGTGAGATTAAAAAAAAAGTCACACCTGCCTTAAAACATCTATGAAAAAGATCCCATTGAATCCAGCAGTAGTGCTGGGAGGCTCAGGACAGAGGCTAAGAAGATTTAAAGAAAGGAAGGAAGAAATCTCCTAAACAACTGGTTAAAGCAAGGCAAGCATTAATGAAGGGGGTGGGCGGTCTTTTCGTCAGACCTCACTTTGGGAAAACAAATTACCTGCATCAATTTATTTTATAGAAATCATAAAAGCGTGGGCTATTCCACCCTCACCAGGTGGTATTCTACCAGAAATATAGATCTTTGATGGCAACTTTTCGTTTATCTGTAAATGTACCCAATTTTGAGAAATGCGGGGGAAGTAGTTCCCTGACTTACGATTGCAGTGTTGAAGACTTGATTTATGAGGTCCCTTTTTCTGATAATAGATCGTCGGTGAGTGTGCAAAGAGATCTGCAGAACAAAGATTCTCTTCTGTTGCGGTCATAGTATTAAACCAAATGTACTGAGCCTGGGCTCCTTAACTTCCCACAATGGCCCAAAAGAGATCCCTGTTCTTCCGTGAAGAAGTATTTGTTGCTGATTGTTACAATGAATTTTCAGAATCAGCCCTATGGCCAGATTCTGAGAGGCCACTGTATTCTGATGAATAGGGACAAACACTAATGTGAACCCCAACTCTATCTGGGTAGTGTGACTTACAGGCAAGGCTTAGACTTATGCGAAGGGTTCGGTTAAGCACACACAGAGCACTCTTAATAACACAAATTAGGCAGGTATAGAAATACTGTTTTTTAGATAGGACTTAGACAAACTCCTAGCAATGAAAAACCACAGGTAGGTAATTACAGTAAAACATTCACTACTACTAAATGCACGTCCACATAGGTGTGCTCTGCTAAGAGCACTAACACTTCACTTTTAGAATACAGGTAAAGCAGTTCAGGATACTGTAGCAAAACAAAACAGTGAATAAAAAGAATGAGGCAAATGATCCTCGGTTAGAGAACTAATATGTTGAAAATAAAGGATTTGCAAACACCACACCAAACCTTATAAAATAAGGCACTACACCTTGAGTCATTTCCTTGCTAGAAACGATGGGGCCCAGTGCCCTAGAGTCACTGGTCCCAATGACGTTCTTTTCTGAAGGCTAGGAGCCTTTTTAAGAGTCTGAACAACAAGAGGTGGCAGCAAGGCCAAAGGTTAGATAACTCGAAGAAATATTCTTAGCAGACCCTCTCCCAATCCATCCACCTCATCAGAAGCACAGGGGAGGGTAGATGACCAGAACCCCGCCGTTCACGGCCAGGCAAGGCAGAGGGTGGGCAAGGACGTTATGCCTGTTAAACCCAATGGGGCTGGGGTAGATGGGCGTGGAGGGGAGGGAGGGAGTGTCAGAATAGCTATATTTGTTCAACCCTTGTACTCTGGTGCACTTGGGTATTATCCTAGAGTAGATGTTCCTGAAATCACTCTGCCCCCTTTTCTCTTAGCTTAGTCCCAGGTGGCTCTGGTGCAGAGGTCACTTTGAGTGTCTGGTGTTTGGGTACGACTAGTTCTTGGTTCCATACTCCAATGAATCAGACAGCTGGAAACCTCTACCGGTCTGAAGAAAGGACCACCACTAAGGCGATGACCTCTGGGGACTCCCAGCTCACGATTCAGCCTGCAATCAGCGATGGCCGCTCCGAAGAAATGGTGGAAGTCAACTTTTGTTGTGAGAACAAAGAAACTACTCTTAATAAGCTGTTCTTCGTGGTGGAGAGCTGCGACTGCACGGTATGCTTCCTGTTTTGTAAGAAGAGGATTTGTGTAGTGCCAAGGCTCAACTTGTGGGAGACAGCCAAAGCAGAGAGGTATCATAAATTGAATTTGGTCAGACTGCGGGATGGTTTTAGGGTGCTTCCAACGGCTTCTACGGGCAGGATCCTCAAGGAGGTGTTGAGACTGGTAGTTCCCACCGTTTAAGGGGTTGAAGCATCGATTGAAGGCCTTCAGGTGCTCTGAAAAGGAGTAGAACTTCACCGGGATGGTAGAAGAAAGTGCTGCTGGGTTCCAACAACAGGTTCTGGGTCCTCAGCATAGGGGTCTTGGCTCCCGTGACCATGTGTGTTTGAGCTGGAATCGCCTCAAACCCACTAATGGTAAGGATCTGCACCATTCAAAATGGCAGGGGATGTTTAATCCTAGATAGCCTCTGGCCAACACATCTGTCCAGCAACAGACACATGGCATGGATGTGGACTCTGATGAGACAGTCCCAGCCCCCGCATCAGCATACACCCACACAGACCACCACGTTTCCCCTGAGAGCTGGAGCATTCCCTAGGAAAAGGCTTGCTATAAATGGTACATCTGCCCCTAGAGGGGCAGGAAGAAGGCCAAAGGATGCCCAAAGGACAGGCAAACATCCCATAGCAACGGCCATTTTACAGCATATGGTATTCTAAACCGCTTTATGCCGTAAAAGCCAAAAGGGCACGCAACCAGGAAAAGAAAATGTGAAAGAGTATCTGCTGCCATCAGCCCATCTTGGACGTATCAAGTTAGTAACAATAAAGGTACAACTAATAAAGCTCCAGGGACACAAAGTGCACAACAAGACAACAGAGCTCTCCTGCACTTATAGTCTTGGGGACTGGTCAGTGCCCCCCAAATGGATGCGTTTAGCAAGGCAGTGAAGTCAAAAGGTTTCACTTGCCTCCAAATGTCAGAAAAGGTTCAAAACAATAGCTAAAAGTTGGGTGTCCCTTTTGAGGTCTGCAGAGGGAAAACAACAAAAAGAAAATTGCTCGTAACATTGTATATAGTGGAGCGGATCCCATAAACTGGAAAGTACCTGTTGTCAAGAGAAGTTATTTGAAGGTGTGAGCAGAGTGTAAAAGTCATGTGCCTTTATACCTTGCCATGTGCCGAGTGGTAGATGAAGGTGGGAGTCTTGATTTGCCAGGTTTCTTTTTGGTGTCTATAGCACAACATGCATTGTGAAGTGCAGGATCCCTTTACCTTGAGCCCCTTCTCCCTGGAAACAGTACAACTCGTGGTTGGGGTGGTGGAAGGGGTGAGAAAAGACTTGGCAGACCCTCGGCCACTTTGGTGTCTGTAGTACAGTGTGAATTGTGAAGGGCAGCCTCTGTAAACTGTGAACCGCTTGTGTCCCACTACCATGTAGTTGTGCAAGGTGTGGAGACAAGCTAATGTGTCAGGGGTCACGTCAGTGTCTTTAACACATATGCAATGTGTACTGGACCTTAGGTCCCTCCTTCTGTATTGTTTGTTTGATGCTCCTTCCTCACTGGAGATCTTGTTGTTCGCAGGATGGCAGCGGTACTCTCCAACGTAGTGGTTCTTTTGGAAAAATTCGTGAGGCTCTCAGGAGAAGCAGTGAAATGCTGGTGAAAAAGTTACAGGGAAATGGTCCGCCAGAGCCCCGTAATACCAAGTAAGGGTTCAACAACTTGCTTTGAATGCATGTATTGACTGATTCACATCTCCTTTTCCTTCCCAGGGGCTCTCTGCCTGAGGGATCTCCTGGGTCTTGTGTTCAAGCCCCAGATCACCCACCAGACCTAGCCAAGCATTGCGCTAATGCAGATGCCCAGTAGCTCACCTGTGATGGGAGTGATCGAGCAGCTACACCTCTTATGAGGCGAGCGGGGCAACAGAAATACAGGTTAACAGATTGTTTGAATGAAAGACTGTCCATATCAAGTTTGAATTCCAGGTGCTTCGTTATACAGCTAGCAGGTAGGTAAATGTAATGGATGTATGTGATCTCTTCAAACATATTTCACCTAATGGAGATTTTACTGAATCCATTTCATTGAAAAACAAAATCTACTTTTACTTTTTCTACTTTCTTTTTAATTAAGGGACCCGCATCCCCCACTCACCTGTCTCTACCCTAGCATATACCCTTACCCCACACCCTACCTATTATGAATGACACACATGCCATTTCCCCTACCATTTTTGGTGAAATAAATTTGGTGAAATCTCATTAGGTGAAATGGTATTCAAAGAAATGTACGGTAACAAATGTAACTTTACTAGCCCTTAGCTGGTAGGTAAATTATTTTACAAAGTCTCCGATAAGCGACACAGATAATTTAGGGTCCTCGGGTGCACCACCAGGCGTCCGTGCCATTACTGTCCAACCATTGTTAAGCAACTTCCTTCGGTGCTTGGCATTTGTTGTACATGTTCAACTTGTAAGATTGCCCCATAGGAAACCATTGGGCCTATGTTAACCTGAAGGGAATACACTGGCGAAGTTCTAGCAAGTTCCGTCAGTTTCTGCAGTTTCCAACCACTGCCAGACAGTCTCCAGAGGCCAGTGCTGAGAAGAGATGCAAACCCAAGCATGGCTCGCTATTGGGAGGACTTTCTTTTCAAGAAAACCACTTGTTACTGAACATACCCAGGTGCAGAGAGCTTGGATAAAAAAGCGGACAGGACTGGACAAGACCTGACTGGGCTGTAAGGAAAGAAAACAAAAGGACAGTGTTAACAGGACGATGGTCCTACACTAACCACCCCACTGTCCCTCTATCTTTTTTTTTTAACCTATAAATTGGGTATCAATCAAATTCAAATGGTGCAAAGTCCATAAGCCATGTAACCGACCCAGAAGAAATGAAGAAAAAAAATAACAAAATGGTAGGAAACCAAAATAACAAGTACACAGGGACCCGACCCAGCGACACAAGGACACTGTCTAACGAGATCAATATCCTTGGAGAAGCAGTGTTGAAAAGACGTTCCAAAAGTAATCCAGCAAGTCCAGAAACTATCCATGCACACCAAGGGAAGATTCACAGGCAAAATGGAATCCTGAGGGTATACAAAAGTCACAATCCGAGAACAACTGCCAATGACCGTTCATGTATCCACACAATTTAAGTCCAAAGGTAGTCAAGAATACACAGGCTGAAGGTAAGAGTTCTTGCATGCAGGAAGAGAGAAAAATCACGAGGCAAAGGCAGTCCAGGGACAAGCAGGGAATGTGACAACAACCAGGCAGTAAACACCAGAATGACAATCCAAGATGTAGAGTCGAGAAAACACTAGCAAAATCCATAAACAGGAAAACTAGCAGGATAGCACACCACTCGCAAGCCACTTACCTGATTGAGAAGCGCCTCGGTAGCTCCTTTACCAGTCCTTGGAACAGACAGTGGGCTTCCAGAAATACTGTGACTGGCGTGATGGCATCACCTCGGTTTCCTTTTGCTGCGGGATGATGGGAGATGCAGGCGTTCTACTTTCTATTGTGTTAAGCGCCAAGGCGAATTTCCACGGTCTGTGTCATCTGGCATGGATCCTGACCGTACATTTCCGAACTGCTCGTGCCACAGACTTAACATTGCTGCCTGTTCTCCAGCGCTTTTTAACCAATCGCTGCTGTCGAACCGCACTGTTGTTGAACCGAGTCAAACCAGCATGCTGCTACAGTTAAATCACCACCTCAAGACCCATTTCAACCAATGAGTTGTGACCTTCCAAGCTTCCTTCAAGTCTTCAACCGATTGACGCTCGTTGAAGTGCACCGTGTCTGCCTCGCATTGAACAAGCTTGGCCGTCTTGATGCTGACCCAACCATGCAGAAAGTGCTGAGGAGCCTGGATTGATGCTGTCTAGACCACCGAAGAAGATGTAACACATATTTGTGTTGTCTTCCTGGCATGGTTTTAAGGGCCCTAGTGACAGTTAGAACCCACTCCTTACATTTGTTAAAGGCCACATACCTACGCATGGACAATTGCCTGCATGCCCTGTCTCCAAACCCTTTCATTACTGGGGTGGGTTGTTTAAATTTTTATTGTTTGGCCTTTTAGTGCGATTAAAGTCTTGTATTTTCATACAACATTTATTGGACCTTTCTTTCATTTTGGTACCACAATACTGTTGTTGTTTTGGTTGCTTACTTTCTGACTCGACGCTCTTGAAGAGTATAGCCTGCACTCGGCCTATGCTACTTTAAATCAGTGAAGGAGGTATATCATTCATGTTGTGCCTGTGTCCCTTGTATGATTTAGATCACTGCTGGGCTGAGAAGAGTTTAGAAACCACTACTGATCCCTATACTGCTGCGAAGGGAAGGGTTATGGGGCTGTATATTCCCTGTGTTTGTGTCTAGTTTTGTTTGATTCTGTCCTCACGCTAAGCCTTGGTTCCTTTATCTGCCAACTCGAGTACCTGAAACATCCTAATAAAGACATTGGCCTTGAATCTCATGCATGCGTCTGGTGGCTTTTCCCAATGTTTTTGTGACCGTAAATCAGGAGACATTGTCGCAGTGGTCTTCTGTGCAACTCTGCCACACACCCATTACCAATGGTCTCCCAGGGCCACCACTAATACAGACCACATTCATTTAACCGCAGCTTTTAATCGCCTATCTTGCCATCCTCTAACAATATCACCCTCTGCATACACCTCTCAAACTCTAACCAAACACAACCACAAACCTACAACACAATGTCCGCACAAACTTCACTACACTGCAACAGCAAAACAAAGCACACACAGACCCGCACAACAGCACACGACGTCTACCGACATTATAACACCCCAAGCCCAGCCAACGGAATTCCGGGCTGAGGCCGCCAACAGCACATTACTGCTCTCTTGCACTTTACCAGTTGATCCCCACTAACTCGCCCCCACCCCTCCCTTTTTCAGAGCCGCCAGAGCACTAGGGGACCACTCCGGTGGTGATAGTGCGCTGTACAAATATCCTTTAACATTAACATCCGCTTGCACCAATCAGCATATTGTGACGAGCAAGCAGGCGGGAAATCAACTCTGCCTACAAACCCAGGGACACAGCCATATAGAAACCCTGCACAGAGACTTGCCACCTCCACACCGATCTGCTCAGCCCATCATCTCAATGCATCGTCACACCTGCAGTACCCCTGATGCAGTCAGGTTCTGGGGACATTGGAGGAGGCATTGGTAGAGCGTGAATGCTCAGCAAACAATGTGAACTGTGAAAAACAGATCTTTATTAACTCACTTTTTTGTATTTTCTTGCAGCATGAAACGGGCAGCATCACTTAATTACCTAAATAACTCCAGTGACGATGCATTCCAGGTAAGAGTGCACTTGGGGGTCCTTTTTCAGCACGCATTCTGCGTACCTCTCTGGTCCTGCTTCACCTTCCCTTGTTTCTCACCACATTTCCCACCCTTTAACTGCACGTGGCAGTGCAGATCACCACATAGAAACAGTGTTAGTAGCAATGGATGCAGTGTAAATATGATTTAACATTTTCAGAAGGCAGCTGGCAAACTATGAGCACAAAAAAGAGCCCAGTTCCTTCTGATATGCACAGATTAACATAGCAAATAAGCAATCTTTCCCTGCTTCTTCAGGTCCTACAAACTGTTAAGGTGGATTTCTAGACGAATTCTAGAAGGCCACCCTAGTTATTGCGAACGGGGAACTATGAGAGGTTTGCCAAAACCCGACAACGCTTTCGGGAGAGCATGAGTGTGTTCAGGGCACTCAATGAGTCCATACAGTATGGCACACAATAATGAAATCTAGACAGTAAGTATAAAACATATTTATTATTGGTCTCCTGAACACACTGAAAAATAAATCTAGCCAGTAGTATTATCGCACAATACACTGATACAACTATGTATGCCACCACAGTTCAGATATGCTTTACAATAACTTATTCAGCAATCAGGTAAGTAGATTACATGCAATAAATGATGGCACCAGGTCACAAGTCAATGCCCTAACTTAAGTAGTCCAAACCCTAAGAGGAAGGGTGTGGTGTGCCCAAAAGTGACAGGAGTCAGTGTTTCTCCCCTGAAGGAGTCTCTGCAGGTAAGTTTCAATTCACCCCATGACTCCGATTTTCCCAGATGTCTAGATGGATTGTGTGAGGGTTGCTGGGAGCCTGTTCCTATGCCATTGGTTCCGGTGAGTGGTGCCCAGGAGGGTTCTTCTGGTCTGGTGTAGCTGCAAGATGCAACCTCTGTTGATGAAAAAATGAAAGAAACAGTGATGCAGACCTCTTCAGGACACTTCACTGGTTGGAGAAAGGCGAGTTCCAGTGACGGTCACCGAACACAGGCGACGACAGGTGCCCTTCCAGTCGCAATCACAAAATCTGCTCCAGGACAGGATCCCTTGATGCTGCTGGGACATTGACATTTGTGGAGAAGGTGACTTGTGGCATGAGCTGGTGACCACTGATGTTCCGTGATTGAACGTGGAACGGCGATGCTTCTGGCGAGGTAGACCACGAGAGAGCGCTTGTCAATCCACTGGGTGGTCCAGTGACCCTTCCAAAAGGCTCAGAAGGGCAGGATGCTTGGGAAGGTGTCGAGACTAGTTGGTCCCACTTGTCCAATGGTTAAAGCACCGCTCAGGGTCTTCGGAGATCAGGTAGTCAAACAGGGCTTCACCGGGTCAGACACAGGAAGGGATACTCGGCTACTTCAGGAGTCTTCTTCGAATCTTCGGCAGGCTTTTCTTAGAGGGATTCTTGGCTCCAGTGATAATCTGAAGAAATTACTGCAGAGGTCCTCTTCTTATGCAAAATCCAAGTTGGAGGTAAATCCAATCCCACCAATGGTAAGGATCTGCACCATTCAACCAGCCGGTAGCTGTCCAATCAGGGACAACTACTGGTTTCACATTTGCCCCACACCTAGATGTTCTGGCACCGCGGATGTAGAGTCTGACTAGACGGACCCACCCCATCCTGCGCCACAAAGACACAAAAGCAGCTTTATGGACCATATATGAAATAACCTTCCCTGGCAAGATACGAAGAAGGCCAAACAACAATATAGCCAAAGAAGCAAGTGAAAATCTCATGGCACTGCCATTTTAGGGCAGTAGCCACGTTTAGTAGCCATACGCGGTAAACACAAATGTGCACACTAGAAATAGTGCAAACATGAATCTGCTGCCACCAGCTTATCGTTAGGCACAAATAAAAGTAGCCAAAAATCCCAAGTGTGAAAAGCTAGGTTCATACTAAAGTGTCCTCATTGCACCACACTGTAAGGTGCTGTGTGCAATATTAAAAGTACAACAATTCAGAAGGGAAAGTTTCCCAATGACAATAAGCAAAAGACAAGGGAAGTGAAGCTGAAGGCTTTGTCAGTTCAAAAAGTCAGAACATGTTTAAAAACAGAGGAAAGAATGAGGTTCAATAGGAAATTATGGAGGGAAAGTTGCAAAAAGAGAAATCGTTCCTTACACTAACCCATGTCCTGCCTCCAACGTTTTCTCTTGCAGAGACTGAAGAGCCTAGAGTCCATGAAAATGGCAGACAAATCGTTGCATATTATTGTCTACAAATTCATCCAGGTGTATTCTGCTCCACCACCTGGATAACTCAATTTCTCGCTATAGACACCTTGTACTTTTTGTTCCTTGTTAAGATAGATTTCAGAATCACCCTGTGGGTAGCTTTTGGGAGGATACACTGTTTATAATGAACAGAGAAAAGGCTTTAAAGGAGAAGTGCTCTCAGAAATTGTATTGGCCCAATGATATAAGTCATTTAAAATGCGCCTGTGCACAAGTGTTTCTAGGCGCGACAAGACAAGGAAGGGTAGACAGAAGGAGGGCAAAACAATGATCTTACCAGGCCTTGAGTCCTTTAGATCGCGCAAGTGCAGGCAGGATACAGGGGGAGAAGTGCCAAGGATCGGGGGAGATTCCAGTGCAGTGGCTCATAAGTGCAGGGAGTCGGGGGACTGTAGCAGTTGCAGATACAGTCCCTAAATGGTTAGGGTGGCCCGGCGGTTGGGCAACTGGTTTTGCAGGAGCCTGGTCCAGTAAGTTCATTGGGTGGCCAGGTAAGCAGCTTGCGCCGCAGTCAGGGGCATCAGCAAGGGAGAGGGAGAGATAAAGCAGAAGCGAAAAGGAAGGTCTTGAGTTGCTTCTGGAACCTTAGGTGGTCCTGCTCAAGTTTGAGAGAGGCAGGGAGGCCCCAGCCAAGGACAGAGATCTACCCTCCACTCTCTGCCTGGAGAAGCAACTGACCCTCAGAGTTGGAGGTGGAACAGCGGAGGGCTCAAGAAGGAAGATGCTTAGGAAGAGAACGTTGGATGTAGTGTGGTCCCTGGCCCAGAAAGCCTTGCGGACGATGCAGAGGTTCTTGAACATGATCCTTGCAGCCGCAGGGAGCCAGTGGAGAGATTTCAGGGCAGGAGAGATATGATCCCTGGGCTTGAGGCCAAGGATAAGTCTCAAAGTCCTGTTCTGGATTAGTTGTAGAGGGCGAAGAGTAACGGCAGGCAGATTTAGAAAGAGACTGTTGCAGTAGTCCAGCATAGAGAGAACTAGGGCTCTGGAGACAGTGGACTTCTGGGGGAAAGTGAGAAAAGGAAGAATACCTCTGAGGAGGTGCAGCTGATAGTGTGACTTCTTAGAAACATCAGAGATGTGTGGAGAGAAGGAGAGGGTGGAGTCAAAGATGGCACCAAGGTTCTTAGCCTCACAGGAAGGCGCAGGTAGAGGGCCCCTAGGTGGGCGGCCAGAGTGAGAGAGGGAAGTCGGGAGCAGGTGTTCCTATGAGGATCTAGCTCTTACTGGCATTAAGGCAGAGATTGTTGACCATTCCTGAATTGTGGACAGACAGTCACGTATGAGAGAAGGCGCAGAAGAGGCTGACTGGAGCCTGAAGGAAAGCTGAGTGCCATTCGCATAACACTGAAAGTTAGAACAGAAGTTATAGATGTGGTGGGCGAGAGGTGCCAAGTAGTGGTTAAAGAGCCAGGAAGAGAGGTTAGACTCCTGGGGAGCGCCACAAGTATAGATATAGATAGAGATAGAGATAGAAAGAGGAGAGTAAGGACCCAAGTTGGACTTGGGAGGGTCGGTCGGAGAGAAAGGAGGTCAACCAGGCTAGGGTCTGACCAGTGATACAGAGGTTGTCAGACGATTGAGCAGGATGGCATGGTTGACCGTGTCTAAAGCAGACAATAGATCATGGAGAATGAGGACAGAAGAAAGGTTAGAGTCTAGATTAGAGTATTCACAGGTGTTCAGGAGAGCAGTTTCCGGCTATGCATGCTTTTTTAAACCTAATTCAATCTGGAAAAAAGTCCTATGCGTTTTACCTTCAATTTTCACACATTTACACATGTGAAATTCACACATTGGAAGCCGCCATCTTGTGCTAATCTTATTTGTTGAGCCATCTGCCCAAGTTGAAATGCCCCTGTGGCAGTAAATCATAAGACCCACTCCTAAAGCTGACATCATTAGAAGCTTACAGCAGTGCATGTCTCATGTCTCCAATCCACAAACCAACCAAGGCTGTTCCTGCTTAGCTTCATGGGGCGGCAGAGTCCAGCCCATTCAGGCTGGAAAGCCAAATACAATCCTAGCACCCTGAATGCTACTAATCATTTGCTGACACTGCCCGTAAAGTTAAGCAGGATCACCTGCTTAGCGGATGGAAGACCTTGTGTTAATGTATATTTTTTATTCTGCGCAATGTTTTTAAATCGTACAATTTTTGATTGAACTTACTGAAACCTGCACCCTGCCCTATCTCTAACCAGTCAGCCAGTGGGTCTCCCAAGCTAGCCGTGATTTAATTAAAACTTATAAACACAATCCATGTGCAGCAATCACTAAGCTTGGTATTTCCCCAGCAGTCTCCCATCCGCAAACCAATCAAGGCTGATCCTGCTTAACTTCAGAATCGGCAGGGTCAGCAAATAATTGGTAGCATTCAGGGTGCTAGGATGAAGCACTTATTGTATTTGGCTTTAGGGCCTGGATGGGCTCGACCCTGCCAACCATGAAGCTAAGCAGGGTCAGCCTTGGTTGGTCTGCAGATGGGAGACTGCTGGGGAAATGCCAAGCTTAGTGATTTCTGCACATGGATTGTGTTTATAAGTTTTCATTTAATTATTATTAGTTTTTATTTAATTTGATCACGACTAGCTCGAGAGACCCACTAGCTGACTGCTTAAAACCTGGGTTTACCAGGGGCAGGGTGCAGGTTTCAGTAAGTTCAATCAATGTTACGATTTTAAAAATGTTGGCCATAACAAAAAATATATATTAACATGTTTCCGATTCACAAACCAACCGAGGGCGATCTTGCTTAGCTTCACGGAGGCACGGTCGGCAAATTATTAGTAGCATTCAGGATGAAGCAATGATTGTAATAGGCATTACAGCCTGGATAGGCTCGACCCTGCGGCTCTGTAAAACTCAGTAAGATCAGCCTTGGTTGGTTTGTGGATGGGAGACATGAGATGTGCACTAGTGTTGACAAGGGGCGTAAGCTTCTAATGATGACCGCTTTAGGGGCGGTCTTATGATTTACTGCCGCAAGGACAACTGAACTTGTGGGGTGTGGAGGGGGGTGGATGAACGGATAAGATTAGCACAAGATGGGGGCTTCCAATGCTCGAGTTTCGCCTGTGAGAAAATCGAAGGTAAGACGCATAGGA
Source organism: Ambystoma mexicanum (assembly GCF_040938575.1). Lineage (NCBI taxonomy): Eukaryota > Metazoa > Chordata > Amphibia > Caudata > Ambystomatidae > Ambystoma > Ambystoma mexicanum. The sequence goes on along the minus strand of NC_090928.1, from coordinate 1,269,992,507 downwards.
ATTATTTTGGCCAATCGATCGAAATATGCTAAAAAAATACATGCCCTATCTATTGGGCCAATACAATTTCTAAGAGAACTTCCCCTTTAAAGTCTAGCCGAACTCTATCAAGGTAGGTGACTGAGCAGTAAGGCTTATACTCAGGAGAGTGTGGGTGGGGTTGTATGGTTCAATGAGAGACACACATAGCACTCTAATAGTTCATAGTAGACGGCATATATAAACATACAATTATTCATTAGGACTTCAAACACACACTTTGCAATGAACATGAATAGGTCATTAATATTACTAACGAAACACTGTGCACATATTTACATTCACCATGGACGGCTCTTGCTGAAGAGCACCAACACTTTACTTTTAAGACAGTTCGATATAGTTCAGCTAAGATACCGAAGTAAACCGTATGCAGTAGAGTAAGTGAAGAAGTAGAAATATTGTAGAACCAGTTATAAGCAGGAAAGAATAAAGTAACAGTTGAAAACACTTTTATACTGCCTTATGAAATAAGACCCCTAGCACTTAAAAGGTTCTTCCCTGGGAAAGAGAATGAAGAGTAGTGCCTTAAATAACACAAGTTCCAAAGTTAACCCTTTGCAGCTAATATAAAGTTTTTTTTAAAGTGAGAGTAAGTTTTGACAAAGGCAACAGGTGAGTGCAAGTGTTTCAGGAATGCAAGAGCAAAGGCAAGCAAAGTTCTTTAGGGGTCTTTCCCACTCCCAACACTCCAGGGCTATCAATTCCAGGGGGGAAATCCTTGGTCAGAACTCCACCAATCACAACCAGGAAAGGGAAAGGGAGGGTAGAGTTAGGACTGTGTGCCTGTTAAACCATATGGTAGCAGGGGGTGTAGAAACATATATATTAACTGTAGCATGCTGGAGGAAGGAGTTGGACAAAGGGGTGGCATGTTTATACACTCTTTATTTAAATAATGAAAAAAAGCTGATCTTCCCCTTCCTCTTACTAAGGAAGAACTTGGGTGTTCGTCATCAGGGTGGTTGTCAAACTCATAATGTCCGTCCTACTGTTACGGTCCCAAAACCCGTCTCACCTTCTTTGCCCATGTCTACACGGGACGCTTCCCGTTTCCGCCATACAGCCCGCCCCTTGTTTCAGGCATGGCGGGCCTCTTCGAAGTTACCATGGTCACATTTCTCTACCGGCAGCTTCGCAGGATTCGCGGTCACATGTTGCTGCGGTTGCCATGGTCGCGCAGCGCTTCCCACCACTGCACCTTGCCTGACACAGCGGGCGATCACGTGACACCCGGTTTCAGTTCGTGCTGCCGTCCTGCTGCTTTGATTGGGTCAACAGTGTTAGCACCCCCCGTGGAACTAATATGTTCAACGCCGCCTTCCATGGCGGCGCTTCTGATTGTTTCCTGGACATTCTAAGCTTATCACGCATCCTGTTTCCTCATTATTGGATTTCCTGTGCATTGACCCTGCCTCGTTCATTGGACCTTGCTTTTGCCTGTCGTTTGGAACCTACTTGACCACATGCTGCTGACATTGCCTGGTATTTGGTTTCCTCTTGCTTTCATTTTTGGCTGCTTGTTTGGCCGCACAGCTTTCTGACCCCTGCCTGTTAACTGGATTGCTCTACTCTGCTCCTTCATCTACCCAAGTGTTCTCTGTGCTGCCTTTTCCATTTGCCCTGCCCCACTACCTTCCCCACTACATTCCCCACCCCTTCAGTCGCCTCCTCCTCCTCGCTAGCTCAACAACACATGGACTTTGGACGCTACCCTGTTTTCTAATGTGCTGCAACCTGACCCTAGTGCGTTCCTCGTGCCGCCCAGTCAAGCTCCCCTACTAACCTACCCTTCCTTCGTTTCGGGACTGTTAACACAGCCCCTTCAATACCCCTTCTCCCTTGGCACTTCCCATGAGAATAAGCCTTGATTGTTTTGCAACCTTAACTCTCTTCAGGTTAGTGCTCCTCTGTTACGTTCTGTATCATTGCTGTCCTGTCCCGGTTGTTTTACTAAACAGAGCTTTTCGCTTGTTTTCTGCTGCTTGCTGTGGTGTCAAGTGGAAGTGGGCTCACGCCCTTTCAAGCAATAGATTCATCTGTCATGTTCGTTATACGGGAAGTTGGGTAAATTGCTGGGAAGGTCCCTCGAGTTGAGGGGTGTCGGAGTCCCAGGGGGCATTGTTAGGTTTCCATTTTACAGTACACGATTGAAACACTTTAATTGGAGGTGTAGGAGGGGTGATCTGTAGAATATTTCAGCTAGTGTTTGGGAATGAGTCTTGTTGTAGGGGGGGTCAGTGATTGGGAATGTGAAATTCTTCCTTAATGTGACTGTCAGGAAGTCTTTGTTTCCCCAGGGCAAGATGGAGGCTCGGCTCAGCAGCAGTGATTGGCTGTTGGCTGTGCTTGGTGGTGAGGTAGTTTGGAACTCCTCAAAGGGTTCTAAACTGCCTTTCATTCTAGTTTCCCAAGGGATAGGTCAGTTTTCTTAGTTCTGTAAATAAGTAAATAAACTTCCCCTTTCCCTTTGGGTTTGCCAGCTTGGTAGTTCTATCTGTACAGAGACTGTTGGGCAGGCAGACTTGGAGGGGGGGGGGGGCAGGAGGGTTTGGTGGGCCAGCATCACTCCTGCAGGAAGTCTCAAACTGGACCTGACCAAATGAAAGGCCCCCATATTTAATCCTGCCCGAGTGAAGATCGACCCAGAGTCAGAGGTAAGTTTGGGGGTCTTAGGGAAGATATTGATGGAGATGGAGGATTTAAAAGTGGCCAGGAAGGAGACTGTATCGTTGAGTGTTAAGATGGAGGAATTAAGTAATTGTGTGCACAAACACAAATATGAAGTCCCTAGTCCTTCAAAGATGAGTAAGGAGTTGGACGGTAACCCACCCGTTCTGTATCCGGAGGGAGGTGTTGAGTGGTATAGGCGTGCGTCTGTAAAGGAGTACATTTGTTTCCCGGGAAATCTTTGGTTCCCACCCCATTGGCACCTCTAGAAAGATATGGTGGTGATTTCAGGAAATTCCAATCTTTTTAATGCAGTGTGAATGACACTTTTTGTGCAGGCCTGAGTCTTTTCCCACAGGAACCTCCAAAGTAGCTTTCCTGATTTCATATCTTACTGGGGAGGCGCTGCTTGGTCGGTTCCTTGGGTGGAAAGGGGAGCAGCCGAGTTAAACAGTTGGACAGAGTTTGTGTGAGTTTAGTAAAATGTTTGACAGGAGAACTTCATCTCAGAGTGTTGACGGGGAGTTATTGGAATTACGTCAAGGGAATAGGGAGCTGGTAGCTTATATAACTCAGTTCCGGGCCTTAGTGCAGGAGAGCGGGTGGCCTGAGGAGAAGAGAGCATCTCTATTTTACCGGGGACTATGAGATGATTTGAAGGATCCCTTGGCAACTGTAGTAGAGAGACCAACTGCTAGCGAAGATTTCATCTCCTTGGTAGGCCAGTTAGACGTTAGATTAACGGAAAGGAGGTCAGAAAAAAGGAGAAAGTCTTCTGAAAGCAGGGTATGGAGTAGGAGTGAACGTTCGACGGTGGATCAGATTGTGAAGGAAGTTAGGGGTCTTGGGAGTGAAAGGCAGGTCAGGGGACCTTTGTCCAAGGAAGAGAAAGCTAGGAGGCGTAAAGAAAAATTGTACTGTGGCGATGGGACTCAGTTCATGGGGAGATGTCCTCGTGCTCCTAGACGTTTTCCGCCATTTGCTGGAAGAGGACAGTTGGTAGCAAATGCCATCCAGACAGCGGTGCCACATATCACTCTCAATGTATCCTTGATTTGGGAAGGTAAGCTTAGGTGTGGGGGTCCTTGTGTGATTGATTCGGGAGCAACAGGGAACTTTATGGACCTTACTCTAGCTGTTAAATTGGGAGTGCCTCTTGTTAAAAAGGGAGTTCCAGAGCAAGCAAGGGTAATGGACAGAGTGAAAGGGTCAACCAGGAACTATAGAGAAGTATATACAGTGTTATCTTGGATCAGATCAGGGTTGGCTGGAACTGCTTTGGTTAGCTGAATTCTGTTACAATAACACTATGCTAAGGATTCAACTTCTAGGTCTCTGTTTTTGTGAATCAGGGGTTCCATCCACGTTTTTTAAGAGGAGTTGTGTTTGAGGAGGTGGAGGTTCCTGACGTCGAGGATAGGTTGAAGGTTATGGGGCAGAATCTGAAATGGGCAGTTCAGGCTTTAGAGGAGAGTAAATTGATTTACAAGAAGTTTGCTGACAAAATGTAGGAAGGGGCCACAATATCAGGTTAGAAATCGGGTGTGGTTATCTAACAAGAACTTGGCGTTGAAGGGGAAGAATAAGTTTAGTCCCCGTTACATTGGGCCTTTCGAGGTGGAGCAGGTTCATTCTCCGGTATCAGTTAAATTGAAATTAAATTGAAATTGGGCTCGGCATCAGAGGCCCCAAGAAAACATGGGCCCAACACGATTAGATAAATAACATGAAGCAGCTGAAGATACTATCCCTGAATGTAAACGGGCTAAATTTGCTGGTTAAAATGAAGAAGTTGGAGATGTTCGTACGTAAAGAAAAACCACATATAGTCGCATTACAGGAGACCCACATTCAAACACGGTACACTCATAGGATTAAAGTCTGGTGATATGCTAGGCTCTTTCAGGCTACTCAGTCAGGCAAAAAGGGGGGACGGCTCTTGCACTGAGTGATGGGCTGGACTTGACAATTAAGACAATGCAAAAAGACCAGGGAAGATGCCTGGCGATGGTACTTGAGGGCAGAGGAGAGGTATACACGATCGCTACACTGTACGCGCCCAACACTGGTCAGGATGCCTTCATTCAGAGGGCTCTCACCCGCTTGGACGATTTCGCCAGGGGACATATTGTCTCAGCTGGCGACTTTAACCTGGCATGGGACCCCTCCAAGGAAAGAAGCAGGGCTCTGTGGGGATCACTGCGCTGTCCTTCCGGGGACCTCGAGAAGAAATTCCAAGATCTGTCCCTGGTGGACGCATGGAGGGAGACTCAGGGGAACGAGAAGGGTTACACATTTTATTCATATGCACAAAAAACCCACTCCCGAACAGATTACATTTGGGTGTCCGCCCCGCTCTTGGGGACCATCACTGGGGTCTCACTTGGGCCCATCCCAATCTCGGAACATGTCCCCATCGCCCTGACATTAAGCAGACCACAGGGACCTCCAGGTCTGTGGAAGTGGCAATATCCGACCCCGCTATTCAAGTATCCGATTTTGATACAGGAAGTAGAACGGGAACTTGAGGAGTATGCGGGGTATAATGTTTGGGGCGACACTACACCACAAATATGGTAGGACACTCTAAAAGCCTTGTTAAGAGGGAAAATGATTGCAATCAAGGCGAGAAGAGAAAGGGAACTAAGACTAGAGGAAGAGCATCTGGGCAAAAAACTCAGAGGCAATGGTAACAAATGGCCACGAGGCATACGCCAGCCATAGCAAGGGAGTTTCAGATGGTAAGAGGCCAACTGAATCTCATTCAGACCAGGGCGGCGGAACGCAATCTACTGCGCCTACGCCAAAAGCACTACATTAAAGCGAACAAATCGGACGACCTTCTAGCCAGGTTGCTGCGAAAGGAGGAGAGGGGCAAAACCATTTTAAAAATCAAGGGGGAGGGAGGGCAGGCATATACTTGCAACCGAGAAATAGAAAGGGAATTTTGTCAGTTTTACACCACCTTATATTTGTAAACAATTCTGGCCCCAATGCACAAAAGGCATACCTAGACAGACTCGATCTCAAGGCCATTTCAAAGAGCGCGCTGGAACAGCTGAAGAGGAAATAACGGTGGACGAAGTTAGAAAGGCAATTTAATACCCTCTCCCCGAACAAAGCCCCTGGCCCGGACGACTATGTGGCAGAGTTCTGTAAGTTACAAAAAGAATTTCTAATTTCCATCTGGCCAGACTTTTCAACCACATTGGCTCTTCCAGAGCCCTGCCCAGGTCCATGGATGAGGCCAAAGTAATTCTTATACATAAAAAGGGCAAAGACCCGGAGAAGTGCAGGTCCTATTGCCCGATAGCGCTAATAAACGTTGACGCTAAGATCCATACGAAGATCCTGGCGTCCAGGATAGATTGCATTATGCCCAAGTTAGTCCAATCCGATCAGGCGGGCTTCATTAGAGGACGGCGGTCAACGTAAGGAGAGTGACCCACCTGATCGAAAAAACACAGATAAAGAGGATTCCCGTTCACCTCCTAGCGATCAATGCCGAAAAGGCCTTTAATTGTGTGGAGTGGGGCTTCCTTTTCGCCACAATGACCAAGATGGGCTTCGGACCTAAATACATCGACCCAGTAGGAGCCAGCTATCATTCTCCGTCCCTTCGCCTGGCAATCAGTGGTCTGATTTCGGCTCCGGTAAAAGTAGAGAGGGGCACGAAACGGGGATACCCACTATCCCCGCTGCTCTATGCTCTCCATTTAGAGCCATTCTTGGAGGCAATAAGAACGTCCGAGAACCTAAAGATCATCCCGTTTGGGGGACATGTTCATAAAGTGGCTGCCTTTGCGGACGATATGCTTTTCACACTGACCGACCCTGAGATATCACTCCCAGGGGTATGTGAAGAGCTTGACCGGTTTGGGCCGGTCGCCGGCCTGAAAGTAAACACCAACAAGTCAGAGATTCTTAATCTCAACTTACAGGCGGCTTATGAGCAGCATGTCAAAAGAGAATATTCCTTCAGATGGGCAAGCAAAGGTATTAGGTACTTGGGGGTCCTCCTTACCAAAACGGTAGGGGAACTATATCGGGCGAATTACCTGCCTCTGCTGGAGAAAATCCATTCGAAGCTAGTGGACTGGGGACCGCTACATATCTCATGGGTGGGGCGCATCAATGTCCTAAAAATGGTGGTTTTACCACAGCTCCTGTACCACTTCGCCACCCTTCCGGTGGAAGTCCTGCGTTCCTTTTTCAGAGCCCTACATAAAGCCACAAACCGTTTTATTTGGAACCATAAATGCCCCAAGATAGCCCAGCCCTCATGAGGACAATCAACCCTCCGAGGTGGCATGGGAGAGCCGGATTTTAGGGCCTACTACATAGCGGCCCAGATAAGGATTCTCAGAGATTGGCAGAGAGATGACCGGGATAAACCATGGAGGCCGATGGATAGGGCGGTGGTAGCCGGGTGGTTAGAGGGAATGTTGTGGATTCCGAGGGCGGATAGATCCCCCTCCCCCCCAAATGTATAGCAGCAAAATCCCCTCGACCATAGGGGAAGCCTGGGAGTCGGCAGTCAAATGGGCCCAAATCACTACCTTTCCTTCCCCATACACCCCCCTGTTAGAAAACCCACAATTCATCCCAGGCTGCAAGAACTTGGCATTTGACAATTGGTATCTGGGAGGATTTCAGATGGTGCAAAACATGTATGGGGACGGCAAGGTCAAAGATTTTGAACAGTGCAAAACAGAGTTTGGTTTGAAGGAGATGACGGCAAATGGTCTATGCCTAAATGGGGAAAAAACAGAAATACTGCTAGTAGTCCCCAAAGAAGCCTTAAAAAAACTAGACGACCACTATAGTTCTTTCAGCATCGAGGACACCATCATTAAAACCTCAGACACAATCAAAACACTTGTAGTTTATCTGGACTCCAACCTATCAATGGACAGACAAGTCACTGCCATCTCATCAGCGGCTGCGCTCACATCAAAAATCATAAACGCTGTGAGACCATACCTATCTCAGAAAAATTGCCTCAACATTGCAAGGGCCACAACTTGTGCAAAACTTGACTACTGCAACATTCTACTTCTAGGCACCTCCAAAAATAACATCAACAAATTACAAATCGCATAGAACAGTGCCCTCAGAGCCGCACTCAGTATACCCAAGAGAGAGCACATCTCCCAGGCACGGAAATATGCCCATTGGCTCCCGGTCAAAGACCGCATAATATTCAAAGCCCTCACCATCACACACAGATGCATCGCCCAGTCTGCCCCAGCTTACCTAGTTGAAAGAATACACCAATCAGCAGCCCACACACTGAAACGTGACCAATATGCACACCAACTCTCAGTCCCTGCATTCAACAGAGCTAAAGCAGGCAGCTCTAGCTTTGAGGTTCTAGCCCCTAAAGCTTGGAACTCACTCCCACTCAGTCTAAGAAAAGAAGAATCCCTGACAACCTTTAGGAAAGCTCTAAAAACAAATCTGTTCAACTAGACCACCTTATGTCATGCATTGTCTCTAACGCGTTCCCTCTGTAACCCGTAACACCTTCTCTACAATGCCATATACTGCTGTATACATCTGCTCCTGCAACAATGTTATAACCTGCACCAAAGATATACCCTGTATAACATGCACTAAGTGAATATCCTGACATCAGGAGAAGATCTTGTTAATTAGGTTCTTCAAAGAAATTAATTCCTTGTTGCAGAGCGCATTTAATGAATTCTAAACATAAGTGTTATTATTCCATATAGCAATAGCACTTAGCTTCACAGCTTTTCCATTTTGTTATTGATCTTGAAAATATGAAGACCTGAGTCGGGCCAGCTGGCATTCGTACAGGAGACCTGCAGAGTGTGCACAGAGGTCTCGGGAGCGAACTGAAAAGCCACAGAGCTCTCTAATCTTAAAGAGAGAGTATGGACTGCTCTGAAATGTAACCTCAAACTGTATCCTGTGCTAAATTCAATTATGAAAGAAGCTCCCCGGGTGCCTAAATATACAGTGGAATTGGATATTTTCTTTGTCAATTATTCTCGCTATTAAAATTCCTCCGATTGTGGACAGCGCTTTGCAGAATATTTGAATGGAGAAAGGATTGACATAGATTAAATTTACTTGGGTTACTTGTTACTTGAAAAGGTGCAATTAGTTGCAAATGTTTGTCGGGACTGTTCTTGTCAGCAGCATGTTTAATATGCGCGGCATGGTTTTGTTATTGGTTGAAGTGAGCATGCAATGCTTAGGGTCACCTGGCGTTAGTATGTAAGTTAAGTGTGTTTTTGTAAATTGTGTCATGGCCTCACGAATTGTCTTTTCTTTCAGGGATCTCGGAGTCGGTTGGCTGAGAAGAGGGGCCTGAGTGCCAGTACCATGAACCTGTCCTCTGGCAGCTCACCGCTCGCTTCCAAGTAACCACCTGCGTGTGCCAGTGGGGCCCTGCAGCCACTCCTGCAAGGAAACTCATGGAATCGCCAGCTGACTGCCTTCTGCATGAAAAGCTGCAACTCCCCACAGAAGAAACACATTTCAATTCTCCTAGTGTTGTCCGTTAGGGTGGAAGTAGCTCTTCCATCACCTAGTCGCACCTTTCAACACCGAGGCCTTGCTGTTCAATATAGACTTTCATTTCCAACACCTAGGCATTGGGCAAGGATTGTAGTTGGTGATACCAGGCACTGGGGGAGCTGCTTCTCAAGGGGAATTCCCCTCTCTAGGGAAATTCAACCCTGCAATTTACACTACGACACTCCAGCATCGGGCCAGCCACATCCTATGGTGTACTAATGTTGGAAATCTACACTACGACACTCCAACCCTGGGACAACTGCATCCTGTGAAATGCGGACATCAGAAACCGTCACTGCGCCACTCCAGCCCTAGAACTGCATCCAATGAAAATCTGCCATCAGGAACCTACACAACACCTGCACTGGAGAGCGAATTACTCTTTGATTCACCCATTACGGGAACGTTCACGCTCTGCTTTTCCGCCTTGTGCCTGCCTGAAGTACACCTTATTAGGCCTTTTCGCCTACAGGGTAGCCTTGTTTTTGTTTTGGGATATACCTTTCAAAAAGCAGTGGATGATTGATTCTGAACAGTTGGTTTACAATGGCATTTCTATATGGTATGACAGATTAATATAATAAGTTGAAGTGGTAGCATTGCTCAGGTGCAAGTAACAGTAGTCTTTTTAAGGGTATTTAGGGTTAAATGAGACTTCATAACTTTATTAACTCTTTGAGCGCCCACACATACATACATCAGTGGTCTCTAAACTGTGGGGCTGCCACCCTCCCACCCAGGGTCACGAATGATGTCCAAGGGTTGCAAGGCTCTTCAAAAAGGGACTGTGTAGAAAATAGAAGCAGATATGACGTCTGGGGCGGGGGAGTGGCCCAGCAACACTATTTTCACTCAAGTGGGGCTCAACATGAACAAGTTTGAATACCAGCGAGAGAGAGAATACTCTCTCTCCTCTCTGCTCTCTGCTCTCTCTGCTCTCTCCTCTCTCCTCTTCCCTCTCTCTTTCTTTCTCTCTCTCTCTCTCTCTCTCTACAAAGCTCTCCACACCACCTTCTCCTCCATGCAGCCTAACGCATGTGTTTCTCTAGTCCAAGCAGGCCATCTCTTCAATCTGAGCTCTGCCTTAGCATTCTTTCTCGCTCAGAGTCCTGTGGTCTGATATAGACTTCTAGGTCTTCTTGTTTGTGGCTTGGCCCTCTCGGTACATACTCATTGTCCAGGCGATTCTCTCTCTCTGGCCGTTCTTTAATTGTAGGGCCACCAGTCACCCGTCTATTCCCCTTCAGCTCTTGTTCTAGGCTTTTTCTCCCTGGATGTAGTTCTGAGGGTCACAGTTCTGGACCCCCAGTCTAAGCTGAGCTGGGCTTCCCATCACAAGGCAAGGCCTGCACATGGACTCCTTTAGGTGCTACTGTCCTTCAGCAAATCGGCCAAATGCTGCCCCAAGGGCAAGGTGCCCCCACCCGTGATAGCTGCTCTACAGATGCCGAAGCACTCGGGAGACTAGTGTTTACAGGATTTGACTCTCATTTTTCCTTCAGATTTATTAAAAATTGGCAAATGTCCTGCTCCGACCTAAATAAGCATCTAGTCTAATTCATTTTAAAAGAACGTTCAAGTTTAATCAGCATTTTAATGTCGGAGGTAGCTCATTACAAAGGTCGAAATGTTTGGGACCTCCTGGATGCAGATTTCTCGCCTGCTTCACCAGCATCAACGGGCGGGCTTTCTTTGGTCTCCTTTTTCGTAGCAGGTTTTATTAGTTAATTGTGAGCACATGCACTTTAACTTTGTCCTTCTTTTCTTTTTCTTTCTCCACGTGATGTGTTATCTTTTGGCCCTATAACAAGGAATGTAAAATCTTCTAGCTCATTTCTGTGCTTCTTCCATTGGCTGTTAATGGTTGTGGAAGGGAAGAGATAATTAGTCTTTTTTCTATTCCACTTTCTGCCTGTGTTTGGCGTTCTTTAGTCAAGAGTTAAAGATGACTCAAGTATGGCTCTACTTATACTCTACCTAGTTGGGACAGGCAAGTAGCTAGACTCTTCTTGACCTATCAAGAGCATTCGACCCTGAACCATCCTACGGAGACCATAAAGAGCTGCACAAACAAGCAATCGATACATTGGTTCTATGTCTTTCTGAATGACTACTTAGAAAGTCAAAGCCTCCCCCAACACTCCTGTCACCGTCTCTACAATTCAAGTCTCCATGACCCTTTTGTTTAGACAGTTGAATGATTTCAGAGTTCATTTGTATTCTTATGCGGCTAGAGCACAGCTCTCTGTGCGGTCTAAGACGAGGTAGATACAATCGCCCGTCTAGATCATCGCCCGTCTAGATCATTATCGGACTGGACGGTGGATATCCACATTAGCCTCGGTTTTAGCCGTAATCAGGATAATCGAAGATCGTACATATATTTCCACATTTCTCTGTCAATAGGTTCAAACCTCTTATGAAGTTAAAACGTAGGATTTCTTTATATACTGACGTGATTCCTAAAGAGCGGGCATCTGTGGTTCAGGGTACGCACGTGCATTTTGACTTATTGCCTTCTTTTTTGACTCGACAAACAAAAGATTGTGGATTCAGTGGTCCGTGCTTATTCATTATGGCAACATCCCACACAACAGCCCGTCTGCTTCTCTAAACTGGATTCAGGTCGCTGGAATGTGTAGGGGCAGACGACACACCCTTATTACACAGCAGTAAGATTGCTTGATTGGGTTCTCTCCGTCTCTGTCTCTCTGTCTCTCTCTCTCTCTCTCTGTCTCTCTCTCTCTCTCTCTCTCTCTCTGTCTCTCTGTCTCCATGTCTGTTCATTTCGCATGTTGGCACTCTGATGCCTTTGGTGATTAGCTGCGCTATACAAGTGCGTTGATGACGACGATGACGATGATGATGATGATGAAGAAGAAGAGTTGTGTTTACAAGCGATGACCCATGTTAGGCAGAGGAAGTTCAGTCCAGGTAACTGAAGGCTTCATGGTAGAAGCCAGGTTCCTGTCAGGATGAAAGGTATGTGGCAAGTTAATATGTGGGGATCCATGCTCGGTGGCACTGACTGAAAGGGCAGCCAAAACCACAGTGAAGAAGAGATTATGTTGAAGCAGAAATCTTCAGCCACATAGAGTGAGAGACGCAAGTTGAGAGTGGTGGGGCTTCAATCTGTAGCACAGAAGGGAGGAGGAGGTTTCCAGGAAAGACTGTGGGAGTTCATGTGCTATGAAGGAGCAAGCCGGGCTAATGCTATGTAAAGTGGACTTGTAGTGGTAACGCCTACCATTAACCACAGTCAGAAAACTGCGGTTCTGGGCAATGTGAAATGGGTGAAGTCCTTGGAAGGTGGACTGGAATGAATGAAGAATGTAAATGGTGCGGTGATCTGGCAAAGAAACAGTGCAGCTTGGGAAAGAATTGGAATGTGTGCTCGGAAAGAACGAGAGGAGGATTCTAGGGAGGAGTATAGCTCCAGCAAAGCAAATACTGTGTGAGACGGGATCCAAGAAAGATATTTCACTTCAGGAAGCGGAAAGGGGGGTTAGGATAGGAACTAGGGTCACCTGAAGTCACAGGCCAAAGGCCGGCTTTGGATGTGAAACACGCTAAGGAGAACACTTTGTGCACAGTAAGTGGATCACAAATTGGTTAAACGAGAGGTGATCTGCCGTTCCCATCAAGACAGTCATGCTTTTGTGCAGGACAAGAAATGGCAGATACTTACGTTTTAAACTTTAAGTCACAGACCGCAGAGCCCTCGGATTAAGTCGTAATTGCCTCTGATGCTTGTGTTTTAAGAAACCCTGTGTGGCCTTCATCTGAGGAATATGAGTAGTGTGCATTTAGTCTAAAATGCCCTCTCTCTGGATGGCAGAGACGTTCCTATGGTGATGCCCAGACCACCGGACACACTAGTCCGCTTCAGCTGGCAGTGGATGGCCAGCCAGCAGTGTTCTACTTCCTCGGCTTGTGTTGGCCTGGAAACCATTCAGGAGCTGTTCTCTGCAGAATATCCTGCCCCTCCTTTATAATAATTAAGGGCTTGCACCTGTGGGTGTACATGAGTCTGTTATTGCCTGGATAGGTGCGTATAGATGACTCTAGTAATCTTTGCTACTTCAACTGTCCCAGACGTAAAGGCTCTAGCCGAATGGTCACCAGAGTCTGTCAGTTAGACTTAGCACAATAGTAAAAGGCCCATGTAGTAGGGTCGCCTTGCCTTAATATAGGGGGAGTATGTCTGTGCAGCTAGCCTGTAAGGAGGGCATGACCTCAGGAGAAGAGCACAGCTGTGCTAATCTTTTTGCTATACAAATTAAGTTTGAAGAATTCTACAGATACATCCTGTAGTGTCCTGGCAAGGACAAGGTTAACGGAGCCTTGGCGCTCCGTCACATGGGCCAATCAGTAAGGAGCCCGGGAAGCGACAATTTGCGCATGGAAAGGAATAAAGAAGTTTCAAGTTGCTGGAGACTCCTGTCGTTATTGCAGTCCTGGGCCTGCTTGTATGTACACGTGCCTGCATTCCCTCTGCATGCTACCCTCCAATGAGTGATCGATTTGAAAGAACCCAGAAGAACCAGACAATGGCGACGAGGATGGGATTTCTCCTTCAAAAGTAAGAAGATAAGAAAGCCCTCATAGTGACACACACTGCAAACGAGGTTGTGAAGTGGCGCTATAGTTATCTGACTGCCAAAATGTCAGAGGCCGAAGACCTAGGTAGCACAGCAGCTTTTCGCCGGCCTGCACCGTTTGACATGGGTGACCCATAAGCCCTGGGGCACTGATGGGACAGATGGATCCAGAGATTTGGAAATTACTTGCATGCCCACGATGAAATAGTGCCCGATAAATTCGCCAGGCGGCTGCTGGTTAATCTAGTGGGAGAGGAAGTAGATGATTTCATACCTACTTTCCTGCCGGAAGACGTTGCGGCATATAAAGGCCTCAAAGAAGCACTGAGCAGATACTTCGACATGCAACGCAACGTTGACCACGAGAGAGACACATTCAACGTGGCATGCCAGATGGTGGGTGAACTAGTGGCGCACTGCAAATTCCACAAATGAGGAGGCCATTAGACTAAGGATTATATGAGGATGCTTGTCTTCATCGTTCAGACATGCACGCCTCACAAATTGAAAACACTAAGTCTCCAGAGAGAGAACAAGTATATGAGGTCTCATGAGCAGCTCCAGTGCGAGGCAGGCCTACAAGTAGCGATGCACCCAGAGGGTCCTCGTCACCAGGGAGGTGCTACAGATGTGGCCTTCCATTCCCTCATCAGGAAGGTGTGAACTGCCCTGCCTTCGGACAAGCCTGTGCCAAGTATGGTAGAGAGAACCACTTGACAGTTGTCTGCAATTCTCCACCTGGACGGTCACAGGGGTACTCCATACCATATAAACCAGAGTCCAGCATGTGCAGCACTGCTCCAAGAAGAGATGCAGGTGCAAGGAGAGAACGTGAGACATTTCAGGCAAGTGACAGGAAGATCTGTCTCTCTCGCCCTCTGCAGATGATACCCAACAGGATTACATCTATACGCTGAACGGAATAACCCCACCATCGGAGGGTGACATCACTCTACTGGTGGATGATCACCAAGCCAAGTTCCTCATCGATTCTGGCACCACCCTACACATGTGTATATCAGAATATCGCAGGATGATGTCTCTGCCCCAGTTGAGGTCATCTGATCTAAGAGTCTTTCAGTGGGCTGCAAGAGGAGCTGAGCGAAATCACAGGAAGTTCTCCACAATGATCCGCTCCAAGGAGGAGTGTGCACGAGATGAGTTATACGTACTGCAAGCAGAATTCGCTGTGAGCAACCTACTAGGGCACACCACTGCTCTTATGATGGAAATTGCGGCTGTGTCCTAGACCATGCGGCACACACTGTCAATCACGCAAGCCTTCCCGACTTTATTAGAGGGCATTGGAGACCCTGTGACGCTTCACATTGACGAATCCATAACGCCCGTAGCTCAGCACCCTAGGAGAATTCCAGTTCATCTGCAACCACTTGTCGAAGAAGAGATACAGTGCTTGCTGAAGGAAGGAATAATTGAGCTGGCCGACGGTCCGAATCCTTGGGTGTCCCCCATAGTGGCTGTACGCAAGCAAGGATTCCCCGACAAGATATACATCTGCATGGACAAGCGAGCAAAGCCATCTGGTGTGAGAGGCATCCCGGAATGCATCTGGGTGACATGATCAGCCTGCTAAACAGGGCAAAAGTGTTCTCAAAACTCAATTTGAAGAAGAGCTACCATCAGATCATGATAGACCATCAATACTTTTTCCACACCAGTTGCGCTCTTCAGATAGAAGAGACTCAATTTTGGCATCTGCTCGGCAGCTGAAATATTTCAAGAGAGGATGCAGAGAATGATTTGTCATGCAAGTCATTGTTTCAACTACAGTGATGATATCCTGGTGTTTGGAGCCACCATTGCTCAGCATGATCAAGCTGTTCACCAAGTCTGCACGTTACTGGGAGAGGCTGGCCTGATACTGAACAGGAACAAGTGTGTGTTTCACAAATCTCGCCTTAAATTCTATGGACCCATTTTCTCACACGTAGGCATGAGCCCTGATAGAAGCAAAGTGGCTGTCATCTCTGAGATTTCAGCTCCCCAAGATGTCAGTGAAGTTGGGTCCTTCCTAGGGATGACCTTCTACTGTAGCCGATATCTCAGAGACTTTGCGAACTCACCAAGCAGGTTAGAGCATTCTGATGGTCTCAGCAATGTGTGAACGCATGGCTTACTTTGACCCAAACATGGGCACAGAAGTAACTGTGGATGTTAGTCCAGTTGGTCTGGTGGCGATTTTGGCACAACATCGACCAGGGTGGGAATCCCCCAGAATAGTAATTGCCTAGGCCAGCAAGAGCCTGTCGGAGTTAGAAACTAGATATTCGCAACCTGAAAAGGAGGGTCTGGCCGTCGTATTTGCTTGCGAGCACTTTCAGATGTTTCTCCTTGGCAAGCCCTTCACAATAGTGACGGATCACCAAGCCCTGGTGACCATCTACGGAATCTCTAAATGCAAGATTCTGCCATGGATATCGAGATGGGGCCTGCAATTGCATGATTTTGACTTCACAATTGTTAACAAGCCAGGAAAGAAATACAACCCCGGGGACTGTGCCATGATGTAACTTCAGGCCTTCAATAACATGAGGAGTTATTGATATCTGCAGAAGGGCTTGTCATGTGAGGGCATGGAATAGTGATTCCCACAGAGCTGCAACAGGTCGTAGATCTAGCTCATGAAGGACACTGGGGGATGGTGGCCCTGAAGAGACGGGTGAGAGATACCATGTGGTTCCCAGGACTAGATCAAATGGTGGAACACATGACTAGTGCCTGCCACCTGTGTCAGTGCACATCCAAGCATAATGACCCTGAACCACTAAAGATGTCAAACATGTCGGAGCTCCCTTCGACCTACCTGGCGATTGACTTCTTCGGTCCGTTTGGGGAGAGCAAGTATTGGCTAGTCATCATGGATGAATATTTGCGATTCCCTCTAGTACACATGACATCGTCCACGGCTACCAGTGCTGTCATACCAGTGTTGGCATCTTCTGCGCATGGGGCATTCCTGAAGTCTTCAAGTTGGACAATGGTCTGCCATTCAGCATCCTGGAATTTGTGAAATTCATGCAATACATGGGTATCCACCACAGAAGGGTAATTCCCCTATGGCCACAAGCAATCGGCATGGTGGAGCGATTCATGGGCAGCCTAAAGAGAGTCCTCCAACAGAATAAGCTATGATCCCTGTCACTCAATCAAGCTCTGTGTAACATGTTGCAGGACTACAGGTACTCCCCACACGGCACGACTGGAAAGTGTCCCTCAGATTTATTTGGCAACAGAAAAAGAACCAGACTTCCCTACCTGGCAAGTGATCCAAGTGAGGATGCAGAGACATGGTGCTTGTCTGTCGATGGCAGGACAGAAAACCAGACGCGAGATTTGATCCAGACTTTATGACGGTATCCAGTGTCAATGGAACAATGGTGACTGCTCGTTCTCCTACTAAGCTGGCCACTCAAAATGTCTCCCAGTTCAAGCTGTACAAGGAAGAGAATCAAGAACAAGATGAGAGAGACAACTCCGTGGCTTCATGTAATGAGCCGGTGAGGGAAGAGACCAAAGAGGAGCCAAAAGGACCTCGGACAAGGCCGGCCAGATCAATTAGAAGACCTTTGTGTCTAATTGAAGAAATGTGAAGACCGAACTGTAAGTGACTTTTGTTTTTCTCGGCAGTGGGGAGATGTAGTGGCCTTACAAGGACACTGTTAACGGAGCCTTGGAGCTCCGCACATGGGCCAATCAGCATGCACAATGTTTCTTCTTCTTCTTAATTATCGGAGGCATGGGCGGACCCACGCAGGCGCTTCCCCATCCTATAGGATGATGTGCACCGTACCCACTAATTATTATTTGGCTCCATTTAAACTCACAACTCCTCCCACCTCCCCGTCTGCCTCACAAAATCCAACATCACACTACTCCTCCTCCTGCCTCTCTCCCCATCACCTCCCAGCAAAGCCCTCCCGCTCAGCTCAGCCACACCCAACGCAGTCAACCGAACCCTCATCAATTCTCTCTCTGCAACATGTCTCTCACACCTAATCAAAAAATGTCCCAACGTTTCAGGCACCCCACACACCGCACAGTCCCTTGATTCACGCTTCCCTCTTCGAAATAGACAGTCATTCAGCCCCACATGACCTATCCTCAACCGATTCAGCATCACCTCCTCCCCCTCCTCCATTCTGAACTCCCTGCATCCACCTTCACCGACACTTTCCCACGAACACCGAACATCCACCTGCCCTTCACCCCACTCACCCACCTCTCCTGCCACTCATCGAGGACCCGTCTCACCATCACAGCCTTCACCTCATCCACACTCAAAGGCAACCTCACATCAACCGCTCCCCTCCTCATACCCACACCCGCCGCCAGATCCACCAACTCATTTCCCAAAATGCCACTGTGACTGGGAACCCACGCCAACTCCAAATCCATACCCCCGCGCACACACCGATCAATCTTCACCCTAATGTCCAAAATCACATGCTTCCTCTCACCATCCCCTGCCACAATCGCCTGCAACCCACTCAATGAATCCGAGAACACCACCACTTTCTCATACCCCAACTCACACACCCTATCAATCGCCAATGCAATCGCCACCAACTCAGCCGTACAAATAGACACATCATTCGTCAGTCGTCCTACTTTATACTCCCCAATGCTTTCTAGATAATATGCCATTCCCACTCTTCCAGACACAGGATCCTTTGAACCATCCGTAAACACCTTTTATCCTTCCTTTCCTGCCACATACTCCTGACCCAAAGCTTTGATCTCACCCCGTATACCTCTCTTCTTCGACACCACATTCGCCAACTCCAAACACACCTTTGGAGATCTTATCATCCACCTCGGCCTTCTCTCCAAATCCGTATCTGTCACAATCATCAAATCACCCACACCCCACTGCACTCCCTTCTCCCACTTGTGAAACCCAAAAGTGCCCCCCTTCCTCCTCCACCGATCCCTGTAATAGTCAAACCTCCAATTATACTTCAAACATTCACGCACCGGATGAGCCGGATGGGTTGATTCGGGCTTTGGCGGGAATTGGGTGTCAGGTGGATTTCTTCGCGGATGATGGTGTGGTCTGGGTAAGAGGGCGGAGTTTGTTGTTGGTGCAGAGACGGTTGCAAGCTGCGATAGTACGCATGGAGGAGTGGTGTGGGAAATGGGGCTTCTCGGTGTCTGTGGATAAAAGTGTGAGTATGGTGTTCTCAAGGAGAAGAGTGCAGCAGGAGTTGAATTTGGTTTTGAAAGGTGTGAGGGTGAAGAGCGTGGAGGAGTTTCGGTACTTGGGGGTGATTCTGGATAGAAAGTTGAATTGGAATGTGCAAGTGGATGGTGTGGTGCATAAGTGTAAACGCAGGCTGAATTTGTTGCGGGCGGTGACTGGGAAAGAATGGGGTGCGCAACAGAAGTGTTTACGAATGTTGTATAAGGGGTTGATTTTGAGTGTGATGGATTTTGGGTGTCGGGTGTCAGTGGGCTATACGTCGATGCACAATGTTTCCGTGTGTGCAGTAAGGAGCCCAGGAAGCGGCAGTTCGCCGCGGGGAAAGGAGTAAAGAAGGTTCAAGTTGCTGGAGGCACCTGTCGTTATTGCAGGCCTGGGCCTGCTTGTATGTATGTGTGCGCCTGCATTCCCTCTGCATGCTACCCTCTGAGTGATACATTTGAAAAAACCCAGAAGAACCAGACACGCCCCAGGGTACTATAAGAAGCAGCGAGATCCAGTGATCCAGCATTTAAGATTTCTCCACAGTAAAGCCCATTTTCTTCTCCAAGAGAGATGGAGGGATGACTATATAGGCTACATGATGAATGCCACATCAGCGGAGATAGAGCTCAGACACTTTCCTCTGAAGCTCAGGCCCCCTCCATTCTGCTGAGGGTCCCACATTTCCCTTTATGTAAATATTAAAGGCCACAAAGTACAACCAAACCTATCTGTTCTGCACATTCCTCGCCCCTGCAAGACTGCAGTCTCCAGCTTTTTCTTTGCTATTACACTGTGATTTCTCCCCGGTCTTTCCCATGGCACCTTGACTTGTATTGCCATCTTTGGGACACTGAGAAAACACCTGTGCATTGGAGGGGAGGTGTCCCCGCTTCTCTGCACAGCCCTGCTGGAGAAAGCCGAAGCCGCTCTTACTGCTGGAAACGGAACGGTCTTGTTTCTTTTTTTTTCTGTTGAAATCCATGTCTATTTATCATTTCAATTGAGTGTACTATGTTGGTTTGCCATGCTGTTTTTTGATTTGTATTGATGATTCAGTCATTTAATTAAATTCTGTTATTTTTCTACGACACCCTGTCTATCGGAAGGCAACCGTCCCTTTGTCTCTTCCTTTTCAGGTGATGCAAGCACGGTACTTTGATGATTGCAGACTTTTTTTGGTGACCTACACTTTGGACGAAATCATTTTTACTGATTTTTTCCAATTTTTCTTCTACTGCAAAATTCGGGGATGACACCCCTCGCACTACTCCCCCCCCCATTGCATTCCCTGACCCCCACCCCCACATATACTTTCTCCCAATTTAGTGGTTCCATGTGTTAATATCCCCGCAAAATAAATATCACCATTCAAAAATATCATATTTTTGTGGCAATATTAAGGCATGGAACCTGCTGGGGACACTCCGCAACCCCTGACATATTTTTAAAGGAGCAGGGGACACCCCCGCAACCCACGCTCCCAAAACCCCCATAAATTATCCCCCCGAAAAAGAACGCCTATGGCCGTTCTAGACGACCATATATACGACGATATTTTTGGTGGGGATAATATGTAGTGATACCAACTTAGTATCTGCATTTTGCGTCAAAAACAAGTGAAAAAACAATCAGTATACAGAATTTGGTGAAGGTGTAGGCGGACAAAGGTGTGGCATGCCGCAAGCGCAGCTCTAGTTATAAAGTGGTGGGCTCCCAGACAGTAGTCCCAGGTGGCTGGTACCCATGTTGGGTTTAGTGCACTATGGGTAGCGGCGTGCACCAGACAGAGAGACGGCTTTCTGATTACTTGGCGTGAAAAGCTGTTGGTCTCTAGTTCATCGCAGTCTTTATTCTTGAAAGGTGAGTCCACATCTGGCGGAATCGCCCAATGTTGCCCTTAAGCTGTTTATTAATGACATTATTTCATACAGCGCACATCACAAGGCAATTGACTGCAAACGCTTTATTTTAACCATACCAAATGGTAGGGGAGGATGGTAAATTGAGTTGGCCCTGCTAGGGTTCAATGCAGTGAGCTCTTGTTACAAATGGGTCCCTTCTTCCCTCACTGTTTGAAATGTCGTCCAGGTGTCGACCCAGACTGGTTTAGAGGTTTTTCTCCTAACCACTAGGGGGCATTGGGTAGCTCCGTGAAGACTCTGCCAGTGGTGCCTCTTGCGCCAGACGTGACATCCTTGTTACATGCAGGAAGCCACACGAGCCCTCTGATCTCCTTTCCTTTTTCTCTTTGTAAGCAGCCACTGTGTTTTTGCAACATTCTGTATTTTCTTTTACATTCCTCGGGACCCTTAGGTCAGGCTTCAATTCCTTTTAGGACTGTTCAAGGCGGATGTTGGCTTCCAATGCTGACCTTCACTGTGTGGTGCTTTGGGCAGGACCACAGTTTGGGGGATCCTGCCAGTTATTGCACCCAAAGGTCATGCTGGAGAACCAAGCCATGCATTTCCTGGTTCTTAGCAAGAGGACTGTGCAGAAATCCATTGTGGAGAGCGACGTCCACTCCACCCTAGACCCACGCGGATCTCTCTGCTCTGCAGTGCCCCCCCAAATCTGAGAAGAGGGCTAGGGAGAAAGAAGCACTCGAATCTTCTTCCTCCCATACCCACTCAACATCTAGGAATCCGGGTCATTGCTCCAGGGACCCACGGTCGAGTTCTGAGGACAAATCTGCTGCAACCCTGGTCTGGGTTATGGCGATGGACCCACCTCCCTCATTTCTGCTTCTTCCTTCCCTGCACGGTGGGGGACGGGGGAACTAAGCGTCATTGCTCCATGTGTACAATCAGCCACTTTCCCAAATAGACTTTGCCACTAGGTGAGTCTTTCACTGCCTCATGTGATGGTGCAGGCCATGACCTCACTCCACTGCATACTCAAGGCCTTGGTCCCTAGTATGGCACCAGTGGACCAGGTATGTGCATCTCCGGCAGCAGCCCCCTAACCCCCTTCAGCCTTAATCACCCCCAAGGTGCCCGCTCCAGTAGAGGTAATAAGGTACCGGCAACCCTCCAATTCTAGAGACACCTGTTGTGCCAGGCAAGTGCAGCTGTTGGTTTGGTTCAAGTCATTTTTTTTCAGAGCAGGAGGAAGACATCCTTTTCGGTCTCGAGCCTTTAGGAAGCTTAAGGGACTTGGATCTTTCTGAAGAGTTCTCAGCGATGCAATTGATGCATTTACCTTCACCTGGTAGGCCATTGGTGTGGCAGTCTCAAGGACTGCGTTTCATGATTTCTGGAACATTGTAGCTGCTTAAAGGAAGTCCCAGAGCCTGCCTGCTCCAATGGTGGACCAAAGAAGGCCATTCATCTAACACAGGGTCTGCAACCTTTGGGTCTCCAGATGTTTTGGACTACAACTCTCATCAGCCCTAGTCAGTGGTGAGGGATTGTGGGAGTCCTAGTACAAACCACCTAGATAGCCACAGGTTGCAGACCCCTGCTCCAATGGGTAGCCAAGAGCAGAAAACCCTCAAAGGGCACTGTGATGCCTTTCTGCAAGTCTTTAACAGCCTGTTACGGCTCGCTCCCTTCGCTCCCGTTCCCGTCACTTGGGGGCAGGTTTTGGGGTTTATTCCCTACTGGAAATTTCCTCCGAACCTTATGCTACAGTGCTGTGATGAATTGGGAGCGCTAAAACCTTATTTTCCAAGTTACTTCCCTTCCAGATCCATTCCAGGTTTTTGGCAGCCAGCATGCTACTTTAATCTAATGAGTATGCTTCCCAGAATGCCTGGCTCACTGCTTCACCTCCTCCCTTGCAGGACAAGGTTGGGTGGAGGATAGGCAACACCTGTGGCTGCAGGTGCAGCAGGCGGCACACCTGAGGGGTGTGCTCGTTAAGCAGCTTTAAAAGCCTCAGTTTGCTTCAGTCCAGCGCTGGTCATTGTTGCAGTGTTCCTGTTGTGACTGGTCCCTTGTTCCTTGTTCCTAGCTTTTGTGCCTAGTTCCTAGTTCCTGTTTCTTGTTCCTCTGCCCTGGATTTCGGATTTGTGTGCTTAACTGATTTCTGCTTTCTGGATTTCCCTTTCTGTCTTCCTCTGTCTGCAGGCAGCCTGTCTCTGTGCTTTACCCTTTGATGCTGCCCAATTTGCCTGTGTTCTCAGTTTCTTTGATGCTGTCCTTTGCTACTGAAAAACTTGATGCATTAGTCTTTCCCTTTATAGATTTAGCTTCCTGCCTTTTCTCCTTGGATGGGTGGGAAAGGTTTCCTTTTGTGATATCATTTTCCCTGCTCCTGATCCTTACTTTCTAATGGGATCCATTCCATGTTTTCCATTGCACTTCTGCATTTATTTCCCATTGATTATTAGGTGTGGGGTGCTGTTGTAACTAGTCCCTGTGTGAATGCCTTTTGTTTTCCTCACTATTCTATAATCACAATTCCTACTTGCCCCTTTACTTGGCTCTTATGTATTTAGTTATCCTCCACCCATTGCTGTTATAGCCTTCTGGGTCCCTGTTTGATCAACTGGGTTCGTTGGTTTACTGACATTCAAGTGGTCTTTCCGGCCCTCGTGAGTACTGTTTCTAAGTTCCTTATTCAGTATCATCCAGAGTGTCAGCTCACAGATCCTGTCCTTGCTTGCCCTCTACGTGGGCTTAGCGCTGTCAGTATCTGTAATAGCATAGTGGGTAAGGAGTTTGCCGACTTTCCTTTCAGTCATAAGGAGGTTCTAAGTGCTTACCCCACATCCCTTTTCATATATTGGTATTATTGTTTCACTCTATTTGCTCTCCTGGGTTTTTGTATACACGGGTCTTAGGTATTGTATGCACGTTGTTAGATTCAAAGTTGTTCACTGTGCGATTCCGTGCACATTTCCCTTGCCATATTCATTGCCTTCTTCCTTTCTTAACACAGCCTCTGTCCACTCTGAAGAACCTGCTGATTCAGGAATCTACTGCAGGTTCTTGGCTTGGGCTCCTCTCCCTCGAATCTAGAAATGTTTGCCTGGTGGCATGAAGTTTCAAGCAACCACCGCTCAAAGATGATCAGCAATCACAGACTGATGTTGACCTGTTTTGACACGGGTATTATGTTTAAAAGATGGTAGGCTTTGAGAGCTTGCAATTTCTTTAGGCAATGCGCAGTGAGATAACATTATTTGCCAAGGATCACACACTTTGATTAAGCAGCCTACTAGAAGTCCCTTGTTTTATGACTGGTCTCTTGGTGACTGTTGTGATGCATCGCAGGACCCTAACTAATTGCATTTAAGCAGCACTGAAAAGGGAAAAAATGACTGATTGTAAGAATAACATATGCCAAGTACTTTTTCCCCCCATAGCGAAAATCAAAAGCTGGCACGCTGTATATACGCACAATAAGTGAACATATCTTAAAGTGAAATATACAAATGTAGTTCGATTGACCTTGTGCATTGTACTTTTAAAATAAAAAGTAATGAGCACCAGAAAAATAACCCGAGAGAGGAACTGTTCCAATAAATATGCTGGCAAAGTATAAAAGGTGCTCACCTTTTAAACCCAGAAATCTGTAGTGAAATATTCTTTGGAAAACAAAATCCCAATGCGAGACAAATGCTTGCGGTCTTATGGGTAAGTGTCTGCACTGGGAACATGACAACCTGGGTAAAATCCTGGTAGTCAAATACTTTAGCAAGCTTACCAACCAACCAGTTGCGTCTGTCCTCTGAAAAAAAGTTACACTGTCCACCCACATGAATCCTTTCATTGTGCCCTGAAAAGCAGCTACAATCAGGGAAAAATAACTGCACCAGTCTCCAGCATTACAACCTTTCTTGCCGCATGCTGGCCAGAATTCATGACTCACTTGCCCTCGCATCAGTTCCCCACCTCACCCCCATGTCTGGCTTTCAACAATACTCTGCTTTATAAAGATAACGTGAACAGTAAACATACCATAGTAAGGTACTCACACAAATGTATAAATCCTTATAGAACTATGTTAGGCAAAACGTGTACTATTGTGGCAGTATTCCCGCCTTCTTGACTGGGAGACTGCAAATAGCAGAATGCAATTCAGCAGAAGGCAAAAAAAATTCTTTGGGTTTTGAAAGGCTTATAAAAAATATAATGCGTGAAAGGGTTACCTGTTTGCATTTCAGTGTTTGACAAATGCAGGTTTCATCTATGATGTGATGAAACTATTACATTCTACGAAAAAGAAACACTATTTGGTGTTAAATATGAACATCTGAAAATAATTTAGTTTAAAACTGTTTTGTGTGATATTGGCCTGGAGGAGGGTGTAGATTTAGGAAACTAACTTGTGCTTTCTGTGTACTTTCAGAATGAAATGTCCATTTACATTCTTCACACAGAAAAGTTACGAGCATCTTGTCCAAAACATTTGTCCTTTAAATGAGCCATCATTTATACATTGCTCCTAATTTAAAAACTCTTCTTAAGGAAAGACAGTGCCAAGCAGCAATTAAGGGGCCTGCAACATTTGATGGGCCGCTGGGTGTGGGAGCTCCAGTGAGCTGCAGGAGGTTGGGAGTTGACCTTGACGCTGTGGCCTCATGTGAGCCTCATACATGGAAGCCGCACATGGCTTTGCTTTTAAAGCCTTCAGGCAGCTGACACTTTTCAGCACTCTCCCAGACAGATACACATACACAGGTGGTCTGTGAGCACAATCAGAGACACTTGTTAAACCGTTTCTTGTAAATGTAAATATTTGCCAGTGGTCGAGCTATTTTGAGGAATTTTAGCCAATTTTAAGACGTGAATTGGCAACCTAAGAATGACTCAAATGTGCCTACAATTCCTCAAAATTGTTCTGACCACTGACGAATACAAATATATCTTTTTTTTTTTACTGAGAAAGCGATGTAATATTGTCTGTGCAGGGTTTTTGAATAAGGTCTGGGGACAGGAGGGCAAGCAATGGGAGAAAGCAAACAGGCCTACATGGGGGCGGGGAGTAGGATCTTTTTCCCATCGTCTGGCAAGCCCCCTCTCCAGCCACCCCTTCCTCCCGAAAAGGCGTACTCCCATCCTTGCTCACACTAAGGCACCACTGGTATCGGGGAAACAGTGTTTCTCAGTTTAAACCTAGGAGGCACCTTTTCTTGCGGGGGTGTTTTCTAGTGTTTATCGGATTTCACTGAAAACAGGAAAGCCTATCTATTATGCCGACAGTTCTGTATTGTTCTAGTATGACACAATTTCCATACTGCCTTGCAGGAATACAGTTTCGCCTAATTAAATGTTATGATTATAGAGAACTCGTTCAGCATATTGCGAAAACAAACTGATAATTGGCATGATGTGTAGGCCGGCAAGATAGCACAGTGTGTTGACTCGCTGCTGTGATCTGTGTGTGATTTGCAGGTCGCAAGTTCAAATCCCAGGAAGGCCAGCTCAGCCTTTCATCCTTACTAGGACGATAAATGTGTGGCTACTCTGATTGGGTGATATTTTATTTATATATGTTATATGTGATGCGCTTGGGTGTAATCGCTATATAAACAAAACATTTACTCCTACGTCCCGTCCCCTTTCCTCCATACTTGTGGGACATTCTGTCCTTCAGGAGGAAACCGGAGCACTTTTGTCAAAAAGCATCAAAAATTCAATTGTTGTCCTTCTTTTATTTTTATGCAGGGTACTGCATGTGGCCGTAACCCCGCCTTCCTGAGCTCTGCCATGCGCATCGCCCTTCAGTCCTTTTCTCCGCACAGTCGGGGCTGGACGCACTAGCATCACTGGCAATTTCTATTTTTTTATTCCCTTTGTCCTTCCTTCCTGCTCCGGTTCCACGGTCATGTAGTTCTCTGTCTATGCCGGAGCGTCTGGGATTCATGTCCTGTACTTCATGCAAACGTCGTTTCGTGAGGGTGGATCCCCATTCTCTCTGCTTGGAGTGTCTAGGCCCAGAACATCGCTGGGATTCGTGCTTCTACTGCGACTCCCTGTCCGTCCGGGCACTCCGTTGTCTTATTCGGTCGGAGGGAAGAGACTGAAGAGGAGCCAGAAGGACGTCGGACAAGGCTGAGAGTTTCAGTGCGTTCCTCCACCTCATTTACAGCTTTTCATCGACGAAAAGAAGAAACGCCCGGTAAGTTCCTAACTTTTTAGGGCACCCCATCCAGGGGACTCCTTCCTGGGGTCTTCCAGAAACTGGAGGGGCTCCAGTAGCTCTGTCACCAGGTGGTCCCCTGAGGTGCCGAAAGAGCCTAACAGGTGTACCGGAGTGTTCTCCGAGGGCTCCCTTAGCGGACCTGCCAAAACCAGACATTGCTCTGAGGTTCACCGTTTGGGTGGTAAATTTCAGCCCAGTTCTGGGTCTGTGGTCACCGGGGATCGCCCTGAGGTCTCTATTTCTAGAGCTTTCCACAAGGATACCGGGGTATGCCCTGGGTTCCCGGGGTACGCCCTGAGGTCTCCATTTCTGGAGCTTTCCACACCGAGTCATGACTCGTGGCCCAGCTTGAGGGAGCTATCCATCCCGGGTTACAACCCTAGGTTCCTATTCTTGAGGTTAAGGTTAGTACCAACAGATTCTAGAGACCCTCTTTAAAGGTCTTGTCAGTGAGGGTTGTTCCTCAACCGTCCCACACTCGGGGTCGGGGTGGTACCGGTTCTGTCGAGGGGGCAAAGAAGGCTGTTGTGGTCCACGAGCTTTCCAGTACCAGCTCTGCCGAGGTTCCTCCACTGAAGGCTATTTCTGGGGCAGTTTCTAAGATTTCCAGTAAGCATCCGAGACCTGCCAGTACCGGTTCGGCCGAGGATCCTTGTGTCAAGGATAACGTTTTACTCTTGTCCTCTGTATCCCCTGAGGAGACAATTGCCTCATCTTCAAATGTGACACAGTTCTCGGGTGCAAACAAAATGGGGGCCCAACCTCTATGGTCCACGGCGGCCATTTTGGATATGTCTCTTACACCAACATTCACGTTGAGCAGCCTTTTCTATGCTATGTGGACAAAAAAAAAGTTACGCCCTTCATTTGACTGCCATGCTCGGACACCGCTGCTGCATAAATTCTTGCTTCCTCCTGCTTCCGCTCCACTCATGTATGTGGATCCGGCCGGTGGTGGGCCCTCCTGGCAACCAGCCTCCTTGTGCTCATGGGGGTATGCCCCTCGCCAGCCGCCTCTGCCTGTACCAGCGCCAAAATCTTCGGCTGAGAGTTTTTCGGCAAGTTTCAGATGTTCATGCATTCTGACCCAATGAAGGTGTATTTTAAACGTCTTTTCAGGGAAATGTACCCTGAACCGATAGTCCCACCTTTGGCCCCTGCTGTTGCTGCGCAGGTCCGGGAGGTGCCACTTCTTCCACCGCTTGCTAGTGGGCCCCCTCCACAGCTCCCTCCTCTGCCTCCACTGTCACCTATTGAGAAGACACCGGCAGGGAGAGACACCACCTTAAAACCTGAGGCGGTATGCGTGGTGGACCAGTATTCTGCTCCCACTTCATTGGACAAGCCTGAAGCGGATCAGAATGGCGATGAGCAGCCCCACTCTCTTAGAGCACTCCAGGACCGGTTTCTGGATATGATGGCCCTCCTTGATATTCCAGTACCTGAGACCCCCCCACTCCACAGGAAGCGGTGCTTTCCGGAGCCTTTACCCTGTCACCTCAGGAGCACACAGGCCTGTTCTTCCAAAAGGATGTCTTGGCTGAGGCCCGTAAGGTCTGGGATAAACCCCATACCGGGCTATACCTCAACAAGAGGATTGAAGCTTGATACAAGCTTCACGCCTCTTAGGAGATAGCCTTATCAGCTTGTCCATTCCCTTCCTCAACAGTGATGGCAGCAGCTACCCTCCAGTCCAAACCGGCCTCTGCATCTTCCACGGCAGTGGCCAAATTCTTTCCAAAGAGGATAAGCTTTTGTACGCCTTGGGCAAGAAAGTCTTTGCCAATTCGGCACTACAACTTCGTCAAGCTAACACCAAGCTCATCCTGGCAGCAGCCAATCTGAGGCTGCGGAAAGAGCTGGCCGATTTCCAGGAGTGTATTCCTGTGGATAGGCTAGACTAGTTTATGCCCGTTTGTCGGACACCAAAGTGTTGGCAAAAGATCTACTGGAAGCTGCGGCACACCACGTAGATACCTCTGCTCGAGGCCTCATGGTCGGGGTTGACATCTCCCGCTAGACGTGGCTCCATGCGACGAAGTTCTCAAAGGAAGTGCAAGACAAAGTTCTAGACCTCCCTTTTGACGGCAAGGAATTGTTCCATTCTTCTACAGATAAGGAACTCACAAAGGCAAATGTGAATACCCAATCCGCCAAGTCTTTATGGGTCCTGGCGAAAGCTCTGGCCCCTTATGCACAGAGATCAGGGTCCCAGAATCGGTCCTTCTCTGGATTCAGGGGGTTTCAGGATCGCTGTGTGCTCCATACTGAAGCTCCGGTTGGTGGGCCTCGTCGAAAGCAACAACGGCAAGGTGGTCTGTTTTTCTCTCGCCCATCAGCCTCTTCTCCAGGGACAGGTAGTATCCCTGCCAACAAGCCATCTCAATGATGTATCTTGTCGGTTGCGTGAGATTCCAGTGGGAGGATGAATCTTGTCTGGAGGCGTGGCAAAACATCACCGAAGACCGGTGGGTTTTTGTCCATCGCTTGGGCAGGCTTTTGCTTGCCCCTCCTCCCTGCCCCACCCTTCAACTCTCTTCAGAAAGGCAACTGGCTCAGTGTAGTGGACCTTCAGGACACATACATGCACATCCTGATATGGAGGCCGCATCAGAAATATCTGCGGTTCTCCTTGAGAGGGGTACATTTCCAGTTCGGTGTGCTCCCCTTTGGTCTCAGCTTGGCACACTGGAGACTCCTCCAAGGGCCCCGCAGCGGGACTGCCAGAACCGGATTTTCTTCCAAGGTTCCCTGTTTGGGGCTAAAGTTGAGCCCCAGTTCCTCTGGGGCTCTGGATATCAGGGTTCGCATGAGCCCTGAACTGTACCGAGTCTTTGCTCGAGACCCCTCTTATGGTGGCTATTTGAACCAGGGTTAAACCTGAGGTTCCCCTTCTTGGGGCTAAATCGGACACCAACAGAATTGAGGGTCCCTCATCGAGGGTCTTGGCTGTAAGGGATATCCATCAGCCTTCGCACGTGCACGGTGGTGGTGATACCAGTTCTGTTTAGGGGGCAAAAGAAGGTGGTCACACACCACAGGCCTTCCAGAACAGGCTCTGCTGAGGATCCGCCACTAGAGGCTAATTCTGGGGCAGTCCCTAACGTGTTGAGTTAACACTCTAGATCTGCCAGTACCAGTTCTGCCGAGGTTCCTTGTGTCAAAGCTAAGCTGGCATGCAAGGCCCCTGACTCCCCTGAGGACACTATTGGTTCACTTGCTCCTGTGACGCAGTTCACCCCAGGCATTGATAAAATGGTGGCCCAGCCTCCGCGGACCACAGTGGCCGTTTCAAATACCTCCCTTACAGCAACAGTGTAGTTCGTAATCGCACAGACCATTTGGTGGCAAAGTTTTACATAAACAAACAGGGCGGCACCAGGTCTCCCCTCCTTGTGAATGTTACCATACAAATTTGGGACTGGGCCATCCAGCACAATGTTTGGCTCCAGGCTGTACACATCTCGTGTCACATCAATGTGGCTGCAGATTTACCCAGTCGCCATCAGTAACGAGTGGGAGATGAACAGCAATGTCCTCTCCAACATTTTCCATCCGGGACACTCCAGAGGTGGATCTCTTTGCAACTTTTTCAAACAAGTAGCTGCCTCTTTATGCATCCAGGGACGGGCTCAGAGCGTCCTCCCTGGGGGACACCCTTGAGATCTCGTGGGACAACATGGAAGCTTATGCTTTTCCTTCATTGCCTCTTATCCATCGGTCGCTCTGCAAGCTCAGGAGCACATTGTACTGCACTCTCCTGTTCAAGGCTCCTTGATGGCCAGCCAGATTCTGGTTTTCGGAACTACAGCATCTGTCGGTACTTCCCCGATCAGATTGCTGCAGATTCCCGACCTGCTTCACCAGAGCATTCACCCGATGTGGCACCCCTCACCACAATCGTCCAGCTTGGCGGCCTGGTGCCTGAGTTCAGATCGTTAACACAGTTCGATCTGTCCAAGGACAATGTTCACATTATCAAGCGGTCAGGAAGCCTTCTACAAGGGCTCAGTACAGGAGCAAATGGCTCCGGTTTTATCATTGGTGTCTAGCTAAACAGCTCGATCCCAGTCCAGCTTCGGTCGACTACCGTTCTATTTTTCTGTCTCTCATCTGCCCGTTTCTGGCATCCATGTCCTGTTATGCAGAACTTACTTATCCGCTATTGCCGCCTACCTGTCCACAGACAGACTAATCCAGTCATCAAAAGGCATTTTGCGGAGGGACTTCAAGATGGCCGCCGTGAAGGGAGGACGTGTGTGAGCCGATCTCCGTCCCTCCTCCGGCGCCACAGTAGCTGCAAGTGCATCACGGCTCGCTCGAAGGACCTAGAACAGGCTTCGAACCCTTAGCACACTCGCCGGGACTTTATTGCGGCAAGAAAGGAACGGCTCACCAGGTGTATGCACCAAGAAGTGGGAGGGCTTCCGGCCGACCATAACCGCCGGCGAAGTTGGCGAAGAGCAGCGATCGGATTAAGGAAGAGTCCGCCCCCTCCGACTCACTCACCGCAGGAGATTCGCTGGGGACCCGCGGCGCCAAGACTACGCCTCGGGTCGGAGACAAGAGACAGGCGCTGCCACAACCGGGACCCGGTGGTGAGATCCTCCCGTCCGGGAGAAAGAACAGGGGAGGCGCCCTCCACGTTTCGGATGAGCAGCCCCGGGGCTCTGGGAGCGTCGTCGGCTCGAGCCGGGCGGGAGAGGGATCGGTGGCAACGCCTTCCCAGATACGGAGGAGCGGACCCGGGCTCTGGGAGCGATATTAGGCTCGAGCCGGGGAGCGTTTTCGCGCAGCAGAAGAGGCCCAAAAGGGGGTCGGGCCGAGAGCGCGGCTGCTCCTCCATTACTGCCACCCCTCCCCCAGCCTCCCCAGGAGTCGGTGGCGCAGCCTAGAAGCAGCTGGGCAAGGGAGAGGCCCCACCCCCCGCAGGGTGAGTACACAAGCAGCCCAGAGGTCCTCCTTGTCTTTGGGGGCCTGTGAGCCCCCTCCATCACACCTCCCCAAAGGGGACGAGCAGCACCACACACGAAGTCCCAGCCCGTAACGGAGCAGGGGGGAGAGCCTTCCCTACCGGAGAGTTAAGATAAAGTCTTGCGCTGACATCAGGAAGCCCCCCCTCCACCCCCATGTGAAACAAGCGCTTGAGAGGCCACAGGCAATACCACGTTAGCCTCAAACTCAGGGGGTAGGCAGCAGGGGAGTTGACCCGAGAAGCACCTCCACAGCGGGGGACAGATACGCAAGAAGGCGACCTAGAGGGGTGCGACTGGATCTACCACGAGGCAAACTTAATAGGCTGTAAACTCGATAAGCCCCAGATGTCAAAGTCAAGAGGGAAACAAAAACAGACAAACCCCTCGTCCCAAACTCAGAAACAAGACCAGAACCTGGTCCACCTCTGGGGGGGGTGACAAAGGGAATCCAGATAAGGCAGGAGTGCTCAAAGCATCGAGAGGCAGCTCGGGAATAGAGACTCCCCACGGCGAGATGGCCTTGAAGGAAGACCTTAAAACGTGGTTCGGGGAGTTCCAGCAGCAATTTGTGGACTCCATGAACTTGCATCTAGATGCCATGAAGAATGAATTTAAGTCAGCACTCCAGGAATTAAAAACGGAAGTCGACAGACTGGAGGAAAGAACTGATTCCTTAGAGAAAGTAGTACATAACATGGAGGAAGAAACGCAACAAGTGGCAGAATTGCAGGAACAACTGGCCCGTCTGACGCATAATCTGGAGATTCAATGTGAAGATTTGGAGAATAGATCGCGTCGGTCCAACATCAGGATCAAAAACATGCCGGAGTCGGTCGAGGATAAAGACCTCTGCAGGAGGAAGAAGAGATAATGATAGATTGAATACAAAGAGTGGCCCAAGGAGAACGAAGATCCAAGGTAACCGCCCGAGGGATGTTCTGGTGGCCCTCACGAGATATGCACAGAAGGAGCAGATCCTACGCACGGCCAGGGCAATGGACCATATTCGAATGAATGGAGAGGAAGTACAACTCTATCAGGACATTGCACTATCAACGCTCCAGAAAAGAAGGGACATGGCCCAAATCACAAAAGAACTCACCACGCATCAAATTAGGTACACGTGGACATTTCCATTTGGATTATTATTCACCTGGGACGGCGTGCAAAAAAGGATAACCACTAAAGAAGGGCAGACCGTATTAAATCTACAGGATCAGGAGGATGATCCCCCCACAAGCAAGCGGCATGGTCACATACGCGAGGAAGAGCAGGGGGGAATGGAAAACGATAAACAAAAGGGAGCGGCGCCCCAGCAAAAGGAAATGAAGACCTACATTGGGCCAAGAATGGGGGAGCAGAAATACGATAAGGCGGTGCGTGAGGAGTCTCGAACATAACAGGAAAGCGAGTCGGATAGAACAGGTGCCGGGAGGGGGGGAGGAGTGAGGACCTGGCGGTCTCAGAAGTCATGTGGAAGGGTTTAGGGACAGCTTCAAAGTTTTCCCTGAGAGTGTTGGAGGGTATGAAGCACACAGCGAAACGCCTGAGCGTTAATGGGAAATCATGCCATCCTCAGGGCAGTTGGGGGAGGGAAGAGGGAAACGTGCCAGTTGGGGATTGCGCAAGTTTAGGGGGCGAGGGAGGGTGTTGGGGACAGGGGAGAATCGAGCATAACTCAAAAGCAGGGAAGGGGAGAAAGGATCATAAGACAGGCCTGATAGCCCAGAAACACCTATGGGGATAAAGATCTTGACACACAACGTCAGAGGCCTCAATTACCCCGTTAAGCGGAAAATAGTGGAACAATCCATCAGGCAAGGCGCATATGATATCATAATGCTTCAGGAAACTCACATTAGAGACCGGGATAAGCAGAAGGTGCGTCTCAAGGGTTTCAATCAAATATTTCAGGCGAATGCACAGGACAAAATGGCGGGGGTACTCATAGCGCTCAAAGATTCTTTACATGCACAGGTTAAGTCATCCTGGAGAGACAAACGGGGAGGATGCCCAATAGTAACCCTAACAATCGAAGGCAGGCCCCTCACC
The DNA here is from genome assembly GCF_040938575.1 of Ambystoma mexicanum. NCBI lineage: Eukaryota > Metazoa > Chordata > Amphibia > Caudata > Ambystomatidae > Ambystoma > Ambystoma mexicanum. Next base: position 1,269,958,323 of record NC_090928.1, on the reverse strand, counting down.
TTAGCCACAGTATACGCCCCAAACATAGGACAGGAGGGCTTCCTGAATGAAATCCTAAAAAAAATAGAACAGTTAGCGGCGGGAGACATTATATTGGGTGGAGACTTTAACATGGCATTGGACCAATCCCTAGATGGATCCGGACCCAGACAATGAGATCAAGGCACCCCATCCAAAAATTTAAAGCAGAAATTCACGCACCTAGGGCTGGCAGATGCATGGAGGAATGGCAACCCCAAACAGAAAATATTCTCCTATTATTCACATGTACATAATACTGCCTCGAGAATTGACTAACTGTGGGACTCGGTGGGGCTTCTTGGTGGGATAAAACAGATCGAGATGGAACCCATTACACTTTCCGACCATGGCCCGCTGTGGGCAGACATTATCTGGTCAAGACACGGCCACCGGCTATGGAACTGGCGCCTCCCAGAGGACATCATTAGAGATCCAGTGATGAGCCAGACGCTAAAGGAACACATTCTAGAATACATGGCCCTAAATAATATCCCCGGAACAAATATGGATACGCTATGGGACGCCCATAAGGCGGTCATGAGGGGACATCTCATAACGCTTAAAGCACAGAAAGAGAAGGCTCACCGCCAATGGGAAAAAGAACTAGAAGGGCAAATAGGGGCGATACAAGCTGAAATGATTCAGAAGCCCACCAGGAAACTCATGCGAACGATGAGACACGTTCAGGGGCAATTGGAAACACTCAGAACGAAAAAAGCAGAAAGGGCATTACTATATACGAAACATTGGTATTATGTAAAGGCAAATAAAGCAGATAGACTGCTGGCAAGACAGCTGAGAGGGAAACGGCAAGCCCAGACAATACGAGCCTTAAAGGAAGAATCAGGCCAACTTAAAACACAGACAGAGATAGGAAGGATACTAGGCAGATGCTATCAAAAATTGTACTCCTCTAACCATCTGAAGGAGGACGTGCAAGAAGCCTTCTTAGCTGGAGTTCACCTCCCCGGATTGTCAGGAGAAGATAGACAGGCCTTAGACAGGGACATCACCATAGAAGAAGTGTATACAGCAATTCAGTCCCTCCCGAATAACAAAGCCCCGGGTCCAGACGGGTATACCGCCATTTATTATAAGACCTATAAGGATATTCTTGCCCCGGTTCGCACGTCCCTGTATAATTCATTTGGGGAGAAGGGGAATCTGATACAGACAATGAATGAGGCAAAAGTGCTGGTCTTTCATAAAAAGGGGAAAGGGGAACAGCTCCCTACCTCTTACCGCCCGATAGCCTTAATAAACTTGGATGCCAAATTGTACACGAAGATTTTAGCGACAAGACTTGACCCAGTACTTCCCAAGTTAATCCATCAAGATCAGTCAGGATTTGTTCCGAACCGCCAGACACACGATAACATTAGAAGAGTCCTACACCTGATAGAAAAGATAGGCATCAAACAAACCCCTGCAGCACTGGTAGCCCTAGACGCAGAGAAAGCGTTTGATCGAGTAGAATGATCATACCTTTTTCGGGTCCTACAGAAGATGGGAATGGGCAAAGGCTTTATAGATAAGGTTAGGGCCAACTACAACTCCCCGTCCATAAGGATAGCAGTGAATGGTGGGTTGTCGGACAAGGTATGTCTAGGAAGAGGAACGAAGCAAGGGTGCCGTGCCCTCTTTCCCCCCCTTCTATACGCTATATACTTGGAACCTCTCTTGGCACGTATAAGGGATTCACCGGTGGTGAAGGGAATAGAGATGGCGGGGCAAGCCCATAAAGCGGTGGCCTATGCTGACGATATGCTGGTGGCCCTCGGAGACCCAGTGGAGTCCCTCCCACACTTAATGGGAGTCATAGAAAGATTTGGAGAGAAATCAGGACTGAAAATAAATAGGCATAAATCGGAAGTGTTGATTCTGGCCGGGAATAGAGAAAAAATTAGCACAGCGGCCTCAGACTGCCAACTGAAAATTGCCACCTCGGGCGTCAGATATCTAGGAATTACCCTCACTGACCACATAAACAAATTGTATCCCCAAATCCTAGAAAACGTTAAAAATGACCTGCTAAAATGGAACCCATTAGCGATTTCCTGGTGGGGGAGAATCACGGCAGTGAAAATGACTATTCTCCCCAAGCTAATGTATCTGTTTCAGGCGCTCCCGATAACCCCGCCCCCCACCCCCCGGCCTTTTTTAAAACATTAAGGAAGGCGGTATCCAAATACATCTGGCAGAATAAGTCTCCAAGAATATCAAATGCGGTATTGACAGCCCATAGAAAGGAAGGGGGAATGTGCCATGCCAAACTTCAAGAAATACTATGAAGCGGCCCAGCTTTGGGTCATGAGGGATTGGATCTCGGAACAGGGGGAGAAAATTTGGGAGAGGCAGGATAGGGCGGTGGCGACAACATCAGCCAGGCACATGCTATGGATCAATAAACGATTCCGTCATGTAAACACCGACATTAGCGAAATAATGAAGACGACATTGGGGGTGTGGGACGCCGCCACAGCAAATGAAACCCTGACTAAGGATCCCGCCCCGTTTATGCCAATGTTCGGAAACCCAGAATTCCCCCCGGGAATGGAGAAGGGAGCGTTTCGAAAATGGGAGGAAGGGGGGTGCAAGATGGTGGGAGACATGCAACAGGATAAACGGATTAGATCCTTCGAGAACTGCAAAACACTTCTGAACTTAACATCACAAGATAGATATAAATATGAACAGATACATCATTGGTTGAGCACTCCACGTATAAAGGAAGCACTGACCAGGGAACTAACCCCCTTTGAGAACTATATCATGACGCACACTGACTCTCGAAAACTTGTCTCTACCACATACAAATTCATTAATGCACTGAAAGAACCTACCACATGGCTATATATGCAGAAATGGGAGAAAACCCTAGGCTACGCACTCTCCAAAGAGAGATGGGAATACTTGTGGGGCTTGATCCCTAAACTGACCAGAGCCATCCAAACCAGAGAAATGTGGGTGAAAATGATGGTGCAATGGCACTATACCCCGGAGAGACTGAACATGATGTTTGCTACAGCTCAGAATATCTGTTGGAGAAAGTGCAGCGGGAAGGGGGATTGGAGACTTATCTGGTGGGATTGCCCGAAGATAAGACCATACTGGGGAGAGATGAAAAATCAAATGATTGGAATGTTCCCGGGAGCAGAACTCCTGGGTGAGGAAATATGGTTGGGGGGCTTTTGGGATCCAAAAGACAAAACGCTAACCACTCAGCAGAAAAGAAATTTTATGGGCCTCCTAATAGGTGCATGGTTGGAAATCGCTAGCAACTGGAAGAATGAATCCCCACCATTGGTTGTTGATTGGACGCGAAGGGTGTGGTCACATCTGGCTCTAGAAATAATAACGTATAACATCCAAGGGGACCATGGGAAATTCAGAGAGGACTGGGGAGGGGTAATGGAATTTCTTCAAAAGGACTATAAAGAACAATGGTGCCCGCACAATATAAGGCTATTAGACTTATTCACGTGAAAGAGGAAAAGATCTTCCGATAGAAGACGGACATAAGCCGAGTTATGCAGGTTGGGGGTGTGGGGGGTAGGGATTTTCTTGTTTGCTGTTTTCTCCAAGCGATGTTTTGACACTTTGTATGGCATGACAATGTGATAGTAGAAACTTAATAAAAACAAGTTTAAAAAAAAAAGAAAATAAGGCATTTTACGGGTCTCTTCATCTCTTTACGCTGGGTCATTATGCCAAAAGCAATTTGAACCCATAGCCACCATCAATCTTAAGTACCTTTCTTGTAAGGTTGCCTTCTGATCACAATAACATCGGTGAGGCGAGGAAATGAGCTCCAAGTTCTTTCCGTGGAACTTCCATTCATCACTTTCCACAGGGATAAGGTTGTGCTCCGTTCTCATCCTTCCTTCCTTCCTGCCTAAGGTCACACCCAGTCTCACTGTGGGGAAAGGGGGGGCAGTGGCCCAGCTCCACCCTACTGATGAGGTCCAACCAGATCGAAACACGTGTCTGGGGATGCTGTTGGTACTCTTGTTCAGAGGAGAATTGCCTAGCATGTCGGTGCTGGACTGCCCCTGGGCAGGACAAAGACTGATATGTTTGGGACATTTCTTCTCTGTGAAAGATAGTGAGCTAAAGAATCTGGGTAAGGCTCTCGCAACCAGGACTAATGTCTGGCAGAGAGGCTCCCAGGACCCCCCCCTTGTTTTTTCCACAGTGAGGCACCCCAAAGCAGGGCATGTGTCGCCCCGGTGCAGCACCCTTCTAGATTGTGAAGATTCCACCCTTCAGAAATTCAAGTAATATGATGAACAGGAGAGAGGGGTGCACTCTAGTTCCCTGCACAGTTGGAATCGTCACAATCTAATAGGGTGCTGAACCGGGGTGACACATGCCCTGCTTTGGATTGCCTCACTGTGGGCCACCCCCCCCTTTCCCCACTGTGGGACTGGGTGTGAACTTGTTCCTTGCAAACCTGATTACTACAGCTACCAGAAGTCCTTGCAGCAGAATCCTCATTGATTGTGAACAACTGCACTTGCTGTGAGCTACAAGCTAAGACTGCCTCCCTGATGATGTGAAGAACGCAGAAACCGGTAGGAGAACACCAGTGGCTGAGTAGGTTAACTGTTCAGGGAACTAGAGTGCGCCCCTCTCTCCTGTTCATTATATATATATATATTACATGGACGCGGTAGCGTCCATGTAGTTATGGTTAAGTTGGTGTTTCATAGGAAGAGCATTTTTTGGGTGGCTTATAACTTCGCTCCCTCTGGACGAATCCTCACCAAACTTTGCAAAAAAAAGTATATGGCCCACTCTGAATTTTTTTGCAACGTTTGTTGAGGATTCGTCCAGGGGGGGAAAAGTTATAGGGGGTGTCCCAAAACTTGTGTTTTTTCCTATAGACATAATGGGAAAAAACTTTGCGCACGGCCACAGGCCAAACCGCTGGACGGATTTACGGATTTACACCAAATTTGCGGCAGGAGCGGGGGCTTGGTCCCAAAATCGTGCTTTTGCAAATTTGGTGTAAATCCGTCCAGTAGTTTTTTATAAAATGACCAAAACTTAAGGCAAAAAAATTAGTGATATCTGTGTTCGCTTCGCGGACGGATTTTCCTGTTCGCTCCGCGGACTGCACCCCGATTGGCCTATGGCCTTGCGTCATGTCCGCGGACATGCGATGTGTTCGCTGATTGGATGGCGAGGGGCGTGGAGCGTGTCAGATTTTCTGTGGCGCCCGCCATCTTGTATTCGCCGTCGACCGCGTACAGCGCGGTGAAACGTGAATAAAAAATTGTATTTAGTGCCGTGTGTTGGTGTGTAAGAGTGTTTGGGGAGGGTGGGGGGAGTATGAGATAGGTTCAATGTTTGTTTTTTTATGTGCTAGACGTTTTTGTTGCGTTCGATTTGTCCGCGGAGAACACAGCTGTTCTGACATTTTGTAAATAAACTAAATGGTGGGGTGTTTAGAGGACGGAGTATGTCATTTTTGTTCGCAAGGAAGGTAAAAATAAGCTATGAACACTCGCGGTGTACTTAATTGTTCATAAATACACAAACTGGGGGTGTCCTCAGGACGCTGTCTGTATTGTGATCTGTCTAGTTGAATGTGTTCTAAGAACACTTGCGGTGTCCCGAAATGGTTGCAATTACACAAAATGGGGGTGTTCTGAGAACGTTGTTTGTATTGTTCGTTGTCAGGGTGAAAGTGTTTTAAGACCACTCCTTTTGTCCGCTAATAGTACAATTTCCTATGGGCGTCAACCGACTTTTTGTCCACTAAAACGATAAATCCGGTTGGTGTGCGCCGACATTATGTGATAATCCTATGACTGGCGCTATTGACCTGGCTGACTTGCTTTTGCGACACTAAATCATATCTCCCGCCCCTAAGCCTGATATTATCAAAGCATTCATATTCTCCGCCTCTCTGCGTGACATTACAGGGTGCGTCATCAAACGCGCCCAGTTCTCTGCAGTCCTAAGTGACTTTACACAGAACCCGGAAGACAACACATATTATGTCACAACACAGCGCGCCACAATTCGGAATATGAAACCGTGCTTTAAAAGCAAACAGCAAGATTGTAAATTTTGTAAAGTACATTTATTTGACATCAAATGTTTAGAGAATATTCAGCAATTTGCATTTGTCTTTGTTGTCGATCCGCAAAAGTTCATGTTGAGGCACGCGATGTTCCTTTGCAGTACAGACGGTGTTAGATCAGCTTACAACTCAGTGCGCCACAATTCGGAATATGAAACTGTGGTTTAAAAGAAAACAGCAGGATTGTACATTTGGTAAAGTACATTTATTTCACATGAAATGTTTAGTGAATATTCAGCGATTTGCTATTGTCTCTGCTGTCGATCAGCAAAATTTTATTTTGAGCCACGCGTTGTTCCTTTGCGGTAGATAGGCTGTTGGTTTATGATAAAAGCAGTAAATGGTCGCTCTGATAATCGGAAGGTTGTCCAACAACGAGCCACTAGACCACCCTTTTGGTTGGTATGTTGTTTGTAGCCGCTAGTACTGCGTAAGGGCATTTTGGTCCTTGGCGATTGTCCCATAAAATGGTGAGGGTCATGAAGTTGCATATTTGGACCTGTACCTGGCAGTTGAAGACCCCATCCGCTGGAGTCTGTAAATCGTGACATAGGCAAAATGGGGCCACATACCTGTTTTAAAAAACATAAATTAGTCTCACCAGCCGATCTTCATTAAAAATCATCATTTTATTTATTAGGGCGTGAAACTATTTGCTATCGAAGATAGTGCAACGGAGTATGTTAATAATAAAATAATATTTTCCATTTCATATAGCGCTAAGAACCGTGAGGTATCTAAGCGGTGCTCATTATTAACCACGGTGTGTGGTGCTCATTTATCGACCACGAAAGGATGAAAGGCTGAGTTTGGCCTTGCCGGGATTCGAACTTGTGTTAGCAAGCTGTGCACGGATGTCAAAGCGAGCGTTGTACTCGCTGTGCCACTTGACAGGCTACAGTGAAGTTGCACAGCGAGTGGAGCGCTTGACCACCTATAGACCGGTTAAATTATTTCTATTAACCCACCCTGTGTCGTCTGCCTTTTTCAGAGCCCTCTAAACGACACGGGGATCAATTCGGCGGTGATAGTGCACGGTAGAAAACATTATGCCACTTTCAACGAACAAGTTCAACTTGAGCAGTCTTTAATGCTACGCTACTGTAATTACATTTGGTATAAAATAATCTAAAGGGTTACTTACAGTACAATTGCAATTTCCATTGTCTACGAGTAGTGCAGTCCCAAAATACGACTCTGCGTGTGCAAACGATCTTTCGCATAGTGATATAATATATAAAAGTGGTTTCGTTTCAGACATTACATCCTTATCTTCTCTTACGTTTTAGCAACACTCCTTCAAGAGAAGTCTTTCATCACAATCTCTGTCTGTGAAGGTCAAAACACAATACAACCTTATAGTCCGCTTCGTGAGCCTCTCCGGGGCCCGAGAAAAAAATGGAAGCAGCTGACCTTCACTGTGAACGAGCATAAATTCTTACTTTGCAACATTCTGTGTAAAGCCATCTGTGAGAAGTTGGTTTTTGCACGCCAAAGGAAAGGAGAGTGAGTATAATGTATACAAATATGAGCATATACAGGGAAGGTAGAGTAATAAAAATAAAACTATGAGAAAGTGCTGATAACCCTTATGATTATCTTCATGCACAGAAAGGATTGCTCTCTTTCAAGCCTGTGTCTTCCGCTATGTATATGTTTCATATGATGTGACTTGACCCTAAGTCTACAAATATAGTACCTTTTCAATTTTTACTTCCTGTTACTGAAGAAAACTATGTGGCTTTGATATGTCAGTAAAGGATAAAAAGGGAGAGCCAGCCATGTGATGTCATCAGTGATGATATCAATGACATTTGTGATGTCATCTTTGATGTCCTGGGTGTTAGTGTTAGCAGTGCACGGTGGCGCGAGTTATGGTTGCTTATGTTACCATAACTGCCGAATTTCAGGGGTTTTTCGGTTTTACTTTGAACCATAACGTCCCTTTAACAAAGTTTTTTCACTGAATTTCATAGGTTTTTAGTAGCGCAACTTAACCATAACGTCCCTTTAACAAAGTTTTTTTTACTGAATATATATATATGATCTGCTTAGATCACATGTACTGCACAGTCCGACATCTAGTGGTAGTCGCAGAGTAGTACAAGATTGGTTTTTGATACTCAAAAACTGACGTCGGCAGGGCGTGTTAGTAATACTATCCCTTGTGTGACGTGTACTGTACCCATGGTCCTTCACGCGTCCAGGTCCCTCAGATTGTTTCTTTCTGCCTTGGTAGTCGGTCGCAAGTTGTGGAGTTCCTTTCCAGGCTGATGCCTTTGACTAGTTAAAGTATTCATAGACTTCTATTTTTTTTTCTATCTGTTAATTGCTGCAGCATCATCCAACTGCTCGACTGCCCTAGGCGAACAGCTCCATCGTTGCCAACGCATGACTGACTCGACGACCAGACACAGCCTTTATGTGCCTTGGCCCTCATAGTAGGGAGAGCGGGGTGATGTCTCATATAGCTACTCCTTTTAGAGGATGCATATTCTGCCACCCCTTTTTCCCTTTTTCGCCAAACTGCCCTTTCCATTTATTATGGAAAAGACACCTTTTAAATTTTGCCCTACCTGCCATAGGAAGTTCCGGAGGAAGGACACGCACTGAGTGTGCAATTACTGTCTGCCTAGGGACCACCCAGGGAAGCTTTGCAAGTCCGGCAAACTTTTCTGCCCGAAAACGCTTAAAGACCGCCAGACCAAGCGCTAGGTGGTCCACCCCATGTAGGCCGAAGCCTCCATCAACATGATGGGGGAACTCCAGCGAGGGCATTATCGGTGTCCGTAGTGATGCCAAAGGCGACCGAGGTTCATCGGGACCCCATGTGCAGGTCCCCGACTCCACTAAGCAGGCCCGGGGCTCTGTGACGGAGAACACACCCGGCGGCCAAAGCACACACACTTCCAAACGCACCAAGCACATAGCCCATGGCCGACCGACGAAATCGACCGTCGAAGCCTATGCAGTGTCTACAGAAATGGCCTCTAAATCGTCCCTGTCCTCTGGGCCATTGCTTATGCCTTCGCCCTCCTTTCGTGTTCCCTAAAAACTGGTGGCAAAAGGCGCATTGGCATCCCACAAACATATCACCCGAAAATGCAGGAATTTATTAAAAACATGCCCCTGCTAAAGACAACATCACAAAAAAAAAGCAAAATCCTTGATGCTTTTGTCTCTCAAGACCTCTGGCTACCAGGATATGGGTTCCTCCTCCCCTGCAGATACACTCACAGGTGTAATGCAACACAAAGAGCAGACGCCCTCCCATACCACTCCTACCCCTTCAGGTTTCCCACCCTCCTATGAGTGGACCCCTGAACAATTCAACCAGGTTATGAAAAGGATGTCCTGCTTTGTTGACTTCATGGCTAGGCACCCAGAAGAACTTATGTCCCTTAGAGACGCCTCCCAATTAGGGGCTGCAAAACATCAACCCCCTGCCAAAAAGCCACATCTTGACCCACAGCCAAGCACTTCTCCCCTAGGCCCATCAGCCGCCATTTATCAAGACCCCGCTCAAGACATGTATGCTATTGATCCCGCAGGGTCGCAAGACCCCGGCTCTCGGGGAGATCAATACAGTCGGGACCAGTACTACGATGGTGTCATCTGTCGTCCAGTCGCCTGACCAGCCTGTAGCAGATTCACCTGTAGATAATCAACTTATGCTGAAGGCTGCCCAACATTTCAGCATCGACACCCAAGAGGCAGAAGGAGACAAAGACTGGAGGACATTCTTGATGACAGATAATCTGCCACTCAGTCCATTCCACTGTTAGTCTATACAAAGATGTATACTGCCCGCCTTACTTATGCCTAACCTCACAAGGGTGGTTAACCCTAGAATTGAAAGAAATTTCAGGCCTGTGCCCACAGACCCCTTGTACATTAGAGGTCAGCGCAAACCTGACTCACTTGTCACCACCACTAGGAAAAGAGTGGGCACTCCTCTGGTATCAGCTGAAGCCTCGCCAGACAAAGAGTAATCAAATCTACACTTTCAGAAGGAAGGCCGCGTCCGCAGCAGCATATCAGGCTAGAATTGCTAATAATTCTACCCTCCTAGCTGGTTATGGCAGTCATAAATGGGATGAGTTGGAACGCCAGGTTGAAGCGGTTCTAGAACCCCTAAAATCACAACTGCTAAGCACCATCTCAGAAGGCAAGCAGTTATCTAATAGCTTCCATAAGAACAACCTCGATGCAGCAGACAATGCTGGCTGCATCATTGCAGAGGGCACACTTATCAAGTGCCATGCCTGGCTTGGACAGTCTGGATTTAAATTGGAGAAACAGGCCACCATCCTTAACATGCTGGTAGAACCTGTTGTCCTCTTCGGCAAGGCCGTAGAAGATGCCCTCGAGCGTGAAGGTAGAGTATGATACTCCACGCACAATGCCCAGATTTTGCATCCATGTTTCCCCAACGAGGGTACAAGGGGAACACCCTGTGGATGAACTGGTTAGGGACATTTGCTTATGCTTTTCCCCCAACACCACTTATGAGCAAACTAGTGCACAAAATGCACCAGGAACAAGCTACTATAATCCTGGTTGCTCCCATGTGGGCGAGAGAACCTTAGTTTCTAGATCTGCGCCTACAGGCGATGTATGATCCAATCAAGCTCCCGTGCCGTACAATATGCTTGCATAACAGAAGGGAGCATCTCTCCACCCTCGTCCTCAATTTTTTTTTTTTTTTATTATTTGTATATAATCTTTCTAGATTTTTTAACAAAGTTTCCAAAAAAGAAAAAAAAAAGCAGTTGAGAGGAAAGGATTTGTTCGAGAGAAACGGAAGAAACGGTGGAACTTTTTTTTCATTCAGTCTGTGTTGGAAGAAGCACGTTAAGGATGTGTTTCATGATGTTTATAGTTGCCAACTGCCATGCCTGTTTGTCTCCGTCCAACAGTTTGTTCCAACACGTTTCTTCCTTTTGAAGAGTAAAATTTGTAAAAATGTCTGTCAGGTATCTGTCACAAATTTCTATCGTCGCCGGACAGTTCAGGAGGAGGTGGCGTATGGTTTCCTTGTCCGTAGTGGACTTGCAGAGGCGGCAGAAGCTGGATAAGGATTGTTGTCTAATCGCCAGTATTTCGTTGGTTTCTAGAAGGTTCAGTCTTATTTTTAAAAAATAATTTCGGGCCGCTCTATTTGGAAATAATTTCAGAAAAGGTTGGATAGAGTCAAGTTTCTTAGAGAAGGGAGGAAGGTGACTGGCAAGTTTGTATTTTGAGGCAGAGTCGTTGGTGTTGATCCAGTCGAGTTCTTTGATTTTCTTGACAACTCGAACGGGATTGGCGATGAGATCTTCTGTGTTACAGGCAACTGAGTCTAAGATGTTCAAGACTTTAGTTTCCCATCGAGTGAGCATATGGCAAGTACCCAGTCGGATTTCTTCACTTATCAGTTGGTATGCGTAAGGCGTTTCTTTCTGTCTACATTTCCGATAAAGCATGACGCTGTTGCAATCCACAATTGATTTTAGCGAGGAGAGAGTTAGTTCTCGTCTAATTACTGGTATCGGAGTTGTTTTCGGCAGGCCCAAGATTGGGCGCCAGAAGTTTGCTTCTAGTTTTGGCCATAAGTCGTGAGGAAGATTCGGCATTGCTTCGGCGCCATATGTCAAGGATGGGATAACTTTCATTTTGTAGAAATCTCTTACAGGTCTAATTGAGAATCTACCATATTTGATGTCAATCGCCTTTCCTTGTGTGGTTAGCTTGGTAGTTTTGGCGCGTAGGGACTCTTGCATCGCTTTTTCTTTGTATGAGCTATCTAGGGTGACTCCCAAATATTTAAAATTTGTGACTTTTTCAATGGTAGTAGTGCCAAGTTTCAAATTCGGTGCTGATTTCTTTTTGGAGAATTTCTCTATTGTCATCATTTTTGTTTTGGATTCATTTATTTCCAAATTGTTTGACGTCATGTAGAGTTGAAGGTTTGTTAATTGACGTTGGAGGCCAACGGGGGTATTATCCAGCAAAATCAGGTCGTCGGCGTAGAGTAGGCGACTAATTTGTTCTCCTCCGAGTTTAGGTGGGAAAACTCTAATCTTTGTTTCCGTTTCCTGGAAGTTGCCTAAATAGGACAAAAACAGAGCCGGTGCTAGTGGACATCCCTGTTTGACGCCTCTGTTTGTTGTTATTGCTTGTGTTAAAGTGCCTTGCTTGTTCAGACGGACCCTCATGGTAGTATTTGAGTAGAGGGCTTTAATTGGGTTGAGTACATCTAATGGACATCTCCATAGGGTAAGCTTTCTCCACAGTCTTTCTCGATCGACTTTGTCGAAAGCTTGTGTGAGATCGACAAAGATGATATATAGACGTGGGCGACCCTCCAAGATTTTGCTTTTGAGGGCACTCAATATCAAAATGTTGGCATTAGTCCCCAGGTTCTTTTTAAAGCCAGTTTGAAGCTTGTCGTGGCACGGGGAATCTTTGGCCCAAGTAATGAAATGTTTTAGCAGCAAGGACCCAAACATTTTGCCTATTGGGTCAAGGAGGGCGATAGGGCGATAATTCGCTGGGTCTAATCTATCCCCTTTTTTGTAGATAGGGACGACGTTTGCACAAGTCCATGAAGATGGGATTGATTTTGTGGCTGTGCAGCGTTTAAATATTTGGCTCAAAAGATGAGCCCAAGTCTCTGGATGAGATTTCAAATCGAGGTTCGTGATGCCATCCGGTCCAGGCGCACGTGATGGTTTTAACTTTTTAATTAAGGCAATGATGTCCTCAATGTTGTCCACACTGATCCAGGGGGTTTCGTTTGGTTCCATCAAAGGGGTTTTGATAGTTGGACTCTTAAAAAGGGTTTGGAAGTGGTGTTCCCAGGTCAGTTGACCAATTCCATTTATTTGACATGGTCGATCTCCTGGTGCAGTTGAATGAAGTAAGGTCCAAAAGTCTCTGGCGTTGTTTCTGGTGATGGCCATGAGAATATTTTCCGCGTCTTGTTGGTACAACTTATGGCGGTAGCATTTTAACCATGATTTGTATTCTTTAACGGCCACTTTAATGGTCTCAAGTGCAGATGAGGGCTCCAACCCTTTTGCTTGTCTTTTTATTCTCCTCAGTTCTCTTTTTTTTTCCGTGACTAATGTGTCATAGGTATGTTTTCGGTCTGGTGGTGGAGTCTTCTTTTTTTTTTTAGGAGCTTTAAAGATGGTCAGTAGGGGTAGGTAGTCCACGTCTGTCCTAGGGAGTTGATTACTGTGGTCTTTGTATTGCGCTGTAATAGTAGTTATTGCTTTTTCCGTTAATCTGAGTCTTGTTCCTTGCGTGGAGAGTTCAATATCTGAAGTCATGGTGTGGTTAATCGGAGAGGAGGTAGACCAAATTGTTTCTAATAGGTTATGGTCACTTTCCTTTGTTTTAATCACTTTAAAGGAGATAATGTGAGGTAATAGAGAACGAGATACAAAGATATAGTCAATTGTGGAGGTTGAGTTTGCTCTTTCCCAAGTTGGAAGTCTATTAGAGTCGGGAAATGTTAGATCTAAGTTGTCAAAAGATCTAGACTTCATTAAGTTTTGCCATTTTGTCGGCCTCTGGTCTGCTGCTGATTTTTTCGATCTATATCCCTTTGAGTTTACCAAGGGTTGACTGTTTATGTTGAGGTCACCACATAAAATTATGTGGTCAGGCTTATGTGTAACTTGCACCCAGTCCAGTTCTTGTTCTATTGTGTTGATGAATCTTGAACTTTCAATAGTGGCTGGGTTCCAGTAGATGGTCACAATTATGAGTGTCTTTAGCAAGTTTTTAGACGATTCTCTTTTTTTGGTAATCCAATTTAGCTTTACCATCAGCATGAAGTGGTTTTCTTTTAGCTTTTGCGAATTTACGAGACCTCGTCCGCTACGGATTGCTATCAGGAGACCAGCCGTGGGGCGGCCTAAAGAGCCTTTCTTAGCTAACACTGTGTGGGTTTCATAGCCATCAAGTACTGGAGAGTGTATAAGCCATGTCTCTTGTAAGCAGACAATATCGTAGTTTATTAGGTTTGAAGATCCTGATGTTAAATGAAGGAAACCTCTGGTGTTCCACGAGCACAGTTTTATTTGGTTTTGAACGTTTGCGTTTAGGCGGTCTGTTGTGTTGTTGTTGATCGTGTTCTCGAATGGCTACTTTTGTTTGTTTAACTTTAGAGCCTTTGGTAACCATGACCAGAGAGAAAGTAGAGATGGGTTTGAAGATGGATTTGTTGTCACTGGGTGGGGTTCGTTCTGAACTGTCCTTTGGAGTTTTTGACCTTCTTTTGGGAACGTCAGTCGACCCGCCCGCTCTCTATGCTCTGGGTTTAGGTTTTCCGGGTCTTTAGATGGCTCCTTAGATTTTGGTTTATTGGTGATTTCAGACTGTTTAGGATTTTGATCCAAGGTTAGGCCGTTGGTCGTTTTTTTTGATGATTGGTGGTGTTTTTGTCGTGAAGACTGGGAGTATTCTGTTACTTTTGTAGATGCCAAGTAATCTTTATTAACTTGGTAGTTGCAAGTTTTAATTTCTCTTGAAGATTCGGTGAGATCGTAGCCCATTATTAAGAGTTCCTCAAGGGCAGATTCCAGGGCATTTTTTGTTGCGTATGACGCTATGTATAAGTGTGAAATTGCCCTGGATCCTTGGTGGCTCGGGTCAACGATTTGGAGATCATCAGACTTCACTACTCGTAGTTTCGGAATGTAGCTGAATAGATCCATAACCGATCTTCTATTTAAAGTTACCTCATCATGATTTCCCGGGATCTGTTCTAGTTTCAATATCCATCGTATTAGAGGTTTTGTGTGGTGTTTTGTGATTTTTGATTTGTAAATTGGTCGTTGGGCTTCCTTGCTGGGGGCTCTTGTTGAAGGTTTCTTTGGTTGTGCTTTTGGCCACGAACGTTGGGAATTGTTATGCGATCTATGGGATCGTCTTGCCGGCTGTTTACTCGAAAAAGTTTTTTCCCATCTTTCAATTTCTTGTTTTGGATCGTTCGTTTTAGGGGCTATCAAGGACTTTTCAAGTGCAGGATCTTTAAATTTGTGGTTGGTCGTGGCCAGTCGCATTCTTCGTTCCTCTAGAGTTAGAAATGGTGATTCTCTAGTCTTTGTTTCTTTGTTGGAATTTCCTACCTGCAGTGTAGGGATTGTAGATGGATCGAAAATTTCTTCCGAGTTTCGGTTCGAAGTGGTTGATTGGTCACTGATATGTTGAGAGATGTTCATCATTTCTTCGTCATTTAGAAATGCTTCTATTCCTCTAGGAGATACATTTTGTATTTCTTTTTCGACTCTGCTTACCACCTCAGTTTTCTTTGGTTTATCCTTTATTTTTGATGGAGTAAAGAGGTCTCTTTGAGCATCTATTGCTTTTGAGCTTGTTGAATTCACTTGTTGAATTAAGGGTGTTATTGGTGTTGATCCTTGTTGGTGAGAATTTGTTTTTTCCACCCTTTTTGTCAACTTGGTTTTTTCTGTCAAGAAAGTGGGTGGGACAGTTAGATCGATGAATGGAGAAATTTGGGTATTTTCTGAGTTTGTTTGTGAGCTGACCTGGGAGGTATAGCACATAGTTGGAGCCAATTTTGGAGGTGGGTCGGTAATCTGATCTTGGTTCAGTTTGATCGTAGATGCGGAAATCTTTGATTCTTGTGCCATGATATAACCCTCTAAAAAAGTTATTTTGTTCAGCATTGAAGTTTGAATCGCTGTGTGGTCTTTCAACGAGTCCGCTATTGTTTCGTATAGTTTAATGAAAGGGTTGAGGGCTATCGATAGTGCTGACATTAAAGTACAAGTGTCAAGCTTTTTTGGATGTGAGTCAGTTGCATTGGTATCACGATGAACAGCTGATTTAATTATCCCAGGAGTTGATGGTCGTATGGGGGGTGCAATGATGTTTGATGATCTTCTAGGGGGGAAGTCATAAGAATGTCTTCTTTGGTTACTATAATTGTCTAGGTTTGAGTAGAAAGAATCTAAAGTTTTCTCAAACTGTAACTTGTTTTTAGATTTGACAGAATACTGACTTCCACCATCTTTGTCTTGAGTTTGTGGGATTAATCTTGAGGGCTCGCTTAGTTGTTGAGGTGAGGTCGACAGAACCTGATCTTTGTGCTCGGTGCTGTCGTTTGGTTGGTGTGATGTGTCATTGGTCGTTTGTTGGTCTTGTATCAGAAATTGAGTGGGGTTTATTATCATGGAATCAGTTTGCTTTGGTGGTGCCGAGGTGGTTAGGAGAGGAACAGAGCTTTCTCCTTCGACTTGCTCTCGCGTGAAAGTCTGGGTGCGACTCTGCACTTCTTGATCACTGGTGAAGGTTTTCGCAGAAGTAGTGCTTTCTGGGACTGGTGTTAGATTAGTTGTAGATGGTTGAGCCAAGTTTCGAACCTGCGAAGTCCCCAACTCTTCCTGGATAATTTGTGGTATTTTTGAGGACACTTGGCCTGAGAAGTGCCATTTTGTTGGATCAATATCCGGAGCTGGCCAGGTGTCATCATTTGTTTGGGGGATAGGGGATCTTCGTTTTGCTTGTAACAATCTACGATGCTTACTAGGTGGTGTTATTGCATCAGCTGCCTCAAGGATTTCTGCGTCGGTCAGCTCTTTACATTTTTCTTGAATGGCTTTAGAGTGTCTATTGAAAAAGTCTGATAATAACTTAAAAGGGCGTTGTGGTTTTTTACTGCCCTTTCTTATTGTTTTGGAGCCGGCACGAGGAGCTTTAGTAAGATGTGTTTGTTTAGGTGGCGGTTTAACCAATCTTGTGGGTTCCGCTATGTTATTTGACAATTCTAGGGTTGAATTTTTCTTGGTAGAGACGTCTCTAGGTCGTGATCTCTTTTTTTTTGTTATGATATTAGACTCCTGCGATGGTGACTTTGTTTCTTGGGATACAAATGAGCTTGTTGAAGCCGTCGCGTTGTTTTCTGGATTTGGTATATTTGCTGGTAAGTCGATATGGGTTTCCCTATGTATCATTGCTGATACCTTAAAACCAGCTATAGATGGCGCTGCGTCCATTTCTCTTTCCTTCACCAAGATTGATGAGCCGTGCTTGACTCTCAAGCCACTCGGGCACTCCTGCCCTATTGCCGATGGGCGGCGGATCTCAGAGGCTCCAACTGGCTGTGTCTCTCCTTCTCCCGACTGGTTGGCGTGCCAGGCACCTTCATTGGGGTCCCCCCCCAACCCTGCCGTGTAAACCTCGATCACCGTCGAGACCCGCGCTGCCTGCCCGCTCAACGCCGCCTCCCCTTCGAGGGGCCGCGGAGCCGCGGCTGCAGTAGCGGGGACGATCGGAGCATTCGGCCCTATCAGCGCCCTCGGAGGCTCCGACTCCGGACTCAAGGCTCAATCTATGTACTTGGCAGCCTGGCTCCTGAAATCATGGCTTTCCGCCACTTAAATCTTCCACAACAGTGTATGGATATCCTAAAGGAGGAACAGAAACCTAACCCCAGACACTGCTATGTCAACAAGTGGAAGAGATTTGTGATATGGTGCAGGTCACAATCCATAAACCCAAATGAATGTTCCCCAGCTAACATTCTACTTCATATGCATTACATACTAGACTCCGGCCTAGTATGCAACTCCATCAAAGTACACCTGGCGGCTCAGTCAGCTTACACTACTTCACATAACAAAGTGTCCTGGTGGAAAGTTCCCGTCATTAAAGCATTCATGGAAAGAGTAAAGAGGCCATACCCTCCCAACTCTAACCCTCCACTGGGTTGGGATATTAATATTGTGCACTCCAAACTCATGGGTCCGCCCTTTGAGCCTATGCACAAGGCCAGCCTAAAACATTTGTGTCGTAGGCAGAAGGGAGATCTAGAAGGATGAGGACAGACGGGATGTTAGAGTCAAGGTTGGAGGGTGGGTCTTCACGGATGTTCAGGAGAGCAGTTTCCGTGCTTCTGGCAGCTTCCCAGCGGGTGCCACCATTAATGGGAGAGGAGGAGAGAGGACAGAGCCGAGATCATATGAAGAGTCCATAGATCTGGTGAAGGAACAACAAAGAGGATGTTGGTGACGGTCTGTCTGGAGGAAGCGCTGGAATGGGTGTCAGCGATAGGGAGACCAGGGTTGGATGCCAAGATATACTTTTTGAACTTCTTCCTACCAGACTTAGTGAGAAGAGAACGGTAGTCGATGGAGAAACAGAGAAGATAGGAGAAACAGAAAGCGCCATGGGTGAAGTAGAGGTAGAGAGAGAGAGGGGGATAGAAACAGGAGGGGGAAGGGACAGCAGGGCAGAATAGAACAATGGTACCTGGGAAAGGAGACATATAGCACCGTAATGAACACAAGATAATTGCGCATGCAAATTAGTGCAAATCTAAATGGCAGCCCTTGGGCAGAGATTGTCAAAATAAAATGTTGACAATTTGCATGCCAAGCAAGCATACTGAACAAAAAGTACGGGAAATTCTCCTTAACACATGTGAGAATCTTCTATTGCCAAAAAGTGGTGCCAGCTTTAATATTTGGAGCCAGAAATGTGTTTTGTTGCTCAGACAAGCTGTGGTCCACTCTTGAAAATATATTCTGGGTAAAAGTGCTACAGTTACCATAGGGAACTTCCACGGCATGCATTCGTTATGAGCTAAATCTAATTTCCATCAACGCACGTATCAGCTGGAACATCTGAAACCTGTTTCGGGAAACAACTATGAAAGATGAGATCCCACAGTTCAAAATGCTGCATAACCCTGGGACCGGCAACCCTGATTGCCTGTTGACTTTATGGAGCAATCGATGTGAGGCCATTCTGGACCTCTATGAAATAGATTTAAAAACACTGAACGAGAATCCGAACATAGCCAAAACGAAAGTGTGGAGACTGGACTGGATTCTAACTGGGAACAGAAGAACGAACAGTAGACTTATGAAAGATGTCCCCAGTGAATCCAGAGATCTCAATAGTCAAGAGTAGAACCTTGTACATGCGCTATCGTTTAAACGCACTCAAAGTCTGGTTAAAAACTTTGCGTAAGACGGTCGACACAAACCTAAATTGCAGATTCTGCAAGCAGAAGGAAGAAACTCTAAAACATCTAATGCTCCTCTGCACTGCACTACGAACCCAAAGGACGCAGCACTTCGGACCTCTAACAACGAAGTTTCGAACCCCAAGTGCAGAAAACTGGTGGGAGGCGATGTTCGAGGGTGGGAACAAACAAATAACTTTTGCTTTAATCCGTCTGCTGGCAGAAGTGGAAAAGCTTTTAGCAACCACAGACACAGAAAGAGAAGACTGATGGAACTTTCTATCTGTGGTGATGCTTCTAGGTTTCTATCTGTAAACCATTCAGACGAGGATCCCCTTACCCTCTGCCACATGAAACTGATTATTTTTTGCCCTAGGAATGGTGATTGGATGAGTTGTTTTGTATGTATGCTGTTCTTATTAAAGGCTTGCTAAGCCAATAAAAATGTTTTAGAAAAGAATAGAACAAGTAGAACGGTGCAGTTATAGGAAAAGCGCACAGTACAAGCAAAGGCAGCGAATTTGCAAGACAAAGCTAGATTTAATTTAGAGCTAAAGGCAAAGACACAGTTAAATTCGCAATGCTAGCAATGGGTGAAAGAAGCAGTGCAATCAGGCTGTGAATGTGGGAGACAAGCTGAGAAGGAAGTGTAGTCAAGAGAGGGTAGGAGTTTGTCCAGAGGGAGGGAACTAACCCATAGTTGAGGAGGTGTGAATGTCATGGTAGTCCAGATTCCTTTCAGGTTTGAAGTAGCAGCATCATGAGTGCTCATGTACAGAGGCCAGGAAATTCCCTAGCAGTTTACTGGCAGTGGACAGGGAGCAGACAGGGGCCTTTGTCGTGGGCCTTTGTTGTAATGGGCCGGCTCCCGCCTCCTGGTCGCTGTAATTGGGCTAAATACACCAAGGCAACCAGTGGGGGCGGAAGCAGGCGAGGCAGCAGGCGGGCACACTTGGAGCAACGTGGTGCCGCCATATTGGAGGGCTAAAGAGGTATAGGCAAAAGCAGAGTTTCAGTGGTGAGGAAGAAAGCCCACAGCACAAGGGTTGTGCAAAAGAACAGAATGCTGGCCAGATTGGATCATCAGGGCGATGTTGCAAATTCTGTGCGTTTAAACACGAAAATCCCATTAAGAAATACACTGACGTGCATTTCATCAGCAATTGTCCTTGGGCTTACCCCATCAGCACCGCATCCAGGAGATGTCAGATGCCCAGATCAGGGCTGCGGGAGCGCAGGCAGCAGCGCTTCCTCCTAAAAGGCAGAGATGATGACTGCAACACTATTTTTCTTGTTTCGCTTTTGCTCTGTACTGTTTGTTATAGAGCGGTGCAAATGTACTTTAGCTGGATCACGGATCTGGCCAATCTTCCCCCTCCCACACACACCCCATCACAAACGCAGATAAGCATTCCTGGAGTCCGGCCTGTCCTCTTTTCTGGGCTCTCTCTGAGACCCCCTTGCAGAGCCTATAAACATGGGCCCTCCCGGATGGGAGGCCCGAGGCCATAAGCTGGGAGGTGGGGGGTTTGTGATGGGTCCGGTGTGGCAGCACCTTCTAGGTGCTGCCCTACTTTGCATGCGGGTGTTAGGGCGGGCAGCTGAGTCCCCAGAACAATGGGGACTCAGACTGCCGGGCGGCCTCCAGGAATTACGAGGTGGCAGGGGCAGGCGACAACAGGTAGTCCCTGCCCCTGTCACCTCACAGCAAAGGTCCCCCTCCCATCTGGGCGGACATGGAGTGGTGTCTTTGATGATCAAAGAGGGGCTGCCTTGTCCTCAGGCAAAAATATGCCTATAACCAGGGAAGGCAAGGTAGCCTCTCACTCATTGCCTCTCCCCCTGACAGGCTTCAGCAGGATCACGGACCTGCTTTTAGGAGAAAAATAACTCCCTCCCACCCTCCAAACAGCTTCTAGGAACCCCACGAACAGGGACCAGGTAGAATATGCAAGGACAGCAAAAAGTGAAACAATTTTTCATAATTTGAAACACAAAGAAGTACAAAAAAGGCTAAAACGCCTGCAGAAATCAAACATAGACGCCATGAAGGGCTTTAAACCTGCCAGGGAGAAAAGAACCCGGTCAGTTAAAACCCAGGCGCATATAACCCACGCCCTAGGAAAACAATGCAATAACAGCACAGATGGGGTCCAAACATAAGTGGATCATGAGCGGAGAGAAACACATTTATGTTCAAAGAACCCACCCCGAGGGAAACAACCCAATAGAAGTGCCCAGGGGGGGTGCGGTCAAAACACAAGTGGATCTCGAGCAGGAAAAAATCATAGGAAGGCTCGAAGAACCCACCTCCGTTGTAAAGCTATCCAATAAAAGTGTGTAGGGGGTCTCAAAACACAAGTGGATCATGAGCAGGATACATTCCTGGTGAGGCTCTAGAACCCCCCTTTCCCTCTTTTGGGAGACAATCCTTTAAAAACCACAGGGGGTGTTTGTCAAAACACAAGAGGATCATGAGCAGGATATAGTCCTAGTAAGGCTCTAGAACGCAACCCGTTGGAAAATAGTCCAATATAAGCGCTTCGGGGGGGGTCCAATAATACTAGTGGAGCAGGAGCAGGGTAAAATCCTGGTAAGGCTCTAGAACCCACCCCGTTCATAAGCAATCCAATAAGAGCGCTCAAAGGGGTTCCAACACAAGTGGATCATGAGCAGGGTAAGTTCCTAGTAAGGCTCTAAGAACCCACCCCTGCTGGAAAATAAGTAAACAAAAGCACGGAGGGGGTCTTATAACACAAGTGGATCAGGAGCAGGGTAAGATCCTAGTAAGGCTCCTAGAACCCACCCCCGAAGAAATAATCCAACAAAAGAGCTTGGAGGATCATGAAATAAGAAAATGCCAAATTTTGACACCAAAGTGCTACACACCAAGGCTACAACGGCTGCAAAAAAACAGCAATCCACATGATCACACAACACATTGGCTCAAAGAACCCACCCAGAGGAGCATCAGATGCAAGATTTCGCAAAAGGGGTTTCAGACAAAAAGTGGATCGTGAGCCAAGAAAACAGCAAGAAGTCACCCCGTGAGCTTGAATGGGTGCAAGTCCCAAACCCAGAACAGGTTGGATGCAAGTGGAAGGCCTATAAACCACCTCTGAGGATGGCAAACAACCCTTCAACAAGCACATACCTCTCCGCCTCACACGGGAAAGACAAGGGAATGCAGGGAAGACCTACTGCAACGCCAAGTATGTAAAAGACAAGAAACAGCTCACACGCTGGGTCCACCAAATACACCGACACAGCTCACACGCTGGGTCCACCGAATACACCGACAGCTCACAAGCTGGGTCCATCGAATACACCGACACAGCTCACAAGCTGGGTCCACCGAATACACCGACACAGCTCACACGCTGGGTCCACCGAATACACCGACACAGCTCACACGCTGGGTCCACCGAATACACCGACACAGCTCACAAGCTGGGTCCACCGAATACACCGACACAGCTCACACGCTGGGTCCACCGAATACACCGACACAGCTCACACGCTGGGTCCACCAAATGTCACAAGCATGGGTATGAAAGGCGGTGGGGATCAGCCTCGAGCGGGCCCTACATGGGAGTAGGGCCCCCCGCTCACCTGATCCCTCTGTCCCCAAAACATATTCTTGTCATTCTTTATATGATGTTGTTATGGTCGGTTTTCTTTTGCACCACGGCTTGTACTGAAATAAAGCTTGTGGCCAAAGGATTTCCACCTCACATCCTGTTTGGCCTCCTCATTCCTGACACTGTCATTACTGTCATGTCATAATTGTCACTCATGGGCACCTGTCACCTGCATGCACCCCCCGGCCAAAAACACGTCCAGGCTTCTAGTGCCCTGCAGGGCTCCTGGGGAACTTGCACAGCTTTGATCACGTGCCACGTCCACGTGCACTAGCTCGCGATATGAGCCATTCTCAGCCATACATAGTGATAACTCAACGGTACTAACGAGCTATATGCAAACCTGACGACATGGCACTCAACACAACATGCATAGAATTATAGACGAGTAGTTATCAGCGAGGGGATGTATTCCACAGTGGCACTGAATGCTATCTGAAAGACAACCAGAGTGAAGTTCGAGTTCTCTGTGATGTTCCACAATCCACACAACACCTCACACATCACAAATGTGTGTTACATATTCCGTAGTCTATTGGCCCAAAACAAGGGGATGACGTGCATTACCTGTTGGGGATGAGAATGGTAACAAGGGGAAGATTAGCAAATATTGTCATTCTCTTTTTAAGGGAGCTGTTGCGGAACTTGTTTGTAGCCATCCAGACAGGCGTGCACGGAGACTCATAAGAACAAGCTGTTCCCTGTGAGAGTTCTGCTATTTCACCAGCAGAGGTCACTAGCTGCAAAAGAACATAAAATAAAGACAACCAGTTTAAGGCTGTGATGTAGATTTACTTTCTCTACCTCAGTGGGTTCCAAACTTTGTATGGTGAGCCTCTGCCCCCCTCACCCCGTCCCTCTATGTAGGCCGGGGACCCCTATGACGCCAGCACTGCTTTGTTTTCGATTACAAGAAGCCACCCATCTCTTTTGAAAGCGCCCCTACCCAAAATCCCCCGACATCCATCCCCCAGCCTCCCTAGAGGAGCCAGCCCCACAGTCTGCTTACTCTCTCTCACCCCCAGCAGGCCTCAAATACTAGCATAACCCACAGGCCACTCCTGACCACAGCCCTGTTACACTCACCCCCACTCTGTGCTATGCTAATATCTTTCCCTGCACAGCCTGGTCCAGCCCAAACACCACCCCTCGAAGCCAGGGCTGGTGCAAGGATTGCTGTCACACAAGGCATGACCGCCTCCCCACGTGCCCTCTCACTAGTACCCCAGGGCCGTCTCACAAACTGAAGTGGGATGAGTAGATACAGAACGCTGCACATATGTTAGTACTTGGGACCTACATATATATCAGTAAAAAAACGTTGTTAAAGGGACGTTATGGTTCCAAGTAAAACCGAAAACCCCCTGAAATTCGCCAGTTATGGTAAGCTAAGCAACCGTAACTCGCGCCACCACCGTGCCCTGCTAAGACTAACACCCAGGACATCAATGATGACATCACAAATATCATTGATGACATCACTGATGACATCACATGTCTAGCCCCTTCTTTTTGTTCACTGCCATATTTAGGCCAGGTGGGTTTATCTACTGACAGTCAGAAACTTAACTTTCAAAAGGTATTACATTTATAGATTTTGCTAATCTCACATGTTCTTACACTACTTTCCTTAGAATTTAATCGCAGCTTATGATGTACATATATTGGGGATGAAGCAGGCCTGCAACACAGCAATCATTTTTGTGCATGCATACAATCATGTAGATTATACACAGCTGCTAATAATACTGCCTCATGTTGCTTACTTTACTCTACATATGTAAGCCCCATATTTGTATGCATTGTAGTTTATTTATGTTTTGCGTGTAGTAGTAGAAATATGTAGTAAGTGATGCATTATTAACTACTTAGTAAATGTTTCAAAGTACGGAAAAGTGTAATACAGAAGCCTTTACCGTTAGAACTTTGCAAAATTACAAATATAGCACCTCTGTGGTGTATTTGTATTTGTATTTGTATTTATTTATTTGTATTGCGCACCTTGCTGCAGCCAATACCTACATTTCTGTATGAGTAGGTTCCTGTACTAGAAAGAAAACTGCAATGGAATGTTCTTTAGGACACTACATTGCGTGATGAATGTAGTTTATTACACATCTCCTGATAATCCCTGATACTTTTTTTGCCAACATTGCATTCACAACCCCTAGTATGAAAAGTAAATGCACATGTGATATCATCAGTGATATTTGTGATGTCATCCTTGATGTCCTGGGTGTTAGTCTTAGCAGGGCACGGTGGTGGTGCGAGTTATGGTTGCTTAGCTTACCATAACTGGCGAATTTCAGAGGGTTTTCGGTTTTACTTGGAACCATAACTTCCCTTTAACAACGTTTTTACTAAATTTCATAGGTTTTTATTAGTGCAACTTAACCATACCGTCCCTTTAAGAAAGTTTGTTTGCTAAAGGTTATCGGTTTTTAGTAGTGACACGTAACCATAATGTAAAGCAACTTCTGACTTAATTACACACCTTGCGGAGAATGGCACATGACCATATGCTGGAGTACAATACAGTGACGTGTCAGACAATCCGTTTCACTTAACAATAAGATGTATGCCTCATGGACAGTGTGGAAATACATTTTATATTGATGTAGGAACGTCCACCTTCAACATTTCCCTTGCACAGTTCCAACACGTACTGGTAGTCCGCCATTAGCAATGTAGTACACATTACATACTTTTAGCAAAAGTTCTAGTTATCTGAAAACAACATCAGCTAAGGCCATCCATCCTCCTGTAAAAAACAGCACCACTGCTGTAATGAAGGAGCATGAGAAACACTGCCCCTACCTTAAAAATAACAAACGCACAACATTTTCCGCCGTCCACCTCCCCCCCATATTACTGTTTGGTGCCTCTTCCCTCATTTCCGTTCGCAAATTTCCTTATTAGCTGTCCTACCAACAAAAAAAAAAGCCATCCGTAAACAGTCAATGTTCCTTTAAGAACCACCTTTCACAGTTTAAACATATTTTTTTTAAAAAAATTGCATACACTTCATCTACTTTATATTTCTCAGTAAAGCACATAGACGCAATAAGATTTGCCATTAACAATCTAGATTTGCAAAGCAGTAACGTGCTACTAAAAAATAGGATTTATGGTTCTAATCCGGGCCGCCTGCGGCGTCCCGAATTACAAAACAAAATCCTTTTTCAAGATGGCCACTATAGAAAGGGAAGGCGGTTGTTCCATACATGGCCCCTCTTCTTTTTCCATGGCAGCCTTCAAAAAGCAAAACTACGTGCTGTGATGCAGAACCTGAAAATGAACATACAGCGACGTACAACGTAGCACGTTACATTTTGAAATAATGCACTGGTTTTTAAAAGAAAACATTAACATTTTAGAATTTGGAAAGTAGTTTTATTTTACGAGAAACTGTCTGAGACCATCGGTCTATTTCCATTTTCAATCAAATTGTAACATTGTGTTAAATGTAAGACTGATAATAACTGTCTAAGTGGTTCTGATTTCGACAACAATAGGATAACTGAATCAGACAGATGTCGAATTAAGAAGAACTAACCTGGTCTGGTAGCAGAGACGAGAACAGCAAATGCAGAGCGCAAGGACCACCCCGGGGATCCTGCCTCCCCCCACCGGAGAGGAAGACCAGCAAGGGAGAAGCACGAACCCCAGGGAAACCCTCTGGGGAAGAAAACCCTGGGCGAAGTAGATGGGCGACCTTCTTCTATGGATGGAACTCTGTGGAGCAGCGACTCACAGGAATGTTGGATGATCAGTCTACAGAGGAATGGAAAGACAGGTAAGATTCACAAACAAAGGCAAGTCGAGTGACAGACAAAGAAAGATAAGGGTCTAGCTCTTACTATGGACTCCTATGGGGAATCCGCTTTGAACAAGGGAACGGGTAGACTCGCCGTAGTTGTCGGTCCGTGGACTGGGAGCGGAGGACTCTGTAGATCCCTGGAAGACGAACAGGAATTGGTACCAGAAGAGGAGAAGGAACTAATGCTCAGTAAGGAAGGGGGGCTCACTTTCTCTAGAAGGACGGACTTCTTGCTATTCGTTGTTCGCGAGACTGAAAGGTAAGGAGCGAGTGAAATGAAGCGATTCCGAGGCGATGGGCGATTCAGGGTTATTGCGGAAAAGGTAATCTGCAGAGGAATTCTGAGGAGAAATTAGGAAAGAAAAGGAATGAAGACAGAATTCAACGAAAAATTCAGAAAGTTGTTCAATCCCTAGATTCGAACTTACGGAGCGCCACTCAAAACAGTAGCGACGCATCGAGCTGAGCATCTTCGGTCCTTTAATGGGATCATGTGACCCGCTGACAATGTCCGCAGAAAACGTGAGGAAACTAGACAGCCGCTTCTCCCATGATCCAGAGCCGCTGCCATCTTTAATGTATCTTGGTGTATCGATCCGCACAACCTCCTTCTTCGTAACAAGGACCAACGTAGGAAGGGTGTAACACATTGTTTCTATGTGCGTCATCGAAAATGTTAATGGTGAGGCACACGTTGTTCTTTTTCCATACACAAAGTATGCGTTTGCGATAAAGCAACCGCTTTGTTCGCACAGTGATTTCCAAGACGTCGTCATAACCTTCGGCCTACACCACCATAAAAGATGTTATGTTACTCCTATTGGCCACTTCAGCGTATGGACAAAGGGGGCCGGCGCGATCATCCCACAAAATTGTGACGGACAGGCAGCCGGTCACGATCAGTTGCATCTGGCGTCCAAAGAAGCCATCACTCAGCATCTGAAATCCATGGCAAGCACAGTGAAAATACAAGAAAGGTAGTACTGCTACTCAAAGGCTCAAACCAATTTTTGTCAGTAAATGAAACAAAACAATTAGGTTATATTGGGGAGTCTTTGCCAGTTATACTAATGGACTGTATCCCAAAGTTTGTAGCCCGTGAAATTGTCCAGGAAGAAAAATAAACACACACACACATATATCTCCGGGGCTTGGAGTTTTAAATTATTTGTATTGAAACAAAACAAAAGTTTTCTTATGAACACTTACATACATAGCAAACTTATAATTATAAACAAAACCATATAATGGAATCACAAAAATAAAGCAGTGTGAACAATATTGTGACTCAAAAATGTCTTGTTTAAGCAAAACAGTTTCTAGATCATAGCAAAAAAGTATAAAAAGAACATGCATAAATCAGATAAACAAGTGTCTAAGTACCGGTAAGGGTTTGTAGGGTTCTTTTTCTTTTAAAATGATGCCCTAGTATAAGGTATCTGGGGCATGAGCTTTTTGTAGAATACACCTTACGTCAGTGAGGCAGGATGTAGCTGGTCGGAAAAAGTAGGAAAAAGTACGTATCAATACCCAGCCTTCAGCAAACAATTTAAAAAAGACAAAAAGAACGTGGAAACTAATACACAAATCGAAGCAGTCATACATGACATTTTAAGGAAATATTAGCGTTGAACATGGTTAAATCTAGTGACAGGCTACAAACGCCGAGAATATGCACTCTCCATAAGTTAAAAAAAAATGACAACTACACAGAAAGATGGTACGTCAGTTACAGAGTGAAAATTAATGTTCAAGTAACAAAAAATTACATCTCGTGATTTCAAAAAAGACCAAAAGAATGTGCAAAGTGATACACAAAGCAATGTGGTCAAACATGACATTTTAAAGAATAAATATTAGCGTTGAACAAGGGTAAGTCTAGTCATAGCCTGCAAACGCGGAGAATCTGCACTCTTCGTAAGTGCAAAAAAATGACAACTGCACAGAAAGATAATACTTCAGTTATATTGTCAAAATTATTGGTTGGGTAATAACAAATTTAAACTCGGTCCGGTGTAGAGCCGTCAAAATTAAACTTACATGATATTTACCGTCTCCATTGGTGTCGGTAAAGTCAGACAGCAATGTATTTGCACCAAAGAATCTGCGTGAACTGATATTTCATGTGCCTTACAAACGTTTTTAAAACATAACCTTATCAAATGATATTTCTTTGGAAACTTTCACCCCCTGCAAGGTTGCTTAATTTTCCCTTTCGCTCAAGGGCACAATACAATTGACCCTTATGGGTTTTGTGGGATGCGTGGGCCTACTGAGCTCGCAACCAAAAAAGCAAAGCAAGTGACCTACACTCAGAATGCAAATACATTCTCACTTTGCAACGACATTGTTGCAAAGTAGCCAGCTGATATCACCGCCGCGGGCCTGAGCGCCCATTTGCTGCCTCTCTCTGCCTGCCCCTCCCCTCCTGCTTTAAATGGAGTAGGGAGAGGGCCGAGAGGCGAAGCCGAGCAGCAAAGGCCTCCCATGCTCTTGTCTGCTCTTGTCTGCCGCCTGCCCCAAATCTATGCCGCATCTCGGAGGTAAGAAGCAGAACTACAACGTTACAGGCCAGCTACAACTCCCAGCCCCTGCCCACGAGCTCCCGCAATGCCCGGCTAGGCTCACGGCTCCACTTGTGATCACGGCTAGACTCTGCCGCCCTACTCAAAAGCCTACAGCTACCACGAATACAGACTATATAGTGGCTAATAAAGTACTCTACCACACCCACAATGGTGCCACTCCCAATGTGTCATCACTTGTGTCCACCACCACTGAAAATGAGCCCCTCAATGTAAAATCTGTGGTTTGCAATTCCTCCAACTCCCATAGCGCACCCGTGCACACAACCCCACTTACTCTCCCCATGAAACCCCCTCCAGCCACTACTGAATCCCATCTTAAATGCGCTATGATTAACGCTAGGTCCATCAATGCCCACGCATTAGACATCCACGACCTCCTAACCACCTATGGTCTCAGAAACATGGCTACACGAGGCCTCCGGCCCGGCGCTTGCACTCGCACTATCCCCTGGATACTCCATCACTAGACAAGATCGTCTATCCATAGGTGGAGGTGTAGCAATCATTGCCAAAGACTGCTTTTCTATCAGGAAGGTAGAGAAATCCCTGCATAACAGTGACTACCTCCAAGTCAAAATCAACCTCTCTCCCCAATGTACCATTGCTGTCCACATTGTCTACCGCCACCCATGCCCAACAGGTGACTTCCAAGCCTCTCTCATCCACCTCCTCTCTGACAAACTCAAAAAACAATCTAAAGCCATTCTCCTTGGGGACGTTAACCTAGGTCTCCTGGACAGTAAGGACCAAGCAGCCAAATCCCTTGACTCAGCCCTCAAGGCTCTGGGCTACAATAATACCATCTTCAGCCCAACCCACACCCAGGGCAGAACTCTCGACTGGATCGCACAACATAACTGCCCACCCATCATCACTGGGAACACTCCCACCCCATGGTCAGACCACCACATCATCACCTTCAGCATCCTCACCACCTGCTCCACCATCCCCCCCACCCCAACCACTGCCACCCTGCCTTGCCAGAAGCTCCCGCCAGCTCACTAAGGAAAGGCTACTGTCCTTCCTCCAAGGCCCAGCCTTCAGACCCCCTTTCTCCACAGACCCAGAAACACTCTCTAAAACCTACGAAGTTGCCATCAAAGCAGCTATTAACTCCATTGCCCCCCTTAAACCCTGTAAGTCTAAACCCACCACCCATTCCAACTCATGGTTCACCCCGGACCTCCTCACACTCCGCAATGAAAAAAAGGCTGCTCTTACTCAGTGACAAATGTCCCACTCTGACAAAGACAAAATGACCTTCAAATCCTGCTCCACCAAATATAAAAAAGCAATCACCCAAGCAAAAGCCAAATCCTTTGAATCCAGAATCTCGGAAGCCCAATCCAGCACCAAAGAAATCTTTGCCATTTTCAGGGAGCTAGAGACACCTACCCCTGCCCCCCAAAACTTCACCAAAGACAAAGCCTGGTGTGATGATATACAAACAGCCATGAAAAATAAATTGAGCCTGCTCCAAAACAAAATATTAGCCACCAAGCAAGCACTACCCAACACGCACACCCCTATCCCACCACCAGCCCCGGCCCCCTCCCCCCAACCTTTTTCATTCAAACCCATTCTAGAAAAAGACCATCAACATAATGAGGAACATCAAACCTCCCAACTGCAAAGGTGATGCCTGCCCAGCCACCATTATCAAAGACTGCACTGAAGTGCTTGCTCCCTTCCTTACAGCCTTTGTAAATGCCTCCTGTGCCACAGGGAAAGTTCCTGCCTCCCTCAAGGAAGCCTGGGTCTGCCCTCTCTTAAAAAAACCAACTCTCGACCCCACATCCCCCAACAACTATAGACCTATCACCACTGTCCCGTTCCTCCTCAAAATACTGGACAAAGCAGCCTACCTGCAGGTTCAACACTTCATTGAAGAGAACAAGCTCCTAGGACTCCGCCAATCTGGCTTCCGCCCCAGACACGGGACTGAAACTGCCCTACTTGACCTGAAAATCCAGATGGACGATGCCAGAGACATGGGCAAACCTGCACTTCTCTTACTTCTTGACGTATCCGCGGCTTTCGACCTCGTTGACCACGACGTCCTATGCCACCACCTCTCCTCTACTGCCAAATTCTCCCCTCAAGCCACAGCATGGATCACCTCCTTCCTACAAGACAGAACCATGCAAGTATTCTCTGACTTAGCATCCGCCACACCAACTATCATACTCTACGGTGTGCCCCAAGGCTCCTGCCTCTCACCCACCCTCTACAACATTTTCACACGACCCCTTTTCCTCATCCTCGATGCCATGGGCATTTCATATACTAACTACGCCGACGACCCACAGATTCTCCTCACCCTCACTGGCGACTATGACACTGACTCAATGACCCTCTACAACACCATCCAAGCCTGGATGGCAGACAATGGACTATGCCTCAACTCCGACAAGACAGAACTCCTCCTGGTAGGCTCACCCGACACGCTGAAAAACCTAGACTCCCAATTCAGCCATTTCACCATAGACTCCATCAAAATACCTGTCTCAGAATCAGTCAAAACCCTCGGAGTCTACTTGGATTCCAACCTATCCATGGATAGACAAGTCAACGCTATAGCCTCTGCGGCTGCATACCATGCCAAACTAATCAACGCAGTCAGACCCTTTCTCTCCAAAGAAAACTGCACAAACATAGCCAGAGCAATCACTGGATCTAGGCTTGTCTACTGTAATGTTCTCTTCCTAGGCACCTCCAACAAAAACCTAGAGAGGTTACAAATCATACAGAACAATGCTCTCCGGGCAGCCCAAGGCATTGCCAAAAGAGAACACATATCAGAGGCCAGAAAACTAGCCCACTGGCTCCCAATAAAACAAATAATCATCTTCAAGACTCTGACACTGACCCACAAGTGTATTCACCTTACTGCCCCTGACTACCTCTCTCAAAGGATCCACCCCGTCTCCTCTACTAGGCCAACCAGATCACCATATACAAACATGCTGTCTGTGCCATTAGTAAAAAAAGCTAGAGCGGGAGGAGCCAGCTTCCCATATCTCGCACCCACCCACTGGAACGCCCTACCTCCCACAATGCGAGGTGAGGCCTCCCTCAGTGCCTTCCGCAAAACCATGAAAACCATCTTATTCACATAAGTTGCGCCGCACCAGTGGTATCCATATCATATGCATATGTTCCTACTGCATAAACTGTTTTGCAATGACTAACTGTACCAACCAAAATATCAGTTTTATGCCTTGTAGAATTCATAATGTACCACTGAATGCCACTATTCCTGTAACTAAGCTCTTGCAAGTAACAGCGCCTCAATGCCCATGGGCTGCCTGCGCGCTATATAAATTTAAATAAATAAATAAACATATGAGAATCCATTCATGAGAACCGCTACTCCCATACACTTGCAGAACCGCTGTTTCAAACAAACAGTGCAGGTGGCAGCCTCAGATTTCAAACTCTAGGACGCCAGTCTGATTGCATTATTATTGTAAATACATTGTTACACAGACACAGTAATTCTTCGCTGTATGCTGAGAAGCAACTTCCAATTTATCGTATGACTTTGGTGACAATAAAACACCACTTTTTGACTTCCTGCTGCCACATCCCATCCCAGCCTCATTAACGCTCACCTTCTGAAACAGTATTTCATAAGTGTAACAAGTGCAATGGTGTCTTGTTTTATATGTTTTTCCAGCGATGTCCGCGTACACCAAAACACGAACAAAAGATGGCGGGCGCAACAAAAGAATGTGACGCACTTCGCGCTGTTCCAGAACCAATCAGTGAACGCGTTACATGTCCGCGAACATGATGCTACGGATTAGCCAATCGATTTCTTGTCCGCGGAGCGAACAGGGAAGTGTGACCGCGAAGCGGACATAGATATCACTAATTTTTTTAGACATACTTTTTGGTCATTTTAAAGGAAACTGCTGGACGGATTGTCACCAAATTTACAAAAGCATGCTTTCGGGACCAAGCTCCTGCCCCTGCCGCAAATTTGGTGAAGATCCATCCAGCGGTTTGGCCTATAGGCGTGTGCAAATTTTTCCCCCATTCAGTCTATGGGAAAAAAAGACGTTTTGGGACACCCCCTATAACTTTTCCCTCCCTGGACCAAACATCACCAAACTTTGCAAAGAAATCCCCTGTACAAAGTATGGTGAGGATTCGTCCAGGGGGAGCGGAGTTATAAGCCGCCCAAAAAGTGCTCTTCCTATGGAAACAGCAACTTAACCATAACGACACAGTCACTAGCGTGGCTGTGTAATATATATTAATTGAAAAAAGGTTGCTAAAAGGACGTTATGGTTATGTTGTGCTACTAAAAACACCTGCAATTTAATGGAAAAACGTTGTTACAGTGACGTTATGGTTACAGGTAAAACTGAAAAACCCCAGAAATTCAGAAGTTATGGTAAGCTAAGCTACCATAACTCGCGCTACCACTGTGCACTGCAAGGACTAACACCCATGACATCACAAATGTCATTGATGACATCACGTGTGGCTCCCTCTTTTTTTGTTCAGTGACATATGTACACCGGGTGCTTTTCTTCACTTGGAGTCCGGAACTAAACATTGAAAAGGTACCATGTTTGTTGACCTTACCCTTCTCATATGGTCTTGGACTACTTTCCTTAGGGTTCACGCACATGATCTGATACATATACATAGGGGAAGAAGCAGGCCTGAAACACAGCAATCAGTTCTGTGCATGAACATAAGCGGTGAGGGTATGACCACTTTCTGGTAGTACTGCTACTGCTTTGCTTACTTTACTTTCCTTTCCTCGTGTATGCTTATATTTTTATGTGTTGTGGTCTCTTTGTTTTGTGTGTAGTAGTACAATTATGTCATAGGAGAGGCATTCTTAGTTACTTATTACATGGTTCACAGTACACAAAACACTGAAACGAAAGCATTCATCATTTTACTATTCAACATGCAAAGATTTTGATTATTGCACCTGTATGATGCATGCTGTAGACAATGGCTACGTTTCTACATGAGTGGGTTCATGTACTGGAAAGAACTGTGTAATGCAATGGTGTTTATAGCAATGCATTCGTAAATGAACTATTTATCTCATAATAGTTCTTCCAATGATGTCTGATAGTTTTCTGCCAACATTACAATGACAATCCCTTGTGGAGGCTTTTCATGAAAACGAAATGTATATGTGATGTCATCAGGCATGTCATCAATGACATTTGTGATGTCATCTTTGATGTTATGGGTGTTAGTCTTAGCAGTGCACAGTGGTAGCGCGAGTTATGGTTGCTTAGCTTACCATAACTTGCGAAGTTCTGGGGTTTTAAGGTTTTACCAGTAACCATAACGTCCCTATAACAATGTTTTTCCATTGAATTGCATAGGTTTTTAGTAGCGCAACTTAACCATAATGTCCCTTTTAACAATGATTTTCAGTGAATTTAATTCATTTTTTTGCAGGATAACCTTAGTTTGTGAAGATGTACTATGCAACATAGTGCAGCTGCTGGCACCATGTTAATGCACACAGCAGTCGCGGATTATGCATCTGGTTGCGGACATTGTGTGGCATCCAACCTGCTCAGGAAAGCCGTGCTCTCTTACATAATGGTAACAATAACCAAACACAAGGAACATATACAGACAGCACCATGTGCAAGAATTGCAAGGAAAAATAGAGTAGGTGTGCAAATTGTGTACTTATGAAGCAAACAGGACAAAGGCATCAGGACTGCACCATAACGGAATGCACCAACAAGAGAAGGGACGTCTGCCTTCACCAATCTTACCGCACTACTACTGTACATAGGAACAAAGAACGAGCGGCCAGAATACGGACTGAAAAGTACTAAGACCAGACAGTCACTACAGTGTAGTAAGCACACTAAAGTTTGTCTAATAATTGCACAGGTGCTGCAGTATACAATAGTAGAGAAGCATAACGTTTCTTTTGTTACACAGCAATGGCAAGCACCTTAGAGTGGCTGGAGGAAAATGTCCCTCATGGCGCAATGACTTTACGATACTAACCCCATTGGTACTCGCAGTAGTGTGAAGTGTAAATTATGTAATATATATTGCTACATGTACACCAAACACATTTTCTTGTCTGTAAGAGAACATATTGGAAAGGAAAGTAATGCAGCACAAGCGGCAACCCTTCCACAACAGTATACGGCCATAGGAAAGGAAAGAAACTCTGTGCATAGCAAAATGGACAGCCTGGATGTTAGAATTCTTCCTCTTGGACTTGGCCCTGTAGTGTAGAAGAAGAATTCTTCCTGCTAATATATCACTTTGAATGTGCAAATAAACATACAAAGCAATCTATTGACTGGAAGATTGGATTCCCATCGAGACCTCGTGGCTGTAGAAAATAAACAAGATTGATATTATTAGAACAACTGACAATGGGTACAAAAAATAATTTCTCTAGAGTTACTCCAAACTAACCTGACTAATGTTTAGAGACTTCACAAGGAAAAAAAAGGAAACCCAATAGATGTTCTGAAAGAAGGAAAAAACAATGTGAGCCTATAACCCTGGGATCAAAATGAAGAGTGACAATAAGCAACAAGAACCATATTTTGCTTATAATAATGTAGAAAGTTTGCTGAGTGAGGCCTTCTTCCTAGGCAGAGCGGCGGCTCTCCCACGGTGCAGCGGCGGCTGTCCCACGGTGCAGCGGCGGCTGTCCCACGGTGCAGCGGCGGCTGTCCCACGGTGTCCAATGGTTATGTTAGTCTCTAATAGGCGGAGGTGAGATAATGTCTTTACCGAGGGCAAAACAACAGAAGGAAAAAAAAAACCAGAGAGTTGCCAAGTACAAACCGGGCCGTGAATCCCCACGGGCAAGCACAGGAACAGAAGGAAAAATGGTCAGACGTAGTCGAGGGAAAAAAGCAAGAGTTTGTTACCAAGAAGACCAAAGTTTTCA
The DNA here is from genome assembly GCF_040938575.1 of Ambystoma mexicanum. Lineage (NCBI taxonomy): Eukaryota > Metazoa > Chordata > Amphibia > Caudata > Ambystomatidae > Ambystoma > Ambystoma mexicanum. The sequence goes on along the minus strand of NC_090928.1, from coordinate 1,269,922,261 downwards.
AAGCAGGCAAGGATGATCCAAAAAAGTAGTCGAGTCAGAAAGCCGGGTCAGGAACGTGAATTAAATCAGAACAAGAAAAAGGCCAAAAACCGAACGCCAAAGAAAGCTCGATCAGAAGCACTGAACAACGTGGAGGCGTGGTTTAAATAGTCCAGGTCACCTGATCAATGCCGTGATCCCAAACGAACGTTGCGCTTCCTTAGCAACGTATCACGTAGTTTCCATGGCAATCTCCATTCACTGTGGCGAGTAGTGCTCCGATACGAATGTTCTCTTACTGCATTAGCGGGACCAAACTTGCGTGAACCAACGCGCAGCGGTCCACGCATGACAGTACCCTTCCCTAAAGAACGACCCCGTTTCCTTGAGGCCCAAAAATCGGAGATCAAACGGGGAGCATGAATGTTCTGGACAGGCTCCCAGGTCCTCTCTTCTGGACCATAACCCTCCCAATCCACATAATACATCCTGACCCCTTTCGAAACCTTTGCATCCAAAATCCTACGCACCACGTACTCCTCTTCCCCTTGTACCATGATTGGAGGAGGACGAGAAGGAAGGTTTGACAAGGGAAACCTGAAACACCGGATGCACTTTCCATTTTGCAGGTAAAGATAAACGCACTACCACAGGATTAATCACCGCCGTAACAACATATGGTCCTATAAAACGCGGAAGAAACTTCCTCCCTCCAGGTATCCGCAGATTCTTGGTAGATAACCATACCTTATTGCCTACTATGTAAGCGGGAGCCGGAGAACGATGGGCATCTGCGAACCTCTTAGTGTTAATCTGCGCCGTCTCCAAATGTTCTTTCACCCGTCGATGCACCAAACACATGTGTTGAATGCAGGACGAGGCCGCCGGATGGCGAGCGGGCAGGACAGGAGAAGCAGGTAACGATCTAGGATGCCTGCCGAACATAGCAAAAAATGGTGAGGAATGCGTCGATGTATGCAAAGAGTTGTTATAGGCGAATTCCGCCATAGGGAGTAAAGACAACCAATTGTCTTGATACTGGTGCGTAAGGCAACGGAGATATTGTTCCATGGTGGAGTTGAGACGTTCCGTCTGTCCGTCGGTTTGAGGATGGTAAGCAGTGGAATATCTATCATCGATGCCAAAAGAGGCAGTGAGTGATCTCCAGAAATGAGAAGTGAATTGGGAACCTCTATCCGTGATGATAACAGACGGTAGCCCAAAACGACGAAAGACTTTCCTGAGAAATAGATCAGCCAACTGTGGGGCAGAAGGAACACCTCGACAAGGTACAAAAAGAGCCATCTTGGTGAAATAGTCGATGACCACCCATATGGTGTCATAACCACAGACCGGAGGCAATTCAACCACAAAATCCATTGAAATCATGTACCAAGGATAATCTGGAATCGGCATGGTCTGTAGAAGTCCAACAGGTTTGGAATTTGAGGTCTTGCACTGGGCGCATATATAACAATGAGCAATATGAACGGCCACATCCTTTAACATAGAGGGCCACCAGCACCAACGTTGTAAAAGATCAACGGTCTTTTTGTTACCCGGGTGAGCAGCCAACTTGGCATCATGACACCATTGGATAGCTTTCTTCCTGCTACCCTTATCCGGAAGGAACAATAAACCGTTGATATGGGGTAAACCCTCTACAATGTTGAGGTTAAGTTCCGTAATGTCTGTGGGGTGGGTCTTTACCCATTCACGTAACTCATTACAGAGAGAAGACTGGAGCGTACACCCACAAATCACCTGATGTGGTAAAAGAAGCGGACCGTCTGATCTAGGGGGAGGTGAATCGCCATGTATGCGTGAGAGTGCATCCGCTTTAGTGTGCAAGGAACCGGGTCGATATGTAATGGTAAAATCAAACATGGAAAAGAATTCATGCCACCTAGCATGTCGGGCCGTGGAGCACTTTACGGATTGTAAGGCTACCAGATTTTTATGATCAGTGAATACCTGAATTGGAAAGGCTGACCCCAGTAAATGATGTCGCCAAGTCAAAAACGAGTCACGTACTGCTAGCAACTCCCTTTCTGTGATGGTATAATTCCTTTCATAAGGGGTGAGTTTTCTTGAATGGAAGGCCACTGGATGCAATCCTCCAGTTTCCGGACATACTTGAGACAGAATTGCACCAAGAGCGATGTTAGATGCATCAGCTTCTACCACAAATGGTAATTCAGGATTTGGGTGTTGTAGTACCGGTGCACTGGTAAAAGCCGATTTAAGACTTTGAAAAGCTCGATCACAAACTCTATCCCAAAGGAATGCTACTTTGCAGCTAGTCAACGCGGTCAGTGGAGCAACCAAGGATGAGAAATCTTTGATGAATCTCCTGTAAAAATTAGCGAAGCCTAAAAATGACTGTAATGCTTTCAACGTCGTGGGTACTGGCCAGTCCAAAACTACCTTGACCTTAGAGTTACTCATATGTACACCTTTACCGGATATCTCATACCCCAAGAACTCGACTTCTGTAGCATGAAAGTTACATTTCTCTAATTTCGCATACAAACAGTTATCACGTAGCCTCTGAAGGACACGAGTAACATGAACCACGTGGAGATCATAGGATGCGGAATAGATTAAGATATCATCCAGATAAACCACTACAAATTGGTCCATCATGTCATGGAAGACGTCGTTAATGAAGTATTGAAAAGTAGCGGGTGCATTAGAGAGCCCAAATGGCATGACACTATATTCAAATAAGCCGTACTTGGTTTTGAAGGCTGTTTTCCATTCGTCTCCGCTACGGATTCTTACTAAATTGTAAGCCCCACGGAGGTCCAATTTTGTAAAGATTACGGATGATCCCAACTGATCCAAGAGTACAGAAATAAGTGGTATGGGATACTGATTACGCACCGTGATGGCGTTAAGGGCCCTATATGGGCGGAGGTCTCCCTCCTTCTTGGGTACAAAAAATAATGGGGAGGCTGCAGGTGAACGTGAAGGACAAATGAAACCTGATTTAAGAGCCTGATCAATATATTCTTTGAGAATGACATCTTCCTTGTGGGTTAGGGAGTAGATCCTTCCTGATGGAATCTTAGCCCCGGGAACCAAATCAATAGGGCAATCATATGGTCTGTGAGGGGGTAAAACAGTACCACCCCCTTCATCGAACACATCCTGAAAGCCGGAATATTCCCCGGGCAATTCCCCTGATACTATGGCTCAGATAGTAGTGGCTGTATCCATCAATGGAAGGCAAGGTTTATTAATAAGAGTCTTTCTATCATGACACTTAGTCTCACAATATTCAGATAAGAACTCAATAGCGCCTGCGTGCCAGTCAATGGATGGATTATGCAGTCGAAGCCATGGTATTCCTAGAATAAGCCTGAACTGCGGAGCAGTGATTAGATCAAAATATATGTTTTCAGAATGTCCTTGAATAGTCTCCATTATCAAATCTTCGGTTTGCTGCACCACCATACCCAATATCAAGGTAGAACCATCAACAGCATTGACCATTACAGGGTTCTCTTTCTTAAGAACGGATAACCCCAAGCTTTCCGCATAAGAGGCATCGATATAGTTTCCGGTAGCACCAGAATCCAGAATGGCGGTGGCATGAACGATCTGCCCTTGAGGTAACCGGAATATCACCGGAGCGGCTACTGGTTGATTGATTGTAGAGTCCTTAGACACGTGAATGCTCGGCAATCGGACTCCTCTCATTGCCGAGCTCTCAAGTTTCCCTGTTTCTTGGTAGGTTTCTTGGTACATGCTTTTAGTAAGTGTTCTGGAGAACCACAATAAAAACACAAGTTGTTTTTCTTTCTATGTTCTCTCTCTTCTTGAGTAAGAGGACCTCGTGTAGCTGCTCCTATTTGCATTGGTTCAGGCGAAGTCGTAACTGGGGTAGGAACAGGTAGAAGATTAGAAGCAATACCCCTCTTCTCCCCTTTTCTAGCAGCTTTACGAGCATCAATCTGCAGAACTAGCTCAAGTAGTTCAGGAAAGGTTACTGGAACTACAGGTACCATAGCCACTATGTCTTTCAAAGAATCAGATAATCCCTTGTAGAAAAGTGATGCCTTTTTATCATCAGGCCACCCCGTCTCAGCAGCCAATTGATTAAATTTGGCTAAATAGGCCAGAAGCGTCGAATCACCTTGTTGTAGATTCAATAATTCTAATTCCACAACTTGAGTTTTGTATCGGGTGTCGAACACCTTACCCATGGCTTCCATCAATGCATCGCAATCAAACAATAAAGGACTGCCTGCCTCCAAAAGAGGATTAGCCCACGCTGCGGCAGTACCACCAAGGTGTGACAACAAAAACGCAGCTTTAGTGGCAGAATCAGGAAATGAACCGGGTCGACATAAATAATGGAGGCGACACTGATTCAAGAAGGTCCTAAATTGTCTTGGATCTCCATGAAATCTTTCTGGCGGGGCCAGAGGGAACTGGGATGTAATATACACCGGGCCGGCTTCTGTCTGTGCAGGTTCAATGGCTGGAGCATTAGGCATAACTGGTGCTACTTGGGGTACAGGTTGTATGGCGGTTTGTAGTTCTAAGATCTGTTGTTGAGTGGTGGCATGCGCATTAGGCATGTCGGTTCTGAGATCTGCCACTAATTGAAGAAGATTAGCCAGGGTCTCGTTGGGATCCATTTAATAAGGCTTCTGATTATGTTAGAATTCTTCCTCTTGGACTTGGCCCTGTAGTGTAGAAGAAGAATTCTTCCTGCTAATATATCACTTTGAATGTGCAAATAAACATACAAAGCAATCTATTGACTGGAAGATTGGATTCCCATCGAGACCTCGTGGCTGTAGAAAATAAACAAGATTGATATGATTAGAACAACTGACAATGGGTACAAAAAATAATGTCTCTAGAGTTACTCCAAACTAACCTGACTAATGTTTAGAGACTTCACAAGGAAAAAAAAGGAAACCCAATAGATGTTCTGAAAGAAGGAAAAAACAATGTCAGCCTATAACCCTGGGATCAAAATGAAGAGTGACAATAAGCAACAAGAACCATATTTTGCTTATAATAATGTAGAAAGTTTATAGAGTGAGGCCTTCTTCCTAGGCAGAGCGGAGGCTGTCCCACGGTGCAGCGGCGGCTCTCCCACGGTGCAGCGGTGGCTGTCCCACGGTGCAGCGGAGGCTCTCCCACGGTGCAGCGGCGGCTCTCCCACGGTGCAGCGGCGGCTGTCCCACGGTGCAGCGGCGGCTGTCCCACGGTGCAGCGGCGGCTGTCCCACGGTGTCCAATGGTTATGTTAGTCTCTAATACGCGGAAGTGAGTTAATGTCTTTACCGAGGGCAAAACAACAGAAGGAAAAAAAAACAGAGAGTTGCCAAGTACAAACCGGGCCGTGAATCCACGCGGGCAAGCACAGGAACAGAAGGAAAAATGGTCAGACGTAGTCGAGGGAAAAAAGCAAGAGTTCGTTACCAAGAAGACCAAAGTTTTCAAAGCAGGCAAGGATGATCCAAAAGAGTAGTCGAGTCAGAAAGCCGGGTCAGGAACGTGAATTAAATCAGAACAAGAAAAAGGCCAAAAACCGAACGCCAAAGAAAGCTCGATCAGAAGCACTGAACAACGTGGAGGCGTGGTTTAAATAGTCCAGGTCACCTGATCAATGCCGTGATCCCAAACGAACGTTGCGCTTCCTTAGCAACGTATCACGTAGTTTCCATGGCAATCTCCATTCACTGTGGCGAGTAGTGCTCCGATACGAATGTTCTCTTACTGCATTAGCGGGACCAAACTTGCGTGAACCAACGCCCAGCGGTCCACGCATGACACTGGAAGCCAAAGTGAAGTGGAATAAATTGGTGAACAATTGTGCAGCCTTAAAGGTTGCGTACAAGGGTATATTATGGACAAAATTAAACAGCACTGGCAGACCTTCACGTGTACCCCTTCCCCATGTCAGAACCCACCATCCCCTCAAAACCTGTGTGATGGGAGACGTTACAATGATACCTCAATCTCTTCCTCCCCTCACAAGCAACTTGTGCAAATCCCCAATTCCCCACAATAAGTATTCACTTCTGCTACCCCCTTCCCTAATGGTGTGTGTGAACTTGTACAAGTAAACGTTAATAATCAAAATGTTGCTGAGTGTATATGTGGTATTGTTTTTTTTTGTTGAAATGCCGTTCTGACTCAGCAGAACACAGTCCTTGTTGGAATGACTGCAATTAAGGAAAAGGTAGGTGTCCTAAGGACACCGCAGCTGCCTGGCCTATCCACAATGACAATGGAGGCATCCGTACGACACCAGCACGCTCTGCATGTCCGCATGTTGTCCTCCACCTACGATTACGTGTGGGAGCGGGCGTTTGTTCGTTGTGCAAGTACACGCATGTATATCTGTTCCTCTGTGTCCTGGTAACAATGCCACTGTGCAGCATATGCAAATGAAGTATGATTAGGTCGAGGCGCCCACCCACTTCCTACAGATAGCTATACAGATAAACATCCCACCTGCTATACCCTATAAACAGCCACCGTCTCCCAATATGGTTGGCTCACCTGTGGTGCACTATTATTCAGTAGAGAAGTGGCAACGGTGTGCATAGGACACCTATGCACAACGTATTCCTCCCAAAATGCATCCTGCGGACAGCCACCCCAAAGGAGAACAGTGGTGATGTCATCATGCGACCGCACCCACAGCCTTTTTTGGAGACATGATCCAGACCCTTGGACAGTGGCAAAGTACAGTATTGAGCAATGTATGGAGTGTCTTTTGGAAAGTACACGCTTACAAAAACTCCACAATATGCTGTTGTACATGTATGTATGTTTTTGAACAATGTAGGCCTGTTATCCGGGCGCAAGTTCTCCACAGCAGCCCTACAAAAGGCCACACCCCAGAGCTACTCTGCAATCTGTTTGCAGCTTTTCAGAACAGAGTAGCAGGTAACATAGGTTTGCTGTGTAAGTGATGTTGGCCAAATCTGCTGTGCTACATTCTGTTTGCAACTAATAGCTACCATGTCAGTCCTGCTCAGTGTGCACAGTAATGGAGAAAATTATGAACGGCCCTTCCTGACACCCACACCCGCAGGTGTGATAGTCCCCACTGTCCCAATCTCATGGGTAGCATGCTGAAAACTGGAGTATGTGCACGTGCCTTTCCCCAAGGACAGCAAGGGCTGTGCCCAAATAAAGCAAAATCATTCCTTCTTCCCTTTCAATTTTCTTCTTTCCAGCATGCTGGCATTGCCTACTGTTAAAAAGTTCCACACGCATCCACCAATGACATTGAAGAGCTCTCCATGTAACAGTATCAGTTCTGTGCAACAGCCCTCTGCATACACACCACGCCCAGAAACGTTATTACCCAATCCCTCTGCCTCCACAGTCCCATTTCCAATACCACCATCCTGAAAATCCCTGGATGTGGCTTTTGTGCTGTGTGCAGGTTTGGGAGAATAAATTGCAACCAGGGTAGGGGGGAGTTTGTTGTAAGGGGCGGCTCTGAAAAGAGCCTTTTTTTGTATTTTTTGTAGATGCTTCTAGAGAAACATCTTTTTTTCTGTTTTTATTTGATTTTGTGTTTTCTTGTGCTCATGTTGTTACAGTAAACTCTTCATCGCATCCTGTAGATGGGTAAACAAAACAGCAATACCAATGGGTGACAGCGAAATGGCATTTGCTTAAAAAAAACTCTGCATTTCCACAACTAATGAGGTAATTGTTGCAGAAGAACATCCCACCAGCGGACAAAAAAGTATACATGCTTCTGTTGATGAGACACCTTCCTGCCTCTGGCTCGGAACAACATCCATGAGCATTGTCCCCTACTCTTCGTGGTGTTATGGATGAGAAAAACACCTTCACTACCTTCAGCAACCTCTTCAGTTGACGGAACAAACCTAAACAAGCCACGTAACCCTATGCATGCTGCCATAGTGGATGATAACATTGACAGTACAAAAGTGGCCAGGTCTTTGCAAAGTGCATGCATATTGTTTTAACTGCGCTCATAGACAGCGTTCCACAATGCGTCCACTTCTTCCAAACCGAAATTGCTATCAGTGTCTTTCCAGGGCATACTTGTGCAGATCTATCACAAAGGCATCACCCACAGTCTACATAATGCGTTTCGCCATTTCAGCCAGCCTCACTACGCAGAGTAATGTACAACAGTATGACCGCCCATTCCTCTGAACCACACCCACAGTACCGGATTGGATAATCCCCATAGTCCCATGTCCATTGGCAAGCATGATGAGAAGCACATATTGTGGCACGTGCGCTTCCCAAAGTACCGTGAGGGCTGCACCCCAGTAAAGCAGGAGCAGTCCTTCTTCCCTTTCCACTATCTTTTGTCCACCACTACCTCATTGGGTACAGGTAAACAGGCACACAACTCCATAGGTACCGTTACAAATTCAGCCTGCAAGTGTCCTGTCACTCGAAAGCACATCCAGTAGACAGTTCAGTAAAAGATTGCAAGATTTGTGCATCCACATTCATCCACATGAGCACCCATCACCACAAAATAGAGGTATAGAAAACATTTTCTGCAGTATGTTTACAACTGTGTTTTAAGTGCCTCTGCACACGGTATCTGCCACTGAACGTCGATTACCTTCTTTAAAAGCATACTGTTTTTTTCCATCCTCTACCATCAAGTGACACTTCAGTGGTATGTGCTTGCAATGTTTTCATTTACCCATATCATACATATCGAAACGGGAACTCTCTGCTTTCCTTCCGACAATGCTACGAAATGTTTTCCCCACTAACCATCTCCTACATAAATAGTAAAAATATGCCACCAAAAGAAGCACTGCATGTATTTTACCAACCTAAAGCAAGTTTCCAAAAGGTCACTGTCTGCACAGCTGTGCTTCTGTCTAGGCTGCACTATTGCAACAGGTTTTTTTTTAAATCTGCCTGCTTCTACTCTCCGACTTCTGCAACACATCCAGAAGAGGACTGCGTGACGGGATGGTTTTTCTCCTGCACTGAAATGTCTGCAATAGCTCCCAGTGGCTGCGAGGAATAAGGGGAAAACCCTCTGCTTTATGCACAAGGCCTTCTGGGCCCTGGGACCTCAATACCTTCAACTCTCACTTTCTAAATATCTCTGTGCTCGAGCTCTTCCCTCATCTGCTTCCAGCGGTGGTAGATGTTTTATTTCTGGCTGGGGCTTCCCTATGCAACAGCCTCCCTGCCTCCCTGAAACTTGAGGAGAACCATCGCCGGTTCCGGAAGCACCTCAAAGTCTTTCTCTTTGCTTCTGCTTTTTCTCCTCCTCTCCCCGGCTGACTGCCTGGCGTAAACTGATTCTGCACTGGTTACCTGGCGACTCTGTGATCTTGGGCCCCTGCCACCTCCCCTCGCCAGGTGAACCCCTGCACTGCATTTCTAGCAAACTCTGCACTTGGGGACTGTTTTCTGTATCCCTTACAGTACCTCCACCACCTAATGTGTGCACTTATCCTTTCACTTGGCACAATCGGCCCTTATTTTTTACTTATTGTCATTTGTTCTTCTTCCAATGTACTGCACCTTCCCCTCCCTTGGGCAATCTAAGTCACACCTGGCCTAGTAGGTTGGTTGCCTCTGTCTCCCCTCTGTTCCCCCTCCCTTGACTCGTTGTGCTTTGCTAAACGTGTGTATAGGCGCATTACCAATGCCACAGCATACATTTGCACATCATATGATATCCTACACACAATGTATTCATTACAGTAGGATGCCTGCCACTTACCTTGTACACTGCACAGGTATTTTGTTTCTGCAGTATCCCACTTCACACTTTTCAAAAATGATTGCTCAAAAACAGCATTGTATGCATGTTACGAACTTCAAGCAAGTACATACAGTTCATGCATACACCCAGGATGCCTGCCCATTACCTTGCACACTTCCACCATAGCCTTCTGCACTTCTTTGTACAAAGAGACCTTCTGCCACAGTTTTTGCGTACACACCACAAACCTTATTGAGCAGTGTCTTTTGCTCCACAGTCCCATTTCCATCGTTCCCATCCTGAAAATGGCTGGATGTGGCACGTGTAATCCTCAAACTACAGCGTAATCTGCAGAGTTTTCGTGCTAGGAAAGGGGGGTCAGAGGGGATGGGGGTGGTGGGAAACATGGTAGGCGATTGGGTCTTTAGTGGTCCATCTGAAAAGGCTTCCTTTTCTTTTTTTTCCTTGTGTTTTTTTACATGCTTGCAAACCACCTTTTTTTTGTTTTTTCTCTATGTATGACTTTCTGTTTGCTTCTCCTCCTTCAATTTTTACCGAACTATGGGCAATGCTTACTGCACAGTGAACAAGAAAATAGTATTGCCAATGGCATTCAAAGAAATGCTATTTGCATGGAAGCAGTGTATATTTTGGAAATTCATACTCTCATAGTGGGTGGAGAACATCCCATTAGTGCACATAAATGCAGGCATTTCTCTGTTCATAAAACACCTTCCGGGCTGTGGCTGGGGACAAATTACACCAGCATGGTCCCATAGTCCTCTTGGGGTAATGGGTGAGGAAACGACCTTGGCAGTGGAAAGAATCTGCATCACTGCATTCATCATCTTCTTCAGGTGACGGGGCAAACATCCACACGACATATAACCCAAATGTAGACCTCCATAATGAACCACAACAACCTCACCAGTAACAATAGAGGCCACATATCTGCAAAGGCGAACCATCCCACCAAAACTGCACGCATCGAGACTGGCCCACAAAGCGTCCACTCCTTCCAACCAGAAATTAGCAGCAACACCTCTTTGCACGGCATACCTGTGCAGATCATGTACAAATGTATCACCCACGATAAGCACTGTGCATCTCTCCATGTCCACCAACATCATTACACAGATATTGGGAGAAAGTAGCACCGCCCCTTCCTATGAACCACACCTTTGACACCTGATTCCATAAAGCCCACCGTTCCATTTGCATGTCCTCCATGCTGAGAATTGCAGGATGCGGCGTGTGCGCTTTTCCAGCTACAGCGAAGGCTACACCCCAGTAAAACAGGGACAGTCATTCCCCCCTCTCCACTGTTCTTCTTACAGCACTCCCTCATTGAGGACTGTCAAATATTCATTCATGCATGCATGCAGCGATCACAGCCAAGAAGAAGTCTGCATCCAACACTATCATTTCTGTACAGCACTCCATATTTACTGTTCAACGCGCCCAGTACATGTCGCGTGTGCTTCCAAAGCACCTTCTGTCGTAAATCTCTCCCCGTCTCACCTGAGATCGCTTCTTGCTCTGTCCGTGGAAGGATTCCTCTTGTGGACGGATTGGGTCTTGTATAGGCTCGCTCGAGTCTCGTCCAGCTGCAGAGCGCGTTCAGAGTTCCGGGAAGGCCGCTGTTCCAGGATGTCCAGGAAAAAGGTAGCGGTCGCTAGGAATCAGGATTCTGGGAGCAAATTAGAGGGAAGGGGTGAAAGGAAGGAAGAAGGAACCAGGAACAAGGAATAGTGGATTCGCCGAATAGCACACACACTTCAAGTCACTACCTAATGATAGTGTTGAGACGCGCTGGGCTGTGGGGGCGTGGCCAATTTATAGAATGTGCCGTGAACGACGTGAAGGCTAGTGCGAGGCAAGTCGCTTGGCACGGCCATGTTGGGAGTAACAAAGAATACAAGCCTCGTCGGGATAAGGACCAGGAAGTCCAGAAGGGGCAAGTTCTATAGGTCATGACACCTTCCGTACAAAGGTGTGGAAAAATAACCACGATTTTAGCATCCAAAATCATCCAGAGCGGTACCCATCATGCCTTTGACCATGCACACAAGAGTCTACTGCTTGCTGACACCCATCACAACATAATGGAGTCATGCATGAGAACATGTGGCCATAAACCACAATCTACAAACGTAACATAGCCAGCGGCACCTCTATCCAACTCCAGCACCATAACGCAGTGGTGCATGTAAACATGTAACAGTTAGCCGATTCCACAAACATACCACTGCCCCCGCCACCCCTACCCACTTCCATTCACAAAGTATTATGTCACTGGCAACCAAACCGCACAATCTTCACAACATTGGGCCCCCTCTCAGGAAGCTACACAAACCAGAATGTCCAAGCACATAGAAGATTCACTTCAACCCTACCCTCTTCTATACTGACAGTGTTCCAACACTGCATCCAGTGGGCATACTACAAGACTTTTCACTGCACAATCTGCAGCCATGCACCGAAAACCGTAGGATGTTCTAACAATAACTGCACCCATGGAACCGACAATGTATGCATGTCGGCACACTTTTGGTGCTCTATGAAGAGTAAAATGTGCTCCACAACGATTCTGTGAAGGTGACCACCCTCTGAGAGATGCAGTCAAAACTGCATTGCTGCGGTGGGTGTGATGAAGGCCTTTGGCTTTCGGTTGCATGGCCTACAGCCTTCGGCTTTTGGCCATGCACCCAATAGTCTAGGTCTTGTTCACACCCACAACAACATAATCCAGCCATGCATGGCAACATGTCACCAAGTACCACAATCCACACACATACCACAGCCACCGGCACTCCTACCCAAGCTCTGCACAGTTATGAAGCTATGTATAGAAAGATTCACCTTCTACCAGAATCTACAAATTTAACACACCCTCCGGCGCCCCTACCCACTTTCATTCACATACGAAGGTGTTACTGCCAACTGAACCAACCAACAGTATATGCATGTCAGCTGGCTTCTGGTGCTCTATCAAGTCTATGATGTGCTCCACAACCATTCTGTAAAGGTGAGGAGTCTATGACAGCTGCAGTCTAAACTGCATTGCTACGGAGGGTGTGGCAAGGCCTAGACTATTGGGTGCATGGCCTACGGCCTTTGGTCATGCACCCAATAGTCTAGGCCTTGCCCACACCCACTGCAATGTAATGCAGCCATGCATGGCATCATGTGCTCACGTACCACACTGCACACATGTACCACAGCCACCGCCACTACTACCCAACCTCCACACCGTAATACAGCTATGCATGGAAACATAACACAGCCTCCGGCACCCACAGCCACTTTCATTCACGTAGTACATCTCCCAGCACTCTATTCAGTACACAAAAGCAATACGTCATGCTGCAGTACAGTAGTCACCACTCTGCGCAATGGACACTACGCAATCCTATGCAATATGCAGTTTATCCCCTATCCACTTCTATGCACACACTATTGAAGAATTGTGCCCACTTCACACACTGCAGTGTCCATGCACATAGAAGGTGCACTTCAACCCTAACCTCTTTGATTACAACACGGCACTCAGTGGACTCTCAGCACAACTGTTCACTGCAGTAGCTGCAGGCATGGACTAAACAATGTAGGATGTGCTAAGAAGCACCGCACCCATGGAATCAACAATCTATGCCATGCTGATGAACCACACACAGAAGGGAACAATGTGAAACCTAATTCCAAACACGGCACATAGTTGTCGCTGCAAGGCCCCCATCCATGAAACACACCGGAGTACACGCTATCTTACAATGTGCACGTCATATGCAATGCACTCCCCTCCTGCAATTGAGCTCCCACCAGTCACCACGGAAAGAGGTCTCTGCGGCAGCTATCGTGCCGTAATGAAGCCTGCCTGTCTGCAGCACATATGGTAGTCGGCTGTGCAGAGACCTGTGAATTGGCGCTGTATGCAACGACACTGCAGGCACATCAAAGTCTTTGTCCACCTATTGACATATCTCAGATGATTCACTTCTCACTCCCCTGCCCTTTCCATTCCTTCTTCCCACCACCACATGGCATAATATATGTTTTGCAATGCACTCCCCGTCTGCTATTCAGGTACCATCGGTAAGATGTCGTGGCACTAGCTATCGTGCCATAACAAAGGCTGCCTGCATTCACCACACATGGTAGTCGCCTGTGCAGAGACCAGCGAATTGGTGCAGTACGCACAGATACTGCAGGCACACTACCGTCTTCGTCCGCCTAATAATCGCATATCTCTGATGAACCACTTCTCTCTCCCCCACCTTTTCCATCCCTTCTTACCACCACCACATGCCGTACATTGTCAGTCCCTTTCGGCGCCGCACTGTCCTCCGATAAACCATGGCAGCATTTCCCAAAAACATTGACGCACAGCACGCTTCCCTCCAGCCAACCACCGGCCGCGTCCAAAGTTCGCCGACAGCACGGCACACTGCAAGCCAATGAGACTTGTGTCTGCGAAGCGAACAGGGAAATGGCTCTGTGCAGCAGAGCCAGAATTTTCTGAGACATACATTTCAGTTCTTTGCAACAAAAGTACTGGTCAGATTTCCACCAAACACACAAAAGCACACTTTCTGACCCAAGCCCCCACTCCTGCCTCAAATTTGGTGCAAATCCGTCCAGCCGTTCGGCCTGTAGTCGTGCACAATGTTTTCGCCCATTCAGTCTATGGAACTGTAACTTTTCCCCCCTGCACGAAACCTCATCAAACTTGCCGAAAGTGGCCTTCCTATGGGTTTAAAAACTTAACCATAACTACAAAGCCGCTACCGTGGGCTGTGTAATGTAAATGGGAAATTCCATTGACGCCAAGTCACACACTCCACAGTGCCTCTAGCAGCCATCGCTGGAAGTTCACCTCCAGTTCTAAGCCACAACAGCAAGGCATTGTGGTTATGTAAATTAGCCCAAATGCAAACCTTTTCCTCCAGGAAATGGTCTGTCGTAGAGAGCAGTGCTCCTTTATAAATAGCTTAATCAACCCAAGAGAGCCATATGCAAGGGTGCCAGGACAACTACATACCTGGTTTCACCCTTATTGGGGATCATCAGTGCAGTATAGTCCTGAGACTTGTGATTGGAACATTTGGCCGTGTTTTAGTAACACGAAGAAAGTTATGGCGGGTTTAAAAAGGTTTGAAAAAACCCTTTCACCTGAAATGTGAGAATAGGAAAATCCATTGGACCACATCACACATTATATATTGAAACACCAGTCCTAGGAAATGTGGGGAACGTTTTTGGCTTTGAATTCTTGGGGGTGCAGATGGGAGTACTAATCCTGTGGCCTTTAACTGCTATGACAAAAAGTAGAGGATTTCCAAATAATCAGAAGTATAAGCTTATATTCCAGTCTCTTGGCTTAAACTTCCACAGACCCAAGGGGTGGGGTGGGAAAAGGGTCCAGTTTTGGTTGGGCCACTCGGCTTGGGAACGGTGAAACAACCTAGTAAATACAAGTCTTCTGTTTCAGGTTGTGTTAAAGCATACAGTCGCCTTTGGGCCTGAACCTGGGCACAAGGACGACCCAGACAACCCAAAAGAAGATTAATCTGCCTTCCCAGAGGGGTGTCTCGCCAGCCAGGAGTGTAAATAACGGTGAGGAAGGAAGAACCCGAGCCAGCGGATCAAGATGGCTTGATGGGCAGAGAGGAGAAGCCAGCAGGAAGCCGTCCCACAGCAGAAACAATGGTGGCGGCCACCCAGGATAGTCCAAGCAAACCGCAGAGAAGGGCTAGTGATGTCTCGCCACCCTTCTGGTTCATGGGGGCTTCCTACTTCGAAATGCTACAGCGAGGTGGACATGACGGGCAAAACAGTGATAGTGGAAAAACGGCCCAGAAACACCCAGGTCTAGCGACACTGTTCATGCATTGGCCTGTCTGAGACCAGGGACCAGTCTAAACCAGTCTGAACCAGTACAGAGGGCGCAAAGCTGGGGTCAAAGTGAGCTCATGTTTGTACTACAGTCATTTTAGGCCTGCCTGGGGGTTCTTATAACCAAATGAATTATCCAAAACTAAATGGCAGAGAGTAGGGTGAAAAAGTACCTTAATACCCCAAAGGCTACCATAAAGTTTCATTGGGCTACCAATGCTGTAAAATGTGCTGCAAACCTTGGTGAAGAAAAAAACTAAATTACAGCTGCGACCAGCCCACTCCACAGCCCCGTTGAGGAGGTATACAATGATTGTAGGGCTAAAATTGAGTGCTTCAAGGCACTTCTGTCCCAGGAGCTATATCTATATGGATTACCGTAGGACAACATGGTACAAAGGGTGGCAGAGCAACTTCAGTAGAACTTTCTGTGACCACAAAAAGACGTTGGATATTCTAGAAAATCAATGGGTAAAACGCAAAAGGAGAGGGGCTCCCATAAAATAGGACGGCAGGACCCCCAAAGATTGAATTCCACCTTGACACATATGGATGCCCTCATGGGGGATATTCTGGCTGTTACTTGCACCGGCAGGTTGGGGAGTGACACTAGGAATACTTGCTTCCAAGGGGGTGTGGAGGGGTTGTAGGTGAAAGGATCTAAAACAAAAGAATCGAATGCCTTTTTTTTTTACACCAAAAGTGCCAGAAAAAAAAGTTTTGAATGCTTTTTTTTTTAATAGGGGTTCCCCCTCAAGCCCCCGTTTTCCTTTTTTAAAAAACTTTTTATGCATACTAAACTAAAAAATATAGAAATAAATAAATATAAAAGCATTCGAAACATTTTTTTTTGGTCTTTTTGGTTTCGAACAAAAGGGCATTCGATTCTTTGTTTTCGATCCTTTGACTGGACACTGTATGGAGTTTATAGGAAAGCTGCACATAACTGACATTTGGGCATGTGCCTAGAATTCAAACCATATTACTTAGCCTTGCCGTTCTACTGTACAGTATTTATGTATTTATTTTATTTATTTCTATCGCGTCGAAGCCCGCAGGCATCAGGGCGCATTACATAAAGACAAGGGCAACAGGAAAGTGACGGGACAGCAGAGCAGGATTACTGGTCCTGAGTAGATCAACTTTACATGGTCTTTAGTATTTATGCAGGTCCTTTATTTGAACAACAGTGTTTTCAGTTTCTTCTTAAAGCTTAGATTCTAGCCTAAGGCTGTTTGGGAGTTCATACCACCTAACCTGTGCAACGACTACCAAACACATCTCATATCTGTGCCAAGTGACCAATCGTAAGTGACTTTACTTGCCATTGACTTCCTAACAGCATCATTGCTCTTTTACCAAGCACATGAACTCAACCTTTATCCTCTTACTGTTTTTATAAATGCTCCAACGTCACGTCTACACATGAGTCATCCGATTGTATGGTCCCTCCATCATACGAACTGGGTCGCCAATGAGCACACCCAACCCGGCCTCCACTGATCCTACCGGCCTTGTGATTATGCGACTCTTATCATTCCGTAATCTACCTCGCTCCCTTGTCATAGACTTGTGCAATGTTTTCTAAATTATTTTCTGCGTCGAATTAGCGCACCATGTAATCATCGGCTCTTCGAATTGATTGAATGTGCTTGCCAATGCTGCTTCTCATTACCTTGCCTAGTCTTCACAAAATGTTTTTTTAATTATTTCCTGTACCTGAGTTAGTACACTGCCTAATCAGCGGCACCGCTAATTGTTTGAAAGCGTTTGCCTATGCTGCTTGCCACTACCCTGACATAGACATAGACATGGACTCTGTGGAATTGTTTCCTAAATGATTTTCTGCACCTGAGTTTCTGGCCTTTCTGACAGCACATGACCCACCTTACGTGCTCTACCATACTATTTAATGCCAATTCCGCTGCTGAGCTCGTCTTTCTGCTCCAGCCCGCACTTTATCCACGCCTATACCTTTAGACGCGCCACGCCATGCACACAAACACACCCTCAATCTTGCGCATGCTGCTTGCTCTCAGATCCTGCTATTTGACTATTTTGTTTTTTATACCTTTTGCCTTGACTGCTACTGACCAGGCCTACTACTTTGAGAGGCACTCTATACAGTTGGCTGTCAACACCCCTGCTCACATGGCCCACATACATAGCATCTCACTAACCATATCCTCTTTACTACCACTGTCTCACACTATAACTCCCACCTAATTCCTACCAACTTTGCAGCTTTGCATAACTAAACCTAAGACTAATCTACGAACAACAGAGAATAGCCTTTGCCCGCTTACTCCGCTCCAATGGATCCATCTTTATGCCACTCGGTCTACACCCAACGAACCTTGCCCGACCAACAAAAGAAATGCTAGACTTTTATCTAGACTAAAGAATGCCCACCTCCTACATACTAACAACAGAACAGGACCTAGTACAAAGACTACGCCCAATAAAAGAAAAAGGGATTTTCCAGACAACGGCAAAGACGTCAGCAACTTGACCTCACCTAACAACACGCCACTACCTACACCTATTTCTAATGCTAACACGCCACACATCAAGGGAGCGCATATAAATGCAAGATGCCTACTAGCACACGTGCTAGATATTGCCGACCTCATAGAATCTAATGATCTTCATTTCTTAGCAATATCAGAAACATGGCTCCACACTGCAGCAGGGCCCCCCCTTTCTTTAGCCATTCCTGAAAACTACACCATCCATAGATTACATAGTGAAGTCTCCAGAGGTGGAGGAGTCGCCTTTAGTGCTAAAACGCATCTTAGCCTAAGGGCACTTCCCAACCAACTATTCCCCTCAGGAGAACTTCTGTCCATCAAATTACCTCTCATAAGGCCTCATTACGACCCTGGCGCTAATGGGTTAACGGCGCCGTAAAAGGCTGCAGCGCTGTTAACCCATTAGCGCCTTACTACGAGGTCCCTTTGCGGGACCTGACCTGAAAGGCTGGTAGGCTAAAGTAGGGACCCGCAAAGGGACCTTGATGCTAAGTACGGTACCGCAATTTGCGGTACCGTACTTAGCGCCTTCCCCAGTCCCATTGAGCCCTATGGTACAAAAATGGGAATGGGGAAGGGCCAATGTTCAATGGGTAATTACCGCCCCGCCAACTTTGAAATGGGGTGGTAATTCCCCATTGAACATTGGCAGACTCGTTATGATACCGGCACCACCATGGTGCTAATAGCGCCATGGTTTAGCGCTAGTATCGTAATGAGGGCCATAGTCTCTTTCACAATAACGATTCACCTTATATACAGACCTCCAAGCCCAATTTCTTCCTTCGATGAAGACCTCACACGTCTTCCTACTGTGAATACTAAACCAGGTTCACAAATTATGTTGATGGGAGACCTGAATCTAGGCTTCCAGGATTTGAATGACGACAACGCCTTATCCTTAGCTAACTCCATCTCTGAACTAGGCTTCTCGCTTCGTAGTACTAAGCCAACGCATAATAAAGGGAGAAACTTGGATTGGATTGCCAACCTTAACTGTGACACTAAGATATTATCTAACGTACCTTGTGCCTGGTCGGACCATCACATTATAGCTTTCACCATCGAGGATTGCCACCAACCTAACGCTAATAATCTACTGGCACCTCCAACACTCACTAGAAGTAACCGCAATATCACACTAGACAAACTACTATCATTACTACAACCTATTACCAAGTACCCCAGTCATACCAAGGTAGACCCCTCTTCTCTTGTGGAGTTGTATAACCATACTCTACGTCTAGCCATTGACAAAGTAGCGCCCCTAAAAATGTGGAAATCCAAACCACGCGCCCACCTAAACATCTGCTTTACTCTGTGCCTCAAAACCTTACGCAATGAAAAAAGAAGTGCCAAACCAAACTGGATAAATCACCCCTCTGAGCTGAACAAAGAAAGGTTCTTTAATACCTGCAATAGCTACAAATCCGCCACTCTCCAAACAAAAAGTGACACTTATAATGACAGAATTGCGCAAGCCAACTCTGGAACTAAAGAATGATTCATCGTTCTTAGAGAACTTGAATCCCCCATGGAACCACCAGAAACCTGCACCAAAGATACGACCTGCTGTACTAACATACAAAAAGCACTGCTTGACAAAATCTCTCTCCTACAAACTAAAATTGAAAAAAAAGACATGTAGCTCACCAGCCGCCTTACTATTCGCAAAGCCCCAGCTCTCCCCATCGAACGCCTGCGGACTATTTGAGTTCGCCAATGTCTCCATCAGTGAAGTAGAGAGAATAATATCTAGCGTCAAACCTTCACGGTGCCATGGGGATATCTGCCCAACGACAATCATTAAAGAGGCAGCAAAGGACTTCACGCCTATCATCACCACCTTAATAAATGTATCATTTGAAACAAGTACAGTCCCGACTAACTTGAAAGATGCCTGAGTCCTCCCCCCTACTGAAAAATCCTAGCCTAGATCCCACTAATCCAACTAACTGTAGACTTATAACTTTTTTTTTTATTAGTTGTTTTGGTCGCGAGAAACTCGAGACCTTTCAACTTAAAACACAGAAGATAAGTTAAAAAAAAACACATTAAAACATATATTAAAACAAGACAACATTTTTACAACCATATTTGTGAGACACTCAAAAATTACCATTTTTTTTTCATATTACTTCCTCCATAAGTGGACATTGCTCAGTACAATTTCAAGGGTACATGTATTCATAATTTCAATTTAGTTTACAACAGCGTATCTTACTGCCTTTCTCTTAGTGTAAAATAATAACTCCCATAATTTATCTGTTGTCAAGTCGCTATATTCTGTAAATAAATGCTTGAAATGAACACATCGCGCTGACAACAATTCTTCACATTCGAGACCTATAACTACAGTACCTTGCTTATTGAAAATCTTAGACAAGGCTGCATATTTGCAAATTCAGGAACATCTCATATCTAATCTCTTTGGACTGCGACAGTCAGGCTTTAGACCAGGTCACGGCACTGAATCAGCCTTGATAGACTTATAAACACAAATGGACGATCTAAAAGATAAAAGACAACCTAGCACTCCTCCTATTACTGGATCTATCGGCAGTCTTCGATTTAGTCAACCATAAAGTCCTCTGCAGACACCTGTCATTGGCAGCCCACTTCTCTGATAGAGCTACGACATGGATACAATCCTTTCTGGACAGTAGAACCATGAGGGTATTTGCACTAACTGCTTTGGCCGAGCCAGCCCTGGTCACATGCAGAGTTCCACAGGGCTCCTGCATCTCCCCCACACTATACAACATCTTTACTAAGCCCCTTTTCGATAACTTGGACAATTTGGGTGTCCCCTACACTAAATACGCAGATGACACCCAAATCCTCATCCCCATCACCAGAGACTACGACGCTGACACGAAACTGCTCAATGCAATCTACCGAACAATGCAAGCGTGGATGGCCAGACATGGCCACTGCCTTAATGACGATAAGGCTGAGCTACTCCTTATTGGCTCCCCGACCAGACTGAACAAACTAGACAGCCTGTTCAAATCCTTCAATATAGATGGCACAGACATCAAAGCCTCCAATGATGTGAAAACTATTGGAATCTATCTCGACTCGTCACTCACACTTACCAGACAAGTCAATGCAGCGGCCTCTGCTACGGCCTACACGTGCAAATTGATTAATGACTGCAGACCGTTCTTAACCACAGAATGTTGCACAACAGTAGCAAGAGCCCATATACTGGCCAAGCTAGATTACTGCAATGCTCTGTACCTAGAGACCAACAAACATAATGTGAAAAAACTACAAATCCTACAAAATAATTCGTTGAGAACTGCCCTCAATATCCCATGAACCCACCACATGTCAGCAGCTTGACGCAATGCCCACCGGCTGCCAGTCCAAGACAATATTGCATTCAAAACCTTAGCATTGACTCATGAATGTCTTTCTAACTCAACTCCTAAATACCTTGCTTGCAAATTCACAAGACATCAATTGGACCGACCCACATGATCCTCACAAACACACTGCCTCAAAGTTCCTAGATATAAGCTAAAAAAAGCAGAGGGCAACAGTTTTCCTGTATTGGCTGCTAAACTATGGAATTCCATGCCCCTAGCTCTAAGAGCAGAACCGCCATTCTGGAGTGTTGGGAAAAATGTAAAAACTTGGCTCTTTACCCAAGAGAGGCCTTCAAAGTCTCATTAACCATGATCTATGTGGCAAGTGTCTGTAGTTCACAATGTCGTTCTGTCTGAAATAACTGTTATGCACTGAACTGTAATGGCCTGGCATGTAATCTCTAATGTAACCCATGCAATGCGCCCGGATACCACAGGGTTAGGAGCACTTTACAAATGAACAAATAAATAAATAAAGCAGGACAATTCCTGAATTACTGTTTGCAGCCACTGGTACTCAGGTTCCGTCAAGCATTCATGAAGTTACTGGTGAACACCAGGGTTGCATGGCTGGTCTACAATATGGAGCGGCTTGTATCAATCTATGGACCTGGAGTGCTGGGAATGGGACCTACGAAGCCAGGCCATGATTCATCTATCCGCTCTCTGCTCACTCCAGAGAGTGGATGACACCACAACTGAACGCCCCAGCTGAATATTTCCCCTGCCTGGTCCAGTCGCCCGTGAAAGGGGGTGTTGGCGCCTTTACAATCCTGGCCTGAATGCTCACTCAGTTTTTGGTCTTTCCCTCGCCCGGGTTTGTGAGCATACCTGAGGGCTTCAAAGAGTACTGATGCTTCCCTGTAACAGGCATGATACATAACCCAAGCCCTCCAATTGGGATACTCTTTGTGCTCCAGTCCCAGCAAGATGGTTTCCGGTGTGGTTGACGGTGTTCGCTCTCAGGGCTCGGTGGGCTACTTTCATGGCATTTGTGGTACTTTGGTGTTGATGTCCGGCACCGTCCCCTGGTACGGAAAGCTCTGCACCACACGGCCTCACTTTGAGAATATCGAGTGTATTTATATGAATTCCCGAATACTGCAGCTTTATTCCTGTGCCCATGAGATTTGCCTGCAGTCTGGTCGATGTTGGGTGCTCGCTCTATTAGCTCCTTCCTGTTGGTCTGCCTTGGGGGCTGAACGCATGACCTTGGGGTATCCCATTGGCTCATGGTTTAGGTTCTCTTTCCATGTCTAGTGTGGGGCCATGATCCTTCTTGCTATGGTAGTGGGCAGGTCAGCGAGGGGCATAGCAATGCCTCAAACACATGCCCAGCCTAGGGGTGCCGCTGTACAAAAGAGCGTACCAGTTTTATGGAAGTAGTGTCAGTCCATGTCCTTCGCACTGGCTCGCGTTGTGGATAGTGGGTGGGGGGCAGGGGGGCTGCTTCTTGATAATTACGGCCGTGGGGTGTATGGCAGAAATCCTGGTTGTGTGGATTAATCACAGGCCACTGGACCATTGGCTTTGTTGTGCCTGAAAAGGAAGCACTGGGACGAGGAAGGGTTAGGTGGCGGTACTGATAACAGAGGAAGCCAAATGACGGAATGGCTATGGCAGTCCCAGGGGCTCAACCGTATAGTTAGGAAGGTTGCATTGCCTGAAAATCACAGGGGTACCTCTTCAGCAGCAAAGGAATCAAGGATGGGTCTGCCTTTCCCGCCCTAACCTGCATCCGCTGCCTGTGACCATTGGTATCTCCTTTCGAGTAGCCACAACAGTCTCACCTTTTATTTGAAACCATATTATCATTTCCTCTTAATGTAGCCCTCTGTTCTGCAATGCTTCTTTTCTTCGCAGGTACGTATGTGCTATATACATACAGACGCATCTGGAGGTAATGTTCCGATTACTTATGGGTAATTTCTATTACTCCTAGTAATACTGTTCCTCGTCACAGTACTTACTCACCTTCCCTTTCTGGGGTGAATGGGCCCATGATCCTCTGGAGTACTGAAAGGGGGGAATGGTGGGATATAAGGGGGGCTTATACCTCCTGAGGCAAAGGGTCATTGAGGCTGGTACCAAGGTACCAATGGAGAGTAGGGCCAGGAGTAATGATTACCGGTAAGACATCAGAGCATTAAACATCAAAATGCTGGTACTAGCTGCCACATAGCTCTTAGGCTTCCAGAGTTGTACATTGGGTCCTCAGACATGGAAAAGTCCCATATGTTCACCATACCTTTATCAAGTAAACATGAGACACAACAAGTCACGACATCACGGAACAAGTGACAGTGGCATGAGCCAAACCTCATGTTCTGGGGGTCACCCCCAATATATATAGGCAGCCTAGGTATTTGGCCATCCAGTCAAATGATCTATGCCCGCCTACGTCATAGTACACCCGTGTCCCTCTTTCATCAACCACTATTCTGGCACACAATAGCTAGCCGCTGTGTGGACACAATGCCACAGTGCAAACCAGACAGCCCCTCCTCACAGCCTCGTTTCATCTGTCCCTTGGGAATCCATAAATGTTCCAAGACATTCCCCCCATCTTATTTATGACCTACTCCCTTTCACTCTGGCTTGGAGTTTCAGATGATCAATGAATGAAGGGTTGCAGCCATGCTGGTTTACAGGCAATTAAGTTGAAACAGATTTCAGTTTAGCTGTCCCTGCTATCTGATGATAATGTGAAAAAGTGTGCTTTAACTTCACAAACAACAGTTCTGGAATGGTGAAAATGGTTGCAAAAAGTAGTGGAACTGTTAACAGTAAAAGAATAAACGTAGTGGTGCGCCGCTCCCGACCGTTCCTGCTCACTTCGACCACTGCCATTAAGTCCCCAGAACTTGTACAGGAAACACGCCATAAAGTACACCTTTACATTTGTTCACACTCGCTGCAGGCCCAACACCCATCACAGGAAGACACACTACTTCTTGAAAATGCAATGTCATCTCTTTTTTAAACGACATTTTGGCAGCATACTAGGAGCTTTCATTTTTAATTGAATTTTAATGCGTTTTCGTTAAAAACTTTACACATCTTTCGATTTCAAATTCATATGTACACATAATCATTTATGCAAACAACACAATAGAAATATTAACTTATAAAATTGAAATCTGGCTAAAACATAATTTCATTTAATTAGATTTCAGATTTTTCACATTCAATTTCATTATCACAATCAACCAAATCCTATAATGATGTGGTTATTTATATAGCGTCTTAATCCAAAGCGCTTTACAGAGCACATATTTACATACAATATCACCCAACCAAAATTGGTACTCATTTATCGCCTTCGAAAGGATCAATGGCTGAGTTGGCCTTGCCAGGATTCGAACCTGCGACCTGCAGATAACGCTCAATCGCAACAGCGAGAGCTCAACCCGCTGAGCTCTCTTCCCAGCTAAAGTGCTAGGTGCAGGCTCTTCATTTTAGTGTTCATTCAAGTCCTCTAAAATGCAGCGCTTTCAATTGTCTCTAAATTCGATGCCCGCGGGCTGTGTGAGCGCTTTAAAAATGCAAAAAATTATAAAAATAAATAAAATAAAACAAATAAATTATGAACATGTGTACCTAGTTGGGACATAATAACTTGTCCTGAACAGGAACATTGAGTTTGCACATGCCTGGCAGATGCCAATAATCCCACCTTCATACATGTGCGCCAGTGTCTTTTATCTTTTTTACTTTTCTTTATTGGCAAGAAGGAGTAGCTGGCATAATACAGGTTACAACAAACACACACATTTCATATTTGATGCTTAAATGTTAGAGCACAGATTCTGCAGAAGGACTCAAAAGCTCAAAAAAGCAGGGTAATCACAATAGAGCCAATCAATGTATAGTTTGATCAATCCCCTGATCCGGAGATGAGGGAGAAGACCGAAGTTCCAGATCCACCCTGCGGTTCAGGTAGCTACAAAAGTCTGTCCAAATGTTTTTAGGACGAGCATTACTAGGCAACATGTTGATGTAGTCCAGGTAAGGGCTCTCAACCACATTTCTAGCGATGGGGGGATCTGCGCTTCCAACATTGCAGGATGCATTTCTTGGCCACTATCGCAGCCACATTCAGAAATCTAGCGACCCGTTTCGCCTCAGCCCCCTCCCAGATCCCAAACAGAAGTGACAAGGGGTCAGGGTCAACACAGAACCCCATCATCTCCGAGAGGGCCCCAAGCACTGCCTCCCAGAATGGGGCCAATGCCCCACAAGTCCAGAACATGTGAGCGTGGTCCGCATCATTGGATCTACATCTCTGGCAGAGGCGGGAGTGGTCTTGTGCAAATCTCCCAACCGCGTAAGGAGTGTAGTACAGGCGGTTGAGTAACTTGTATTGAACACATCTAACTCTGGAATTGAGGGAAACCTTGCGTGTATGCATGCACATCTTTGACCACATAGCATCAGTGATGTCCAGTCCCAGGTCACGACTCCAAGCATCCCGAACATTGTCGGGGGACTCTGCAGCCCGCGCCATCAACATTTTATATAGGGAGGACACAATGCCCCTACCCCCAGCGGAGTTCACAATGTAGCAAATCTCAGGGGACTCCGGGGGTTCGTCCGGATACGATGGCCACATGTCTTGTACTGCTGCCCTGAGACAAAAGTATTGCAACAGCTCAAGGGGGGACTTGGAGTGCCCTGGCTTCCATGTATGTGGGGTGATAAATTTCCCCTCGGGGAACAAGTCAGAGAGTGAGCTGTATCCGAGGTCCGCCCAGTGACGCATAAGAAGCTTATCTTGAGTGGGGGTGAGGCCGGGGAACAACCACAGGGGAAGCCATTTGTAATACAGGGGGGAGCCAGAGCAAGGCAGCAGAACCTGCCACCACGCCCTGATAGTGGAGGCCACAGGGTCAGCAGGGGCGTCCGAGTGGAAAAGGATCAAGGACATGACATTTACCTCCCCAGTTGCAAGGATCTCAAGCTTGACGTGTGCGGCCGGGTCCTGGTGATGGTACCAGTATGTAGCGTGCTGAGCCTGAGCGGCTATCCAATACTGGGTGAGATCAGGTGCATTGAAGCCCCCCCCCTCATAAGGTAGAGTCATAAGTTGCCACTTCCTACGCACGGCACCGGAATGCCACAGAAAGCGGGCGCAACCCGCGTGCAAGTCCTCAAAGTTCTGCTTCCCGGGCCAGAGTGGAACGTTAGCAAATATGTATAGGAGCTTTGGAACTATGATCATTTTTATTAGGGACAGCCTCCCTGATAGTGAGAGGGGGAGGTTACACCACCTTTTCATCTTGGCCTCAGCATATTGCGCGGCAGCCCCATAGTTATCAGCCACTAGAGAGGATTTCGAGAGGGACACCTGGACCCCCAGGTATTTGATGCCCTCAGGGGCCCACTTGAGCGGGAATTCGCATGCAGGTTGGGACGTTGCGGTTGTGAGGGGAAAGATTTCTGATTTAGTGTAATTTATAGTGAAGCCCGAGAATGTGCCAATTTTCATTATTTCGCGAATGATTGGGTCGAGATGGACAGAGGGGTCTCTAATATACAGAAGTACATCGTCCGTATAAAGTGATATAATTTTGGGGGTGTCCCGTAGCCGTATCCCTTTGCGTGTATGGTTGTCTCTTACACTATCCGCCATGGGCTCAATAGCCATCGCGAACAGCAGGGGAGAGAATGGGCATCCCTGACGAGTCCCTCTGTGGAGGGTGAAGGAAGCTGATAGATGAGAGTTAACCAGGACTTTGGCCACGGGGTTAGTGTATAGTAGTTTAATGTACGACAGCATGCGCGGGCCAATTCCCATCTTCTCAAGCACCGCCCACAAGTATTGCCATGAAACCATGTTGAATGCCTTTTGGGCATCTAGTGTCATGGCAACCGCGTTGGCTTTGGGGTCAATCCTGGAGATGACATTGAACAGTCGCTGAATGTTTAAGGCAGTGGAGCGGGCAGGGAAAAAACCACTCTGATCCGGGTGGATCAAATGTTTCATGATGGGGAGGAACCTATTTGCTATGATCTTGGCGAAAAGTTTGGTGTCGATATTAATGAGGGACAGAGGTCTATAGGAGCCGCACTCATCAAGAGGCTTACCCGGCTTGGGGAGCACGGTGATGATAGCCTCCCGCAGGGACTGGGGAAGGGTAGCAAGACGCAGCGATCATCCCAAACCTCGTGAAGCCGTGGGGCAAGAAGGGCAATGTGCTCTTGATAGAACTCGGAGGTGAGGCCGTCTGGACCGGGAGCTTTTCCTTTAGGGAGGGACGAGATGACAGCGGCAATCTCATCAAGGGTGAAGGGTGTATCTAGTTGCTCTTTAGTGGCTAGGGATATTAGGGCTAGGGATATTAGGGACATTGGGATGCGGTCGAGGAGGTCGTCCAGATCCTGCGGGCAGTGCTCTCGCATAAAGGGTTGCATAAAAATCTGCGAAGGTCTCAAGAATGGACCGGTCAGACCAGTGCCGCACTCCATCCTTGTCGATGACACTATCAATCCGGGCTCTGCCTCCCTCGGCCCGGGCAAGGCGGGCAAGAGTGAGACCCGGCCTCTCTCCCTCACCATACCTCCGGGTCGCAACCGGTCGCGCAAGGTATCTCATCTCGCTGAGGGGAAGGGATTCGAACGTGTCTAGTTCAGTTCGTATCTGTGCAAGCTTGGGTGGAGAGGGGGTGGTCGCGTACTCGCGCTCCAGCTCCTTAAGTTTAGACTCAGAGTGGCTCAAAGAGTTTCTAATGTCCTTGAGGACCCCAGCCTCCCTGGAGATACACATGCCCCTGATGAAAACCTTAAAGGCCTCCCACCTCACCCCATCAGTCGTGTCGTGGTGTTTGTTATTATCGAAAAACGAGGTAATATCTGCGAGGATGTCGGCCCTGAAGACAATATCGTGTAGTGCCTCTGACTTAAACCGCCAGTTTGAGTGGTGGGGGAGGGCGGGGTGCAATACAATGTCCAATGTGATCGGGGAGTGGTCGGACAATGTGCGCGGCAGAATCTGTGTGGTGAGTGCTTTGCCCATGAGCCCCGCAGAGAGAAGGAAAAGATCAATCCTGGAATGACTGTCATGGGCAGAGGAGTAAAATGTAAACTCTTTAGATATTGGGTGGAATGCCCGCCAGGCATCCACCAGACCGGCAGAGAGCATGTGAGCATGGAGGCGGCGAGCGGCCCTGGACATTATTCTGGGTGCGGCACCGGATCTGTCCAATTCGGAGTCTAGAATGAGATTCATGCCCCCCCGATAATAGGAATCCCTACAAATCCCAGGAGTATGTTGAGAATGTGATCAAAAAAATCGGGCGCATCATTGCTCGGAGCATATGTGTTGACCAGAAGACATTCGGTATTAGCAAGGAAACAGTGGAGGATTACATATCTACCCTGAAGATCTATATGGCTGGTACGGAGGGAGAATTCCAAGGACTTGTGAATCAAGGTAAGGACACCCCTGGACTGCGAGGAGTACACCGTATAGTATTTGTTGGGTCCCCATGCCGGGACGAGAGAGGCCGAGAGGTGCGCAAGGGCCTGGGTCTCTTGCAAGAGAAGTATTTTGACCCCGTGTCTCTGGACATAAGCAGTAATCCTGCGTGCTTTCGTGAAGTTACTGAGCCCTCTGACATTCCAAGACATTAGCCTAATAGCCATTTAGTAGCATTCTAGGGGGGATCCCAGTAATGTGTGACATTATTTGTCGAACAAGCACCGGCCATAGGTACAATGGCCCACTGCATCGCACCATCAGCTACCACAACCTCACCATTTTTGTTATAACCTCCCACAACTGTAGCCCCCCCCTCACTGCCTCCCCCAACACGGCAGTGCCCAAAAACCCACCCAAAGGTCCAAGGAGCTCGTGCCAAACCCAACAGGGCAAGGCCTGCCCAAACATCCAACTGGGGCGCAACCAGAGAACATAAACCAAACTCGGCGTTGCGAATGCAGCGGGGGTTGCTGCTGCCGTGAGCCCGACAGGGCTGGTTGAACGGTGGGATACACAGAGTGCCGTGCAGCGGTGAATATGTTAAGTTTAAAGGAGACACCATAGTGGGGTACGGTAAGGAGAGGGCATAGACATACAGTATCCCAGGATTAGAGCACAATACCGTAGATCATACCCCGGTAAGCCATATTGAGTTTCAGGAGACAAAACAAGCAGTTACGAAATGCAGTGAATCTACAAGACAAAGGATACATGAAATAGCAAGGACAATGCAAATTACAGGAATGCCATTGGTACAATAAGAGATCCAGGCGCTGGGGGGAAGGCAGGCCAGCTCAACCCTCCTCCCCAGGGTCGACCACCGGACCTGGGAGAGGAATATGGGACTCAATAAATTTCACCGCCACCTCAGGGACTGTGAAAAAGTACAATATGTTACAGTGGGTGAGCTTCAGCCTAGCAGGAAACAGCATGGCATATTCCACTTTCCTCTCCCTGAGTAGTTTTTTCACACCATTGAATTGTCTGCGCTCCATTTGGACGTTGACCGAGAAATACGGATAATCTGAGACTCGAATTTCAGTTCCCCTTTTTCACGGGCCAGTCGTAGAATATGATCCCTATCCCTGAAGCTGAGAACCTTAGCAATAATTGGTCTAGGGAAATGGCCCGGCTTGGGGCGTGGGGCCAGTGAGCGATGAGCGCGTTCAATAGTGAAAAACGGGGAGAGTTGGGGGTTACCCAGGAGGTCCCTCAGGAGGGCCTCGACTGCAAGTTCCATTTTGCCCTTGAGGGCCGTCTCCGGAACCCCCACAATGCGGATATTGTTCCTGCGGGATCCGGACTCTAAGTCGTCACACTTCGCCTTGACCTGCTTCATATCACGCACCAAGTCAGAGACTGTGTTTTGGAGCACATGTACCTCATCCTCATTGGCCCCAATCCTGGTCTCGGCCTCATCCATGATCCAATTTAGTGCGTAGTGAGGCTACACTGGCATTTATATCATCTAACTTTTCATGAAACGATGCAAAGTTTTTGGCCATAGTCTCCATGAGTGTCGAAAGGTCTGGCTGAGGAGGACATAAGGGTGTGTCTGGATCATCCTGAGGCAAGGCAACCCCACTCTGGTCCTGTTTAGTGAGGACTTGGCAAACTTGTCCATTGCCCCGGCCTTGTTGGCCCCACGTGCCTTGCCGGACATGTTTGGGGGCGCACCGATACCAGCAGAGCAGATGTTGAAGTATGACAGTACTGGGGCCCCGGGGTCAGAGGGAGGGTCCCAGGCTCCCAACCCCCCAAGGCTGGCAGCTGTATGGGGGTAGGGGCGAGGAGCACCCCTGGTCGATGTGTTTCCAGGTGCTGGGCCCACCCCGAGGGGGGCAGGCAATGGGTCCCAAACAGCAGTGTAGCCTGGCAGGGATAGTATCAGACGGAGAACGCCACAGGAAAGTCTCAAGCAAGCGACGCCAGAAATGGAGAGCAGCACACACAGAAAGCGCCCAATGGATTCAGGGCACTGAAGGGTAGAAGCACAGTTGGGGAGAGGAGAACGATGGCACACCCAGAGTCGCGGCGGCACCACACAGGTAGTACCAGGGCAGGCTGGAAAGTGTAGGGGCAACGGTGCCCTGCAATGCGGGTCAAACACAGCCCATGGATAAAGTCAGTCTCAGAAATGGCTGTGCGCAACAATCTCGGGCCCCCAACCTCCTCACCTGCAAGTGTTGGCCATAATCACGGAGTGTAGGTGGCGGATAGGGCGGGAGCAGGCCTCCGAGCTGAGGCACCAGCCCGACCCCCGGGCACCAGCAGGGGGGCCGCGTCGCCCTGGCGCAGCCGCCCAAGCCCAGTCGCCCCCACGGGGCAGGGGACGCCGGCGATGGAGCCTCCAGGCGGATCCGGCGCAGTGTTGTCCTAGCGGGGGGCCGCTCCAGCAGCCCCCGCAGTGTGATGATGTGAGTCGGCCAGTCGCATGGTCGATGAGGCCGCGCAGGGGAGAGCCGGAAAGCGAAGCCGCTTCGGCAGGCTGCGAGCCCGGGTGCACGACCCCTCAGGGAGAGCGGGGCCGTGACAGGAATCGCCGCACAGCAGCGCGTGTAGATCCAGCCCAGGGCGGGCCGGGAAGAGAGGAGGTGAGGTCCGGTACTCCGATCGGCCGCACCCCGCGCAGGCGGGAGAGGGAGCCAGGCAGCCTGCAGGCGCTGTAGAGCGGACCCCCGCAGGACACAGGGGGGACGGGGCCTCGGTAGGATCACACGGCGCAGGAGGCTGCAGCCGCCAGGTGCCCAGCGTGGAGGCGGAGCGGTCCCAGAGCTCCGATTTTCGCCCACAAAAAGCTCAAAATGAAGTAGAAACGGTGAGCAGCACAATGCACCGGGTCCCAGCTCCAGATGACGAAAGGAACCGCTGATTTAGGTGGATTTTCAGCCGTCGGGCCACGGAGCGTTAGAGCTAGGCAGCCATCTTGCGGGCTGCTCAACAGCGCCCCCCAGTGTCTTTTATCTAACAGAATTTTTAGTGCCGGGCCAGTTACCTCCAGAACAGTGAATCAGTTTGATCATAATAAAAGTGTAAAATGGCCCAATTTTGGGTAAAATGCTGAAACTGTTTAAATAACATTGACTATTTGATCTATTTGGATTATATTACATAGGGCTCCGCCCTGATGAAGGAGAAATTGTCTCCGAAATGCATTGCCACATGAGCCCTTTCTGATGAGGCAACAGATGGCCTCACCCATTGTTTCTACCTTAGATTAAAAACTTCTATTTTTATTTACAAATAAAGTCTCTGGATTTATTGAATTGGAAGTTTCCGATCAAATATAATGAACTTTGTAAATGGGCATATCTAAGAAGATACTTCATTTAATTTGGATTAATCCAACATATTAGTAATCCCTGCCAGGGGAACACAGTGAGAGCGACTGGACAATCGTGTGTTTTCCACACAGTTTCTTCTGCATTTCTACAATTTTGGGTAGGGACAGAAAATGAGATAAGGTTAAGGTTTCTTATAAGTGTATGGGTGTAGGATTTTTACTTTTCAAGATGGGAGAAATTAGTACACCAGTCGCATCGTCCTATTGTTTGTTCAAATGTATTTTTCAGGTCAAATTAATCCTTATTTCAATTTGGACACCAGTCTATGTTTTCAAACATTGCCAAAACAGAACTTTCAAACTTCGCAGTTCCCTTTGTTGCCTTTCCAAACCCAATGTCTGTATTAAAAATCCTTTAGGATTTGTCATGGCCTTAATATAGAGTCTTCCCCTCTTCTTTAGGACCTCCCATGAAGATGAGACCTAGTTCCAGTCACGGTATCTCCATGGGGAGGCAAGTAGGCAATCCTAACACCTTTCTCCAAAAGTGAATCTCCATTTTCCTCAGCCAGGGCAGATAAAAAATCGAAAAGAAGACACTCCATCCCGTATAGGATCGCAGGGCAGAAGCCATCCAGGGTAAGACCCGCCATCTGCCATGAAAATTTCACTATATAAGTGTCATCAGCTGCAGTTCTTTTCTACCGCGGGTGCATCTACATTTTGAGTATCCTTACAACCCTCCACTCCACACCCAGGTATCGATAGCAATCAACATATGTCGCCTCGCAGTCCATTATAGTTAGCCTAGGCCTCCAAACTTTGTGATTAGTAAACAGAAGCAACTGGGTCTTATTCCTATTTATCGTTAGGTTATTTAACTCGGCATACCGCCAAAACTCATTTGTAGATTTTGTTAGCCCCATAAAAGTGCGATCCATGATCGCAAGATCGTCTGCATAGGCTAAACATAGCATATGCCGTGTGTCGATCTTAGGGGGACATTGAGCCACCTCGGTCAGGCAATAGGGCAGATCAGTCAAATATAGGTTGAACAGCAGAGGGACCAATACACAACCCTTTTGTACCCGTCTAGTAATAGAGATAGGGAGCATCAGTGACCCCTCCCCGTTCAACCTTACCTGAACCACATTATCCTCATGGTATAACTTGAGGAAATACAAGATGTACTCAGGACAACCTAACTGCTCCAGTTTTACCCACAGCCCTGATCTACAGAAAGTGTCAAAGGCCGACTGGAAATCAACAAAAAGAGCATGTGTCCCAGGTTGATCTTTCATGTTTGCTTTCTCTGTCAACAGATCCATCACTCACAAATGATGTGTGGTAGCTGAGCCAGGCCTAAAGCCAGTCTGAAATCTGTCAAGGATACAAGCCGTGTCACCCTATCTCTGTAATTCAATGAGAATAAATGATGTGAATATCTTCTCTGTAATATTTGTCATTGACAGTAACCTGTAATTACTAGCTACCATTCGATCTTGCTTTTTATGGTCAGGTATCAATACAGCTGTTACCCATGACCAAGAATAGTATCCCAGATCTCAGGGTCATTTTTCAAAACAATACCGGCAAGGCCATCTGGACCTGATGATTTAAAGGCTTTTAATTTGCCAATCTTATACCGCATGTCACTATGCTCAATCTGTATACTGGTTACATAATTGCCCGGCCTATTAGGGGACTCGTTCACTATCACTCCATTTCATGGTTTTATTTTCAAATATTACAAGCACTGCGCCTCATTCTCCGGGTTCAATATCTTTATATTGCTATTACCCTTAGCCTCACCCAATATACCCGATATACTCCTGGTATCTCTTGAGTTCAATGTTGGAAGCATCCCCAGCCAGCACGCACTTCTGCATGAGGACTGCCACCAACACACCCAATTTCCATTGATCTTCTCTGATCGTCACATGCGACATATGAGGTTTTATGAAGTGCCGCCTCACGAGAGAACTGCTGAGACCACATTTCAATTTCATCCATATCGTTCTGATTCAGGTCTAGTAAATATACTGCTCCCACTGGCTTTTATTCTTCTACTGGCACTAGCAATATTGTGAACCGACCAGCAAATACGATTTCCGGCATGGTCCAATTCTACTGCACCAATTTTGTCAGGTGTATTTATTAATCCCCCCCGCCCAAATTTTCTGAAACAGTTCCAAGATCACTAAAACTATTTGATGCAATTTTCATGTTGTCAACTACTTGCAGGCAAGAGGTGTTGACAAAACAATGTATCTAATGTTGCTTTACTTTTACCAGAGAACCATGCAAAGTTCCCCGGACAATCCCCCTACATCGCCCATTTAGTGTGAATAGTTCAATTTCTTCCACAACGTTTATCTACTTCCTGCCTTGCACATTTGATTCATGTTATTTCATATAACTTTTACATTCAATATTAATCAGTTTCTTTAGTCGACACTCAATGCGCATTGACGTCACCACACAATATCATTCTCATCTCCATTGGGCCCACCCCAATAATATATCATATAATGTCTCAAAGATGGTCTTACTGAGATCATTCCAAGCTCGATCATACATACTTTTGACCAGCATTCTTCTCTTCAATCCTACACCAAATCCACTAATCTCTACTGCTAATACAGTATTTACGCAATTGGGTGTGTCCAATCTACTTGCAACTAAGCCATGTCTCACAGCTAGAACCATGCCACCAGGGATCCCTTACTCAGGTGGCTAGGGCACAGCCATCACCTTTGGATCCAGACCCTGGGGGTGGAAAAGTGCAGGAGGATCACCTGGGTAAGGGGTCTTCAGGGATGGGGGAAGGAACGCCTGATGGTGAGACATGGTATCCCCCCTTTTCCAAATAGCCCTGTCACATCCTATTTTATAGGATATTTCAAATTCCTAGATCCACCCCCTTTCCTACACAAACACTGAGCTGAGGCAGAGAAGATCTGAGGCTAAAAGGACTACCACCCATGCACTACATTGGACAGGTCCCACTAATAAGATCAGGCAGGGTCAGGCACTTGATTAATTACAAACACCTGGTACATATTGGCTCTCCCACACGGTTAAAAGGTGGAACACTGAGACACACTCTGGGCAAGGCGATGCACGAGAAGGAGCAGTTCTTCCAGGGTGAGAGCGAACCAGGCGGAGCAGAGCGACAAACCGAGGGACAGAACCAAGGTATGGAGAAACCTGGACACCCCGGCGAGAGATTGATACCTCCGAAGGGCCTTGAAGGTTGTGCAAGGAAGCCCAGCCAGAGAGAAGAGAAAAATCTCTTTTGTGTTTCAAGGATACCAGCCAGCCTTCCGGGTGAACGGCAGAGTTAGGGAGGTGCAGCGGCAGTTGTGGTATCAGCCTTGACTTCAGAATCAAAGCGAAAGATAACAACGAATTAACACAGCCGGTGAGTTGATGAAAGCAATGAAAGTCTGGTCTGTGTTAAATGAAACATCATGGCAACAATATCCAATGAAGGAAGGTTGCACGTGTGCTGATAAGATGCAAGAGAAAGCAAAGCATTGTAA
This sequence comes from Ambystoma mexicanum, assembly GCF_040938575.1. Classification (NCBI taxonomy): domain Eukaryota; kingdom Metazoa; phylum Chordata; class Amphibia; order Caudata; family Ambystomatidae; genus Ambystoma; species Ambystoma mexicanum. The sequence continues at coordinate 1,269,886,466 of NC_090928.1, read as the reverse complement.
AGAACTGTAAATTAAAGATAAAAAGTAACAGAGTGGTCCAGCGAAAGATGATTGCCCAATCGAAAGGCTCTGTGAAATGTCTGATGCCATAGAAGCGGCGGGAAGAGAAAGAAACTAAAATACAAGATTTTAAATGTTGTTAGGTTTGATCCTGACAGAGGGAAACCTGGATGTGAGAAAAACAAGATTTGAACTGTTAGGTTTGATCCTGGCAGAGGGATACCTGGATGTGGCAGATTTCTTTGAACTATTAGGTTTGATCCCAGAAGAGGGGAATCCTGGATGTGAGAGATATCTTTAATCTTTAAAGTTTGAAATAAGTACTGTGCTTGAAACTACATTTACAGAGAGGCCATGGTGTAGGAGAGAAACAGTGACGTTTTAAGGTCAAAGTCGTCATGCCGAAGTAAGAGCAAAATCCTTGCAGTTTTGAAAGTCTTCGACAGCGGAAGGAGAGTGAAAGGAGACTTGAGACTGACAGAGGGAAGCCTATGAAGGTGTAGTTGAAGCTTGGGGAAAGGAACCTCCACACACTGTGAATGAAAGGTTTGAGCCCAGCAGGGGGAAACCTGTAATGAATTGTGGTGACCGGAAGGAAACAAACTTTTGTTGAAACTAATGACTTTTCATGGAAGGCCAAGTGGGCCCTGGTCCACGAAATGCATTGCATCCTTGTGTCCGAAGCCAGATTGTGTCGCAAGGTCCAAGTGTGCCACCTTACCCCGTGCTACAAAACATGGGAAAGGGAGTTTACTCAGCCATACTGACCTTTCTTTTGAACAATGATTTTCCTTTTTGCATTACAAATTCCCTTTACACATGTATTGTATTAGAAAGAGGGGAGGCAGTAGGTCTATTAGTATAGGCCATTGTATTTTGACTAAGGACTGACTAGGACTGTATTTTGTTTGATGTTCGAAAAAATACTCTAATCTTAGTTATAGGGCAAGATAGGAGTTTTCCAATGCCTTTTAAACCATCAATAAAGGTTTTGAAACTTGCAGCTCTTGTGTCAGTGTCTACTTGTGATACCATGCCTCCCTCACACACCATAAGCTCTTCCCACCTCCCCTTTATTTGCTAATGTTTGAAAGGTATGGTAGCCATCAATATATAGATTGGACATCAACCATGTTTCCTGCAAAAGCATAATTTGATTGCAAAGCAGCAATTTAAAGGATTAATCAGTGCCCAAAATATGCCCAGATCCTCGATTGGTCCAGGACATAATATCTAGGCTTCAATGTACCTTACTGGTATAGGATGGGAGAGATTCTACCCGCCATTTCAAAACATGCTGCACTTCTTCCAATTTTTTCCCCTCTCCTCGATAATCTTATCACCACATAGGTTTTGATTCAAGGTGATGTGATTATAATCACTCCCTCTCATATTTGGATCCGGCATCTCTGGATCAACATCTAGCTCAACAGCTAGTCCCAGATAGTGCGTGCTAAAGATCCTTCTCATTCCCGCTGACTCAGAACTTTTACAATCTATCTGAGTCACATTCGGATTGATGCATTTTAAAGGTTCTATAAATTGAAAATCACCTGTTACCAGCACCCTCATGGCAGTATTTGTCTCATAATACCTAGCAGGGAAGACCGATTCAACCATTTATTTCTCACTTTCGGTTTAAGATCTTTTATAGTTATCTTATTCCCCGACAACTTAACACTATGTGTGACCCGCTTTCCAGTGGCCACAGTCATAGGTTTCAAAGGAGCAATTACTTTCACTTCGTCAGGAGTAGAACTATATTCTGCACCATTCGTATTAATCGTCGACATCACAGCATCATGATCAGTATCACACAGCTCCTCAATAGAATTTTCACTAGCTGTAGTTTTACCCGCATTGTTTGATTGGCGTCGCTGTTTCCTTGCAATCCTCTTTCTAGCTCTTTTACTGAGATTTTCACCATCTCATTAGATGGTTTCTGCACTTCAATAATTTTCGTGCTCACTCAGTCTTTACTGTCAAGGATTCTCTTATGTAATGCAGATCGTTTCTGCTCGCGGGTTCGATACATTCCAGACGAATCAGAGGAGTCATGCTCACCAATCGCTTCTATCACTGGTTCAGATCTATTATTAACAATAGGTTCAGATTGGTTTACCACACCTGCATGAGCAGAATCCCATTCCAAATTAATGGGACATGGTTGAGGGACTTGTTATTTTAAGACCAATTTTACTTTTTATGTCCTTGTGTATTTCACCCCAAAGTCTTAGCAACATTCTCATAGCAAACTGCATTGTAACCATGAATGAGTGTAGCTCTGCATAACACTGGGCTCCCACATTCTCCTCTTCTTCAGAAACGATTGAAACTGTTTGGGGAAATAAGGTTGGAGATGCAGAGAGCCAGTTTGCATCTTGAAACACAGGGACTCTTCCCTTTCAATTGTTGCTACTATTTTCACTGGTGCCACACAGTGGACTACTGCTGCTTCAACAACTGCTGTAGGACTTCCATGTAAAGAATAACATGAGTCTAACAAGGAATTATTGTCAATGCGCTCACAATTGGAGCTTTCCCCAATTGATTGTCCATTAAAAACCATTTCCATTAATTCCAACAGTAGTCAGATTGGTTGTTTCAATAGCTTGTATTTCACCTGCAGACAATGAAGAGGATTCTATTTGAAAGAAAGATGTTATTTTGCCTTTCTTATTTTACCTCTAAAACCCAGGACATTCTGACCTCTCTCTCTTCTCCCCCTTCCTCCGCTCATCCCCTAGCCCCCTTGGCTTCTCTTCCACCCCCACCCACTCCCTCCTCCTTCTCACCTATCACAACAGATGAGATCTCTAGAGTAGTCCGCTCAATGAAGGTCTCATTGAAACCGGTTTCTCCCTGTACTTCCAGAACCATTAAGGACAACATCTCCTCCTTTGCACCGACTCTTGCTGACTTCTGCAACCACTCCTTAGTATCTGGCTCTTTCCCTTCTTCTCTCAAGCACTCCCTTGTGCACCCCCTCCTAAAAAAGCCACCAGCCGACCCCTCGTGTGAAGCCAACTACCACCCTATCTCTACTACACCCTTCCTTGGGAAACTCCTCGAGAAGCTGGTCTTTCCCCAACTGACCCAGCATACTGAACTTGTTGGTTGCCTACATGACCATCAATCTGAATTCCGAGCATCCAGAGGCACGGAAATTGCTCTCCTGTACACCTGTGAAGAACTTCTCACAAATCTTGACTCTAACTCTCCTGCTGTTCTCATTCTTCTTGACATCTCTTCCGCCTTTGACACGGTCAACCATTCTATCCTCATAAAGCAGCTCCAAGATACTCTTGGTATCATAGACCGAGCCCTGGACTGGTTGACCTCTTTCCTATCTGACTGCCCTTCCCAGGTGCTCCTAGGCCCCTTCTCCTCCTCCACCAATCTCTCTATATATGTGTTCCCCAGGGCTCTATCCTCTCACCTTGGCTTTTCAATATCTACCTTGCACCTCTTGCTCAACTTATATATGCCTTCTCTCCTTATTTCCAGTGTTACACAGATGACACACAACTCTTCTTCAAGCTCCCCTCTTCCTCCTCTATCATACCTGACTGCCTGTCTCCTATTCAGTCCTGGTTCTCCTCCAATGATCTCTGTCTTAATGCTAGTAAGACTGAGATTCTTCCTATCGGGTCACCTGTTCCCCTTTTCCCCCCTGCACTCTGGCCGCCCTCTATGGGCTCTCTTCCTTATCCTTCCACTGAAGATAGAAACCTTGGGGTCATCTTCGACTCCTCTCTCTCCTTCACTCCACACATCCTGGACCTTGCCAGGAAAGCCCACTTTCAACTTCACCACCTTAGAGACATTCTCCCTTTCCACACCTTCCCCCAGAAGCTCAATGTCCCTACAGCTCTGGTCCTCTCCAGGCTGGGCTGCTGCAACAGCCTCTTTCTCAACATGCCTCTTTCCTCCCTCCGCCCTCCTCAACTAACCAAGAATAGGGTTGCGAGACTTATCCTTGACCTCAAGCCCAGGGACCATATCTCTCCAGCCCTAAAATCCCTCCACTGGCTCCCAGTTGCAGCAAGGAACAAATTCAAGACCCTCTGAATCATCCATAAGGCTGTCTGGGGCATGGGTCCATGCTACCTGCAACTCTCTCTCACTAAATACTCTCCCTCCAGATCCCTTTGATCTTCCGGCTCTAACTCTCTGCTTGTCAAACGGTTCTCCAAGCAGAGAGCTGAGGGCAGATCTCTCTCCTCGGCTGCCTTGGTCCTTTGAAACAGTCTCCCTCTCTCTCCGTCTTGAACTGGAACACCTCAAGTTCTGTAAGCAACTCAAGACCTTTCTCTTCTCCTCCTCCTTCGCTCTCTCCCTCCCATGCTAAACATCTCCTCCGCCGCTGAGATTGGCGGTTTGATCACTCAAGAGTCCAATAGGATCCTGGCAGTACTTTAAGTGAGGTAAGAAATTGAAGGGGGGGGCCCTCATTGGGGGGTGTGGCTTCCATGGTGGGCGTGGCCTGAAAAGTGCACAAACCATAGTAAGGTAAGCAAACAAATATATAAATGTATGTAAGCATTTATATATTTGTATGCATACTGGTTTGTGTACTTTTCAAGCCATCTTTTATAAACAGAAATCCGTAACATATTTCTATGTTTATAAAAGATGGCTTGAAACGTACACAATTCAAGCCATCTTTTATAAAGCTTTGCCGACGGACAAAGACGCCTCGGGCTCAGTGATCTGTGCTCTGCAGAGCAGATAGAACACTGAGCCCTTGGCATCTTTGACCCTCTGCAATCCTGGTGCTCTGTGATCTAATCTGCAGATTAGATCATGGAGCCCTGGGTTCGCCAACGATCAATGACCTGGGCAGGGGAAACAAAGGGACCATAACTTCCTCTTGTGACCCCTACGCGAGGGGTCACAAGAGTAAGTTACAGTGACTGACAAAAGTGGCAGCCAACCACAGTGTTGCTGAAACTGAACTGCCAGTTTCAGGGACGTTGTAGCTGGCTGCACCTTCTGTCAGTCACACAGCTCAGCCACACTATTTTGGAAACTGCTGGGGCCCAGCCCTGGCTGACGCCCTGCCACTTAAAGCACTGGGTCCTGGCCATCAGCCCAATCGTTGCCACCAGTCCCTGCCCCCGCACTGCCCTTTAGGTCCACACCTACCGGTTGGATGGTCTATCTCTGCACTGCACTTAACATGTTGGCATAGACCTCTCACTTTCGCTTGGGCGTCTACGCACATGCACTTACCTGTTGCATTTCCCCTAACAGGCACCTCTGGCACTCCCCCCCCCACCACCGGGGGGTCCCTTTAGCACTTAGCCCCCTGACCCATTCTTTTTTCTGCACTTGCACATTCCAAGTGTCACAAAGCCTAGTGGGAACAGTGTTTGTTTTCTCTCTTATTTATTGTCATTTCCATTGTTTATTTGTTCCCTGCTCCCTTCCCTTTTGCCTTGTTGCGCTTCGAAACACTGTCTTGTTGTATAAGCACCTGCGCTTCGAAACACTGTCTTGTAGTATAAGCGCCTTATAAATAACCAATCAAATAAATAAAATACATTTAGCACCAGTGTTCTTTTGAACATTGTTCTGACTCTGTTCAGGCAATATAACCAAAGTAGTTTGCATTTTCAGTGCTGCAGCTGTTTGCCTGTTTCCAATATAGAAAGCAAGACTGGCCACACACATTAACACACTGCGCCACACTTGGTAGGTGTATAGAAATCCTTTTTAGTTTTTTAAAGCATAGTAAGTGAAAACAAAACACTGCCCTCTTAGATAACACGTGTTACAACACAAAAGTGTCCTTTTCAAATCAGGGCAAATGAGGTCTGTACAATTTACAATGATCATTAATCACTGTGTAAGCAAAAGAAAAGAAAACAATTTGTGATTCCCATTATCATCAGTTTGGTTGTTTTGAAATCACAGACATTGAGGAGGGGTGGGGTGGGAGGGGTTTGAGGTATAATGAAAAAAGTGAGAAACAAAAATGTACATGAATGAACATGAGATGGAATCAGATCAAATTCTTCTACTGACAACTTAAATTCCATAGAAAAATACTACACTCTGCAGCGTCGTGTTCTTAGAGGGTCTTACCTAAATTCCACATATGTATTCAAGTTTGGGGCGCCAAGTATTCATGGGTTAAATCCCCCTGGAGAGTAAATTAGTAACAGTCAGAGGTCAGGTGTATTTAGTATTCCTTGTTACTTTTCTGTCGAATGAGACTGGTTGTAGCCAGTTTGATTAGTCAATTCAGATTGGTCAGTAGGAGCAGCCTGGCGTATCCCTGTTTAGCGCATTCATTCTCTAAACAATCCTTTTCTTCTGACAATATATATCGATATTAGGTGAAGTATCTCTTGTATGGTCTATGTGGGAGAGGTTTGTATGTGTTGCAGCACACGCATTGGTCATATATGTATCAAATGAATCACATTGTGTGCTCCATATATTAAGTATTTAAGTAGCTTGTCCCTTATATACTTAGGTTAGAGTGCGCTCGAATCCCTGTTGAAAAAAGGAAACCGTGCTGCATATTATAAATATTATATCATAAGTATCTGGGTCCAGTGTGGTAGCGGGTCCACAAGCTGCATTTATTGCAGAACGTAGCCCGCTCAGTCGGGTGGTCTTAATCTTAAGGGCTTACCTCCAAAGTATGCACGTCGTCTCCAAGCGTCGGCAAGAGTCTGCGGTCGCACTGGTTTGGTTATAGCAAACGTTGCGGTGACAACGTAAGTCCTACCACAGTGTCTATGGCTCCCTAGCTCGCGGGCGCCATGTTTTGGGCTCAGTGTACACCGTTAGCATTGGAGAAACAGGGGAGTTCCCCAAACTGCTCTCATTCATTTTGATTTTCACATATAGGTTGGTTATATAATGTATGTCCTTCTAGGTTCAGAATGGTCGTAACTAACGTATTTGACTAAAATTATAGAGCTCAATTTTGCCCTTTGCCGCAATGTTAGAATTAGTCGTACTTGGGTAAATCTTTCCATATTGCCACAACACCTGATAACGTTAATCATAAGTGACAATATCAACATAAACTTAAAACGTCAGATTAATGTTTAGTCACAATATTAGAGATTCCGTATCAGGCAAGCAAGTTCCATAGTCCCATAGAGTCTCCGGTACTGGGCATTGGTTAATTGGTCAATGTTATAGTTGCTAGCTCTGGCTAGTGGCAATAGATATCTTTTCAAAGGAACTGGTATGCATAAAATGTACTTACAGATAAGTCACCCAAACTGGGTGTAATGAACCACGTCTCTCTTGGGTGAATTTAGGTGCATATTTGACATTATTGGGTTATCCAACCTATGTCTAGAAAAAAAGAAAAATCCATCATCGAGAATAATGTGTAAATATCCTAGTCACAGTTAGCACAATATGTGTTTGGGCTCAATTTACATAGACGTTTCAAAAGTTTCTTTACACAAACAGCTCGTCATGCATCTTACAAGGTATCTGTTCACAAAAAATGTATCATCTCATTGTCATTGTTTCGGCCGAACTCAGTAGCACGGAATTTACAAATCAGTCGAGCTTCAGCCTGGCATAGCAAACCTTCTCTATTACCTCCTCTGTCACCTAAAGTTACTTTCTTCAATCCGATGAACTTGAGATTTTTCTTTTCCTCCAATTGGTGATTTGTTTGCCAGTGATGGGCCAGTGGTAGAAGTACGTCTTGATGGCCAATGCCAGAGAAATGTTCGCGGATTCTAATCCTAAATTCTCTTATAGTACTCCCAATAAAAAAGCAGTTGCATGTGCAAATGATAGCATACACTGTGTATTTACTCCGGCAGTTGATGGTGTCATTAATTTTAAACAATGTTCCTTGTAAGTCAGTAAAGGTTTGTGTATTCACATTTCCTGAATTCTTTCGACAATGTTGGTAACCAGCATTCTGGGCCCGTTGTCTGGATCTTGGGGAGTAGAGATGGGCTTGGTGATGTTTTCAAAGTTCTGGCTTTTTTAAAAATTAGTCTTGTTTCATCATCAATGAACTTGGCCAGGTGTTGGTCAAGTTTCAATATATACCTCGTGACCTTTGCTTTGCTTTGACTCAGGATTGTCTTACATCACTCAGCAGTATGATCACACCATCCACAATACAGGTATCACAATTTAAATAGACTCCCCAAGTTCAATATAGTCCCGACCCCTTCACCTTCCCGCAGACAGCGTGATGGCACATGCGCCGGATGTGCGCGGTCTGATGGTTTCCGGTAATTGGAGGGAGGGCCTTAGGGTTCCTCCAATGAAACAAATGAGACTTGTGTCTTTAGCCAATCTGTTGAACGAGACTCGCCGCACAGTAGACTAAAGTCGCCAACGCTTCATTACACAAAGAATATCATTCCGTGGGTGTGAAGATGGACACAGCATTCTGCTGAAGCACTCTCTCCGGATGCGCGGTTCTTTCTGGGAAGAGTAGCTGGATTAAATGGGCCTTGAGCTGCTGTGGCTATCGCACTGCGGGTCAGCTGTCAGCTCGGATTTAAAGCGAGAGACGCCTGGCTCCAAATGGAGGTGTCTGGCCAGTGCAGTGAGTCGTGCACGACCCTCGTGCTTTTGTGACGACTTCACACACCGCCCGTGATTCCGGAGCTCTCAACCTCCCATCTTCCACAGAAATGTAACCCTCACCTGAACAGATTAATGTATTTCAATTGGGCACACGCTCCTAAAATTCCAGTCTTCCGATCTTGCCACAATCCCCGAAAACCCCTTTTGTTAGGTCCTCAGCATTTTGCTAGGGCCCAAATCACAACCCAGCCTCCCCAGGTCTCCCAGAGACACCTTCTCCTTGTGCTCCAGTACTGCACATCTCGAGTGTGGTGTGTCACCCCTCCTGGGAGCATGGTATCTCCCAGGGCTCGTGCTCATGTCTCGTGGCAGTGACCACGTGACTTCAATCAATAAAAAGAATGAGCGGCCTCCCGCTCATTTAGTCTTGGAAGTAACTGAACACAGTGTGCTGTGTTCTCATTACCAGCGCCATGTTGGCGCTGCATAGTTGGCTGAGGGCCTGTCATGCAGGGCCCTCCACTAGGACAGTGCCCCTGCCGGGCAACACAGTCCCTCGCTGCAGCTATCCGTGTTGGTAGAGTCCCTGCTGGGAAACTCTACTTCTGGGCCCTGCTGGGCAACGCTGCCTGGGGATGCCGGTGCCCCCACGCCATGGATGACCCTGTGTGCTCATGGGCTGGCAGGGTGCCCCCAGGCTTGGTGCCCCCGGGACATTACATCGAGGGTACCGGACCCCCAAGCCGACACCCCTATCCACAGGAGGTCGGTCCTGCAAAAAGATGCAGACTCCTGGGCTCCCACAAGGAGCGTGATCCTCATGCAGATTCGCATGCAGGGATATTCCTCCCGCCAGGAGAGATGTGCATTAGAAGGACACTGCAGACCAGGAGAATGGAAAGTGGCAAAGTGGTTGATACCTGCTTCTCTGTTTTGCTGACTGCCATCAAAGACGCTTTTTAACTCTCCGTCTATTGGATTATTGCTGGAAGGTGAATTTCTCTGACAAAGTGGTGCAGTGAGTTGGTATTCCCGCTGCCCTCTGGCGAAACCCGAGCAATCCCAGGGCCCAAGGTAAGAAGGCTTGTCTAAAGTGAGGGATCGCTGGCAGGTGCACCCGGGGTTCCGGGAAGTAGGCAGAGCAGCCGTGGAAGAGGAACCACGGGGTCTGGATTGGTGAGCACAGATAATTGCACTGCTGTATGTTATGGTGTTCATGTCATATGGTTGTCATGTGTCTCTGATAATATCCTGGGAATGATAAGCTCTGGTAAGGGCCTGCTTATACGGAATTAGGAGACCAGGTACCCCGCTTGTGTAACTTCATTCTGGTCTGGATAAAATCAGGTAGCGTCTGGCAACCGTCATTTCCCAGGCGGTAACAGAGCATGTAACTGTGACACCCAAGCATTGCAACCATGCACAACATTTAGAAGGACAAATAATGAGGACAAATGAATAATGAATGCGAGAGATGGAAGAGAGGAGAGATTCTGGTGTGAATGAGAATGGAGTGTTTGCGAAAGAATATTGAATGCGAGGCCTGTCGTCCTGTCGTGTCAATCCCTCTTGTACCTGAACCATACATGTGCGAATTGGTTGCTGAATTTTTGTTTCAACTCCTTGTATCCTAGAACAGGAAGTGTTCAGGCTTTCCATTCCTCCCTATGTGGCTGTTACCCACATCTCTTCCCTACTCCGTCTCTGGCACTGGACCGCCCGTTATACCGGGTAGCATAAAAGGGGACAAATAAACTGTGACAGAGAATACCTTGGGCAGGAAGCAGCGTTAGCGGGCGATAGCACGGAACTGATATATAATTGACCCAAACTGAAAATTGAATCAAACTGACAGTAAAGAGGGAGCACAAAGCAGAATAGTAAAGCTACAATGATTGCTATGAGCCATGTCAACTCCACCAGCCTCCAAGCGTGATAGTACTTAACGAGTCCAGTGTGTTTATTTATTTATAAAGATCTCAGGTAAAGCAATGCATTTTTGCCACAAAAAAACGCATATAGAATTTTCCATTGATAAAAGAGTGGAGGACATGGGCCCTTTACAATGCGGTGAGAGAATGTGACTTAAAGGAATGGTTCGGTCAAAAAATATTATTGTCCCTATGGGTCGGCCATGTGCTTTTAATCATAATTCGATCGATTGTACGAACATTTCCTATGCACCTTACCCGAGTTTTCGTCTCTTGAATACAAGCAAAATCAGGAAACAGGGCGCGGCCATTTTCTGGTAATCCTATCACTTGCCGCATCGCCCTAGATGACCTGCGTTTGCGGCACTAAATCATATCCACTGCCCCTGAGCCTGACATCACTAGACGCGTACCGCCCATTTCACAACGCCAAAGCACGTCTTGTGTCAACATTCTCTGCGCCTCAGCTAATGACGTGTCGCCGTGGAAACGGCAGGAAGCTTCTTTCCTCGACAAGTATAAACAGAGCGTTTCACAACACACAACAGCAGATTTTCTTTTCCATTCCTCTCGCTGTATTTTTTTGAGTATTCTGTGACTCGTTTCTGTGCTCTGGTCAGCTACCTTTGTTGCTTGTAGCCTGTGTGGACAGATAGCAGTACGACCGCTATAAATTACACACAATGGCAACAATAATGCCCTACCTGTACGAGCCCGAGTATTCTGAGGAGGAATTACTGGAAAGAGCAAGCTCTGTAGACGATGGGGATTTGGACAACAGTTGGGCGGACGTTTCAACAGATGAAGAGCCTGGGCCTAGTCGCATGGACGGTGTTTCCACCTGATGTACCTACAAACGGTGCGCGCTAATGCCAACCGAGGTGGAGAACTGCTGCTGCCGAGAAAACTCTGGATGCTTGTCCTACATATCGCAAGGCGATCCACAGCCGCAATGCGTTACCGAGCTGCCAGACTTCACGGAAGTCTGTCTCACACGGTCCGTGTTGAGGATTTTGATGGTGCTTATGCACGAACTTCGCGCAACATTTCGCCCTCGTAAACCAAGTAACGAGTAAGTGTAGTCTGGTTGTGATGTCAGTTAGGCCACTACTATTTCTTGGTTGTCCCTTATATTCTCGTAACTTCAAGATATCATTGTCATATCCATTTAGTCTTGCAATTCTCTAGTAATAGTCGCATAAAAGTCATTCAATATTGTGCAATGTCTATAGTTAGCATTTTTCATGGCAAAATGCCATTGCATACAAGAATTGTCATTGACAACTAAGGTTTAATACACTTATCTTGGTCATTTAAATACAGATTGTATCTTTCTCTTTCATAGGTTGTACAGGCTGGTGGCCTATCGTTCGTACACATGGTGGCTTCATGGGAGACTTGGACACCACGTTCGACGAGTAATACCCGCCTGTGTCGTTGGCGCCATTAGACCAACTTTACCCAGCGACAGTGGTCAGTACAGGGGATTTTCCCTCGCTGAGCTGCAACCAGACCTTTACAATGTCTAGTATTATTGTGCCATCAATATAAGAAACCAATGGTTGTTTCAGTTTTTAAGTGAATCAAGTGTGTCGCCATTCAGTAGTGTTCCGGTGCCTTGCCGGCACGCCTCCCGGCCCATCCATCCCACCCCCCACTATCAAAGGCAGTTCGCACCAGTAGATGTGCGCTGCCATGGGGGCCTGTCAGGGGCGTGAACGGCCAAGGTGCCAAACAACATGTACACTTCAAAAGGTATCAAGTGTGTCTCCATTCAGCAGTGTTCTGGTGCCTTGTCTGCACGCCTCCCGGCCCATCCATCCCACCCGCCACTATCAAAGGCAGTTCGCACCAGTGGATGTGCGCTGCCATGGGGTGCTGTCAGGGGCGCGAACGGCCAAGGTGCCAAACAACATGTACAAATCAAAAGGTATCCTACGCCCAGGGGCCATTGTTCACATGGCCTCCCCATACCCCGTGTCTCCAGGCAGGCCTCCCCTGAAGCAGACTGTGCCCCTGCAATCCACATAATACCACGACATATACACGTCATTCGTTCACAAATGCACCCCTTTTTGTTATTCTTTATAAACCACTGGATATTTACCATGAGAACATCTTTGAGCACAGCAAGTCAACTCGTAAACATGCTACTCTGTGACCGCTTCGAGTGAACTCGTCAGTGAACACCTACCTGTGAACATCTCCCTGTTCTCCTGCCACTAATTACTCTGCTTGCTGAATCCAACGGTTTGTTGGTCAAGGCAAGGGCATGTATCCTAATCATATCTCCTTCATTTGTAAATGTATATCTAGTCCGAAGTATCTAACTCCGTACTGCTATGTTAATTTGTATCATTGCTATTGACTTAAGTTTCTTTTGTTATGTTATCGATATATACATTTTCATCAGTGTCATTTGGCATCGTATTGCATCCTTCGCGGACCGTGTCTATAGTATAAGCATGTTTCCTTTTCGTGCATGATAGAACATTCAAGGGACGAGTAACATGTTCTGATTTTCAACACATCAATAAATCGTTTGTGAAATTTATCCTATAATACAGCCGCACACGCTGCACTGGTTTTGCTGTGGTGCCCAAAAGAAAGGGTGAAATGAACAATGTATGGTCCAATTCCTTCTTTCTCACATACTTATGCAAAATATTTTTTTAATAATGTTGACCTTTATTTTGCAGAATTTACACCAATGCCTGCATGTTCTATTTTCGGTTGCCCTTCGAAGACCGATGACAAATCCGAAGGCATTACAATGCATGTCTTCTCTAAGACTGTTGATCGAATAAGAGAATGGGTCAGACGTTGCGGATATCCCCCGGAAGACCTTGAAAGTAGAGTCAAATAAGTCTTGGAGGACAAGAGGGGACATTGATACCGCATCTGCAGCCTGCACTTCTACCTGGATATGTACGACACATCCTTGTACACAAAGAGGAATCAACTGAGAACAACTCGGAAATTGCTCCCAAACGCTATTCCGACTTTACTCATGAAAATGCCGCCACAGGTGAGTCACTCTTCCAGATTTAGCTTTACGCCTGTATTTTCGGTGTAAATGCCACTTATAGTACTTTCCATATTCATGTGATTGAATAGCTGTTGAAATAATGACTTTTTTGCTAAACATCAGTCCTGCCAGTCCAGTCAGTTTTGTAGAACCCACATAGAAAAATGATTTATGGGGACGGATAACTATGCTATATTATGCATTTCAATAAGTGTAATTTTCTCGTATTCACTCTCCTTACATGCCATTTTGTAATGTTGGAATTTCTAAATCGAATAATACTTTGCCTTTACCACTCCATGTCTATCCACCGAATATGAAGGAACAAGATTCAACATCCATGTCTTGCCTGGAGTCATCAACCACTTTGAGCGCATATCAGGTAATGTTACCTAGCTATTCTGTTCCAGACTGGTTTTATGCACGGAATTCTAGATAATGTGATCATATTTTCGCAACGTATCATTGCTTTACACAATGTTTCTTTACTACTTTACTGTTGATATGTACCTTTGTCGTCTTTCCAAATTGTGTGTCCCGTTTCCAATCTTTTCGACCTTACTAATGCAAGTACTGTGTTTCAGGGAGATGCTGAAGCGTCCACTACAATCCGAACACCCCTTGTAGTAGATCCGGTGTCAGAGGTATGGGTCTTCATAGCTCAATAGGACGAGATAATCTGATCATATTTTCATATCGTGTAATTGTTTTACACAATGTTTCATTCCTACTTTACTGTTGATATGTACCTTTGTCGTCTTTCCAAATTGTGTGTCCCGTTTACAATCTTTTCGTCCCAACTAATGCAAGTACTGTGTTTCAGGGAGATGCTGCAGCGTCCTCTACAATTACATTATCCATTGTGGTTGTTCCGGAACCAGACCTTACAGTTGATCTGGACCCAGAGGTATGCGCACTGACAGTACCATCGAATGAAAGAAAGTCGGTCTAATTAGATGTGTAATGCCAATGACTTCTTTTAAATGGATACTATTTTTTGTAGGGATGCATACAAGATCCGTATATTGAACCGGAGGAACGTGTATCTGAGTCGGTGCGCCAGTTTGCTGATGTTAGAGTAAAGAAGGTTTCAAAGAAAAGAAATAAAAATAAGGTTAGTTATAAACACTTTCTATTGTTGGCAATAGTTTTGTGCTAAGGCTTTAATTATATGCTTTTTTAATGTCAATTGTACAACACTGTATGTTGGATTTACACTGAACATCCCTTTTCCTATCTGTCCTGTAATTGCTCGGTGGAGTACGGACTATGCAGACACAAAAAGCGATACAAATGACAGCTGCTGCTTGCCAAACTGTTTTCACCATGGAGGAACTATTCATTGAGGCGCGTTGTGTTCACACTCGAGATGCCTATGTCCAATGGCCAGAAAATGAATTTAATAAGACCGGCGATTCCAGCAAAGTGTTCTTGGACCATTGCTACAATGCGCCCGCTCCACCAGAGGAAGGTGAAATTGAATTTATAGATGATAGTTTAACATTATTAGATGAGCACTTGACACAATCTACACCCGCCAAAAAAATGCCCCCCAAAAAACAGTCCACATTGATCTTTTCTCCAATCCATCATCAAGTAACAAATGTTGAAATGACAGAAACTGAAGCATCAACACTATTGACTGACGAAACAGACAAAGATATCGACCATAGTATGTCCGGTTTGGCTGATATGTCCACAACGGTTCACTCCGAAACCACAGTGTTACCAGATGACAGTATAATAAAAGAGGCCAAATACATAGTATTCGACAGCAGCTTGATGGAGATTATACAGATGCTGAAATGTGTGCATTCAGTGGCAGGGGAAGTATGTGGAAAGCCATTGGTGAGCGTGACTCGTCTAACACAAGGCAGTAACCTCAAAATACATGCCACATGTGAAAAGTCACATAAAGCATTTTCATTGTCCGCTCAACCGATGCTGGCGAAACTGCCAGCTGGCAATCTACTGTGTGCAGCAGCTTTACTTTTCAGTGGCTCCAGTTTCATGAAGTTATCCAGTTTTTTTCAGTTTGTGGGACTCCATTTCATTTCTAAAACGCAATACTACAAATACCAACATAATTATCTATTCCCTGCCATTAATGATGCTTGGAGAATTGAACAATTGGCTATTCAAAGTACATTCCCCGACAAACGGTTCAGGCTAGCCGGCGATGGACAGTGTGACAGCCCCAGATTTTCTGCTAAGTACAGCACCTACCATCTTCAGGACATGGAAAGTAAGAAAATTGTGATTTCGGTGGTCGTGCAGGTGTCCCAATGTAAATCCTCGGTGGCCATGGAGAAACTTGGTTTTATAAAATCACTGGAAGATCTACAATCGAGGGGAATGCAAATCGACCTCATAGCCACGGACAGACAGGTTTCAATAGCCAAGACAATGAGAGAGCACTATCCAAATATTAAACATCAATTTGATGTATGGCATGTTGCCAAATCAATCAATAAAGAAATCTCGGCTGCGGGGGAAAAAAAAGGTTTGGAAGGTATTTTGCAATGGTCCCAGTCTTTCAGCAACCATCTTTGGTGGAGCTCAAAAACATGTGATGGGTCTGTGGAAATTCTACTGGAAAAATGGCGGTCACTAATGCACCACTGTTCCAACTTTCACCACTGGACAGAAAACCAACATTTCCACCAATGTGAACATGGCCCTTTGTCCCCAGAGCAGGCACGGAAGAAGAAGTGGTTGTTCCCATCTTCACCTCCACACAAAGCCCTTGAGAAGATTGTGTTTGATAAGACTCTATCAAGAGATCTTAAGGGACTCACAGAATTCTGTCATGCAGGAGATTTGGAGGTGTTCCACAATATGTGCCTAAAGTACAGGCCAAAGAGATTGCATTTTGGCATGGAAGGGATGAAATGTCGGACTTTACTTGCGGTATTAGCGCATAGTGAGAATGTGGGCCGGGAACAATCTAGGACTGCAGGAAATTTAGGGATGCTTCGCTACACTACGGCCTTTACGAAAAGAAGCAAAAAATGGGTTGTGAAACCAGTATATGAGAAAATGGAATTTGATTTTGTGAAAGATCTTATTGTTAATGTCGTTGAGATGCATGCTCATGGAATCGCGCACAAATCTGTTCAGAGCACACATACATTGCCACAAAACATTGCCAGCGTGCCATGACCAACCAAAGCAGAGCTTGTTCAATCATTCAAAGCCCGGTTGAAATGATTACAGTCTGTTTTTATTTTTGCAAAAAATGTTTCTATAAACTGTACAAATAAAGTATGCATTTTGTCTTTTGAAATCTATCCTCTCAGTCCTTTTCTTAAAAATATATTACAATTATTACGATTGCTTTCACATTTCACAGTTTAGTTGAGATACTGTGGGACCTTCATTTTTCATGTTCATGACCAATGGGTAACAGTGTGTAAGAATATTTGGGTTTTGGCAGTTGACTTGCAATAATGTTCCGCAAAATGCTGAATAACTGCTGGACCTACAAAAGGGATTAGACCTAGGCCGCAAAACATTCTAGGCATGCAAGAAGTACTGACTGTGAAAACATGCCATGGGGTAGGAGGCCATGAGATAAGCAGAGGTGCCCCTATTATTAGACACATTTTGACTCCGTTTTTGTGTTACACCGACTATAATTTGGGAATAGGGGGCATTCTGTAATTGGCAAATTTCACCTACAGCTGAGCCGCCACGAACAACGAGCAGTGATAGCCCCCAATTTTCTGTGCCTGTGCTTCAAAATTCATGTTCTCATGGATGCGTTGACACGGGATGTTGCAAAGTAAGAATGTATGTTCATTTTGAGTGAAGGTCACCAGCTTTGAATTTTTGCTTGGGAGCTGGGAGGCCCACGCGTCCCGCGCACAGTATAAGGTTCTATTGTTTTTTTACCTTGAGAGGCAGGGACCATTCCGAAAGGGATTGAATTGAAGAGGGGTGTAATAACGTATGATATGATAAGGTTGCCCATTCCAAAACTGCACCTAGTTACAATATGTTCAGTTTATGAGAAAACGTTGACACGAACGGAGGAGTCTGCATTGCGGTCTGCATTACGCCTATAGAATGGAAATGCCGAATATAATGTAAGTTTCTCTTTAGACGATTTCATACCAGAACTAATCAAAATACGAATAGTTGACCGTTACTGCTGGGTGGCATTGTATTTGTTCGTTCTGTTTGGCATATTGCAATAAAGTGCTAGTACAACCTTTGTGTGCAGGGCTATCTACCGGGCACATGGGCAGGCCAGCATCGAGAAGCATGTAGACCACCACTCGTTTCTCCCTGGCTCTACGCTAATAAATCATTACATTGTTTTTGCACCTCAAAATTTTGCCCCAGTTTACGCATTACGTTTAGAGCTCAACATTCTCATTCGCACTATCCTCGGAAGCAAATAGCAGAGTACTTTGACATTCCACGTTGTATTCTCTCAGTTCACATTGTGTCACCTTTCCGCTAATAAAGGAAATTATTAATTGTTATAAAGATCGGCTACTGAGACACTTTTTGATTTTTATCTTTTGCAAAAAGGTACATCGTACCGTTCTGCGATTGTCATCTATTCCAGACCCCGACCGATGGCTTCTTCAAGCGCCAGCTGCAGCGACATGTCAATCACTGGATCTACTTGACCGTATTTTGGGACAACAGGCAAGGTCCAATCTGTCCGTACGTGGTACCAGCAATTATGAGCAACATAACCTTTACGGTGGTCTAGTGTCAAGTTGAAGCACCAGCCTTGCAATTCACCGTGCGACCGAAGTGCTTCTTTTACCCAAAACAAACACCCTGTGTACGCAAAATGAACAGCACCTGACTCATGATAAACATTTGAGGATTTATGAAACGAGAGCAAAGAAAAAAAGTTCAATTTTAATTGATTTGGTCACACGCCGAATGTTATCGAAACATTTAATGTGAAATAAATGTACTTTACCAATTGTACAGTCTTGTTGTTTCCTTTTAAAGTACAGTTTCATATTCCTAATTGTGACTCGCCGCGCTGTGACACGATGTGTATTGTTTTCCGGGTTCCGCATCTAGTCGCGTAGGTGATGACTGGGCGTGTTTGGCCACGCTGCCCAGCAACGTCACGGAGAGAGGCAGAGAATATAAATGATTTGGTGATGTCAGGCACAGGGACGGGGGATATGATTTAGTGCTGCAAAGGCAGGTCACCCAGGGCGATGCGGCAAGTGATAAGATTATCACAAGATGGCCGCGCCCTGCTGCCTGATTTTGCTTTTGTTCATGAGACGAAAACTCGGGTAAGGTGCATATGAGATGTTTGTACGATGGATCGAATTATGGTTAAAAGCACATGGCCGAACCATAGGGACAATAATATTTCTGACCGAACCATTCCTTTAAGACCAGATGTTGCAGGTGAAGGTGGAAACATAAACCCGGGATGAGGACAAGACAGAATAACATAGGAATGGGATGGTGGAGAAAGCGCTCCATTAAGGATGGAGGGGTGACGGAAAAGTGCTGTAGGGTTGTCCATGAAGGGTAGGGAGGGAGGAAAACGGGTGTAGCGTAGAGTGCTAGGAAACCGGTTATTTAGAAAGGAGAGCTCTGAGGCTGGATTCAAATAGTGGTAGAGTTGGAGTAGTACAGAGAGGAAGTGCATTACAGAGTAGAGGTGCAAGGATAGAAAGCGGGCAACAAGAGGGAGCACAGGGGGCTTGAGTGTTGGCAAGGAAGATGGCTGATAAAGATCTTAACGAGCGAGGTGGAGAGTAGGGAGTGAGATGAGCAGATAGGTAGAGTGGGGAGAGTCATTGGATAGTTTTGAAGATGAGAAGAACTTTATACTTAGTTCATTGTTTCATAGATAGCCACCCAATCTAGCGACGAGCAGAGGAGGTATAGGTAAAGGTTGAAAAGTGTGAGGGGACAACTGCCGGGAGGAGGTGATGACTCCATTAGGAGAGACACGTTATTCCCCCCCTACATTTCTGATGGCATAGTGTCATTCCAGTCATCAGTCCACAAAAAAAGCTCTGCTCAGCTCTTTATCTGACGTCCTTTTTGCCGCATTCGAACCTGCCAGCGAAGTGGACTGTACTGGCGAAGTTTGGGTCAGGGACCGGTGAGTAATCTTTACCCCAACCGGTGGCCCCTAGCTCAAGAGCCCATTTTTACGCACAAGTGGCCCCTGAGGGCCCCTTTCCTTTCCACAGCTATTGCAAAATAGTGACTCCATCCCGCACTCTCAAACTGCCTCTGCCCTCAAGTGGAGGTCCTGCTTAAATAGTGGGAACTTGTTCTGCATCACCTCACCCACCTTCCTGAGCTGCTAGAGACCCTTAAAGAGACCCTACCCTGCCCATTGGCACAAGCGCGTGCATGTACTATTGTGCATAAGGCTCCTCTATTCGTAGGGCTTGGACTGCCTCTTAGTTTGGTGTATTATTGATGTGGAACTGGGTCTAAAGATTACCTGCACTGCCTGTTTCCTTCCCCTCTAGGTTGTCAACATATTTCGTGCGTTTAACCTTTTAGACCCCATTGGTCTTGTATATATATTGTATTGAGTGTGATGTGTTGGTTTACTTAGCGTTACTGTGATTCTTTGCTATGGTCTATGTTAGAAAGGCCTTGTAATAAATGTTCTATATTTTTAATATAACACCTGTCTGGAGTAATTTGTAAGTGTCCTTGCTGTGTATGCTCCTTGAGGTCTTTCAGTCACCCTCACCCCTCCTGAGACTTAGGGCCTCATTACACGTTGTCCGGTAAGGGAATACCGTTACCGGCAACGTTATTCTCCCAAGGCGATCATGACCCGGACCCACCGCTATTAGTGGACCCGTAAAGTACGGTGCCACTAAAAGCGGCGGGGCCGCGTACGCGCGACCTCCACACCGTAAATAGCTCCATGGCGCTCATAGCACGCAATCACAACCCATGCGTACATGGCAATACCGGCATCCCAAAGACCCAAAAAGCAGTTACCGGCATGGCGCTAATAACAGCAACGGAAACCACACGTTAACAGACCTGAGCAGTGTTCCCATCTGCCACAGGTGGACACAATCAGCACAAGTGGAGGCAATGGAGACAGGCAGCACTAAAGAGCACACCACACCCCTTCCCATAGCCCTTCCCACAGCAAGATGGTCCCAGTACCAGCAGCATGACATGGGCCTGTGCACATGATTGCAGTGCAGCACCAACAACAACAGGCAGCACAGATGAGACGAAGGAGGAGGAAGAGGAGGAGGGCAAGACTGGCGCAGCAAGCACCACCTGGGCACCCAGAAATACCACAAGGGAAGCCAACAAACCCCCGGATTCAAGGCGAAGATGACCATGGCATGTGTAAGGCACAACTAAATGTGCATCTGATAGAATGTGCCCATGCCAGTATGCAACCACCAGATGAGCATGTTGTGGATGTGGATGAGTATGGGTGAAATGCTCTGCCAGGACATGAAAGAGGCGATGGCATGGCGGGACAGGATCTGCGTCAGCATCTGAATCAGGAATAGCATCATGTACAAAGGTGGGATATCATGGATGGAGAGATGTGCATTGTTGCCCTTGTGCCCATTTTGAGGCCCACAAAGGCCCCTGTCCCAAAGAAAATCACACATACACAATGATGGAGACCATGCCTGTGTTTCAACCTCAGAACAGTGTATTTCGAACATAATGTGAACAGAAAGTGCATGACTCCAACTGTGCAAATGCCCTTACACCCCTCCCCCCACAACACCCCCGAATACACCCTTACCCCCCGCCCCCCACAACACCCCCGAATACACCCTTACCCCCTCACCCCAGAACACCCCCGAATACACCCTTACCCCCCACCCCCCACAACACTCCCACGTGAGCCTCAAGGTGTGAACGTGTCCCTCTCCACATGTGGCCTTGTCCTTGCTGGCCCTATTTGTCAGTGCCTGCTCCGTCTTCGGGTGGTTGCGATGTGGTGCGCATCAGGTTGCGCATAGACCGGCGTAGGGGGCTAGTTTGCCGTGAACTCCCTGAGGAGGCGGGCCCTGTTCTTCCTGGGTTGGGAGTGGGCATCTGCGCTCAATTGCATCTGCAATGCGGTTCATGGCCTGCCTTAGTTGGGCCATTTCATCGCAGATCCGGGTGGTGCATGCCTCCATGCACTCCCTTGTCTGCTGTGCAAATGCACCAATGTCCTCCCTCAGGCGCCCTGTCTCAGCCACATGTTGCCCTACTAGACCAGTGATTTCGGTCTGCCGGTGAAAGATGGCTGGGAGGTCATGTTGCATGGTGGCTGCCGGTGGGATGGCTGATGCGCCTGGATCCATTGCACTGGCATCAGGTGAGGATACCTGGGGGCTCCATGACACATCTTGGTTGTGGGTGGGTGATCCGCCTTGGCTAAACGGACCTGGTGAGAACATCGGGCTTGACAGTAAGGGGCGTGTCGGTATGGGGCTCTGACTCAGATCCTCAATGCCAGGTGCTACCTCCGCATCAGAAAGTGGGGCAGTGGCTGCTGCCTCACCCGTTGAGCTAGTGGCAGCAGAGTGCACTCCCTCAATGCTGCCTTCACTTGCTGGGAGACACACTCCCGTGGGTGCCACGACGGCAGCAGGCATGGCCTCTGGCTGCGTCGAACTGCTGCTCCTGCTGCCTTTGTCCCTGTGATCATGGTCACTCCTCCTGGGTCCCCTAGAGGATGTGGCGGTGTCCCCCGTGGCATCCCTCCTGGCTTTTTTCCTGGGTGCGGGAGCAGGTGTTGAAGTGTGTGGGTCCTCAGTTTCCGTGTGTGATCCTGCAGGGGTGAGAAAAGGGGTAAATCATCATCTATGGGTCGACCTGCCTTATGCAGGATGCATACGTCATGCCGTCCAATGCATTTAGGGCTCTTCAGTGTGGAGGCAGGTAATAAGGATGTTGGCTGGCTCATGCATGATTGGCCCTGTTTTGGACGGGTATGTGGTGATGCATGCATGTCTGTTTGTGGCTGGATCCACGGCATTCATATGGACACATGATTGGGGGACCCTTCACTGTGCATTGTTTGGTGTATACACTCACCTCCATCGAATGAAATGGCCACGCCAAGCTCCATATCTCCGACCCCTTCGATCGATTTGACTCCAATCGTGGAGGCACATATCTCCTCCCACTCCTTCAACTTCAATGGGGACTCTGCGCCACCTCCTGTGCCCATTGCCATGTTGCGGTTCACTGATAATATATTCCGCACACGGACCCGGAGGTCGTCCCACCTCTTGCAGCAGTCCTCGACACTCCGGGTGTTAGTGCCCACCGCACTGACTTTTTGTGCGACTTCGGGCCAAATGGCCTTTTTCTTAAGGAGGGCCTGCCTCCGCATGTCATTCACAAACACTACTTCTGCATTGGCAGCAAGTGTGGTGGTCAGCATCACAAGCTCCTCATTGGAAAATGTTTCTTTGCGCTGGCGATCAGCTGTTTTCTTTAGGGCATTCGGCATCTTCGGGCTATCCGGTATGGTTCCTGGTCGGAGTTCCCTGGATATATGTCCTGGATGCAGAGGATGGCAATGGATTGTGTTTTTAAAGATGGCCGCCGTGCTCTTTCCCGTTCCTGTGCGATGGCGTAATTTCCGGTTCCGCTTTTTAACGGTGACCGGTAATAGCGGTGACCGCTATTTACAGGTGGCGGGAGGGCTGAGGCGCTATCGACGGTTTGGACGACGCCGGTAAGGGGCGTTTTGGGGAATTTAGCGGCAGGGCGGTACGGTCATTTACGGCATGGCGCTATGCTCGTGTCCGCGTACTCGTGATGGGACGCTATTAGCGGCCTCTTGCGAGGGCGGACACTCTGATAGCGCCATGCTGTTAAATTCCGATTTTTACCGGACAACCTGTAATGAGGCCCTTAGTCTTGACCGCCTGCCATAGCTACCCTGATTGGTCTGGCTTGTCCAGAGGTTACCCGGTTCCAAGAAACTAGGTTGGCCTTCTGAACCTCTGCTCCCCCAGAACAGAGTTCAGAAATCCTTCTTAACAACGACCATCAAATAATAATAAGGCAGTCCTAGTCGAACCTGTTGAAAGAAAAGGGCCTATACTAATAAACCTATTGCCAGTCCTTATATATAAATACAGATAGTGTGCGAAACGATGTTATGCAAAAAGATAAGTGTTCAAGAAATTATATGTCGGGAGACCGCCGCCAGGGGGCGCCGAATGCTGTCCTAGCTCTGTGTCGTCCGCCGGGGCAGCCCAAATCCTTAACAATCCTGCCGTCTGTAAGTGAAGAAAGTGCCCAAAAAAAGACAAATGCTGGTGGGGGAGAGCATCTGCGCCCCTCCCCCTAAATCCTGAGAAAAATCGGCACCAAAGGTTGACCGCAGTCCCAACAGAAGAAACCGCATGACAGGCCCTGCAGGAGCGGAGGGGCTGGACGCCGGCAACCAAGACAGCCCTGTAGGGGCACATACTTGAGCCGCCGGGACCCCAGCGCAGCCACCTGACCGGGAGCTCGAGGAGGGGAGCGTGGAGCGAGCTGCCCATCCCCCACCGAGGTCAGCAGACCCACCCGGCCCATTGGAGCCCGCAGCAGGATCACCGGCTGAGAGAGGAAGACCTGCTGCCAGCTGCATTCCAAGGCATCGCAACGCAGCCCCCCCCTCCCCGGCGCCCGCTGTGTGCTCTGTGAGCAAGCGGCAGGGCGGCCTGGGTCGAGGGGCACCTGCGATGCTTCAACCCAACTGAAGGTACGTTTGGGGGACTTGCGGCAGACTGGGAGAGGAATGCCGCGGGGGCAGCCACACCAGCCGGGGGGCAGCCACACCAGCCGGGGGCAGCCACCTCAGCCTCCCCCATCAACAGGAGCTGCCACCAGAGGGGACCGGGCTATTCTGACGGCGTGATACTGGGCCAACCTGCCAGCCACCGCGGACTCTGCCCCGAAGCCGTGGGTGAGGTTGTGCTGGTTGGGCGGGACATGCCGAAACGGGGAACAGAGACACGGCGTAGCCACAAAAGGTGTGGAAGGGCAGGCAATGGATCAACGGATCCCTCCAGACCATAAGGGCACGGACACTGCCATAATGGCACAAGAGGCAAGGACACCCCTGCAACCTACGCGGCGCCACTTGGAAACACCACAAGTGCACGAGCGAATTGCTCCACCTGGTGGTGGGCTCTCAACATGGGGCGGACGGGGGTGGAGCAGGCGAGGTAAGACACAGGTAAGCCCCCCCCACACACCATCCCGCCCAGGGCCGACCACGGGCAGGCACATACAACAGACCCCCAAGAACAGGGAATCGAAGAGTAGACGCCACTGACACTCCTTGAGCCCAGAGGCGGATTGGGCAAGCTGTGATCCAGAGGGAGGCAGTAAGAAACAGCGCAAGGGGGCTGGACCTCACACGACACCAACGGGAAAAAGGCGCATAGCCGGAACAGGTACCCCCCCCCCAACCACTGAGTTTAGAAGGAGACCATAACCCAGGTGAGACCCACCACAAACTCTGGTTAACAAGGATGGTGACCCGGGAAAAGAAGTTGGGGGTGGGAAAAGGGGGACATTGCTGGGGCGTGTTCGACTAGTGGCACTGTGGGCGGAAACGGTCAAACCACAAGGAGAGGCCCACTTACAGCAATCAACCCACGGTGAGAACACAGGTTCCAACAAGGACTGCCCCAGAACAAAGGGCGGCAGACCACCACACAAGATTCGCTCCGGTCTGACGGAACACGACTGCATCTTGGACTGCCTTAAATAGATCACAATGGGGAAGGGCCTGCCCCCTTGAGGGGTAACCCAACATAAAATGGACAAATACACAATGAGCACCCCAGCAAGGCTCCCGGGACCGACACATGAGGCCGAAGAGGAGGCAACGAAGGGGGGCAAGGACCAAGCGCTGTCGCTTACAGACATCATGGCCACAATCAGCGATTCCAGGACCTCGGTGGAGACAAAGATCGATGGCCTTGCCTCTGAAGTGTCCTTCTTGAGACAAGACTTAAGGAATCTGACATCCAGGGTAGGCGAAAAAGAACAACGGATATCTGACACCGAGGATACCGTTAAAAACTTGGGGGAGCACCTGGAGCAAATGGAACGCAAAATCACTACGTTGGAAAACAGAGCAGAAGACAGCGAAGGGAGGTCCCGCCGCAATAATCTCTGCATACTCGGCCTCACCGAAAAAGAGGAGGGCCCCTCCATGGAACTCTTCCTAGAGGACTGGCTAACAGACCTGATGGCCCCCAAGAAACATTCAAAATTGTTCTCTATCGAAAGAGCGCATAATGTCCCAGCAGGTAGACCGGTCCTGGGCCCCCCCCCCGACACGGTGATTGCAAGACTAATAAATTATAGGGATCGAGACACACTCCTGCACATGGCGAGGGCGACCGGCCCGATCACCTACAATGGCAACCGGATAGGATTCTTTCCAGACTATACGAGGGAGGTCCAGAAGTCGCGGCAATCCTTTGACTCCATAAAGAAAAAACGGACGCGCACCGCAAAGTACCGCAAAGGACTGTTTGCTGTGCTGCCGACTACTTCTCAAGCAGTCCGCTGTGGCTGGACTCTGGCGCTCCCTTCATTTGAGCTGCCGTGCTGATCGTGTCAATCGTGGAGGAAGTCCTTTTCTGCAACACCGCTTTGTGCCTGACCTGCGTCGGTACAGGAAACAGGTGCTGGGGATTGGTTACGCCTCCTACACCTCGGGTAACGCCCTACCGGGTGCATTTAAATACACCTCATCAGCGCACCCGTGCTGCGCACCGCGAAGTACCGCAAAGGACTGTTTGCTGTGCTGCCAACTACTTCTCAAGCAGTCCGCTGTGGCTGGACTCTGGTGCTCCCTTCATTTGAGCTGCCGTGCTGATCGTGTCGATCGTGGAGTAAGTCCTTTTATGCAACACCGCTTTGTGCCTGACCTGCGTCAGTACAGGAAACAGGTGAATTTCAGCGTGCCTCCTCCTCTCCTCTTGAGGCTTGAGGCACATGGACTTTGAACTGCACATATTGAACTATGGATCGTGACTGTTATAGGCATTAACTTTAATATCTGTATTTTTGTGCATTGCTTTCAAGGTGCTGGGGATTGGTTACGCCTCCTACACCTCGGGTAACGCCCTTCCGGGTGCATTTAAATACACCTCGTCAGCGCACCCGCGCTGCGCATCGCGAAGTACCGCAAAGGACTGTTTGCTGTTCGCGGCTCGTGGTGTGTAGTGTCTGTCTTGCATTTTCATGGTAAACATGTTGCTTTTGGTAAGATCTGAGTGGTAGATTTTTAGCACGACTTTAACTCCATAAGCATTTGTAAGCATCCCCTAGAGCTATATATAAGCACTTGTTTACAGGACTTTTTTTCAAGGCGCTATATAGGCAACTTTTTGGGAAAACGTTACTTTGTTTGATCTATAGTAACTACTTGAGCTTGCTCTATGGATTCCCCTTTACTCACTTTAAGGAACGGTAAGCGACTTAAAGATTCTGTTAAAACTTCTGGGATTAAGACATTCCCAAAACTTAAAATGGAAGGTCCGCATGCTATTGCAATAGGTCAGCAATCATTTTTATCTGTCTCCACACAAGCAGATCCTTTGCTCAACTCTGTAGAGCAGTTGCCTTATCAAACACCCATTGACCATCACACTGATACTGAATTAGCTGCTTACAATTTAGAGGCAACAGATAATACACCTTTCTCATTACAAATTGCCAACGACACACATATTAAGGCAGATACCTGCTTGGAGGTAATTGACAATACTCTTATTCCTATTGAGGATACCTCCTTGATAGCACTGGCTGTAATTGCTGCCTTAGAGAGACGCATTAGCCTCTCATTAGGTCCTTCTACCCCAGTGACAGTGTCCTGTGGACTGCGCGAACAAGTGCATTTTCATCCGATGACTTTTGCCACCTTAGCTCCATCCAACTCTCTAACAACGTTTGGTAATTATTCAAGAGATCCTTTTGCACCAAGTAAACCGGGCAGCTCGCCTACCCAGGATTCCCAGTTTCAAATGAAGTTACAATTAGATGATCCATTACTTCATGACTCTTCTAACAAATACATGGCACAGTCATCTATTACTACTCCGCCGTCGACTCATTCTCCATTGTCACCAATTCCACCTAATGAAAATTCTTCACATCTGTTAGAACATGAACTTCACTCATTTCCTGTCCTTACTCGTATCCTAAATTTACTTGATAAGGGACATGAACTGACTCA
This sequence comes from Ambystoma mexicanum, assembly GCF_040938575.1. Taxonomy (NCBI): domain Eukaryota; kingdom Metazoa; phylum Chordata; class Amphibia; order Caudata; family Ambystomatidae; genus Ambystoma; species Ambystoma mexicanum. The sequence goes on along the minus strand of NC_090928.1, from coordinate 1,269,858,772 downwards.
TGTACTATTAAAAGACATCAAGGACTCAATTCTAACAAACTCCATTAAACTCTCTAAAATCGAAGGTTTCATGTTAGCTCAGGAAGGTGTCACAAATTCCATACAACTTGTCCTGAACGGATGGCTGAGCTTGTAAAGAGGAGCTTGCCCGCGAATCCCTCGATGCAGGCCTTGTCATCAAAATGTACTCAAACGGATGAAATTACCTTTTTGTTAAATGGCTTGCCAATGTCATTTGCGAACGCAGTGGCTAAACCTACCTTACAGGAGCCGTTATCACTAAATCCCCCAGAGTTTGACGCAGTCGAAGTTGTGAAACTTCAACACGAGAGAATTCTACAAATCGAACAGATTTTATTTAAATCTCAGTTGTTTTCGGCAGAATTACTTCAAAATGAGACAATTGCCACGGTTTCCGCTCCTGCGGAACCCCCCCTGATAGTCCTTCAGCGATTACGAATCTGCTCGAGAAGTCCACCTCAGCAGTATCAATTGAGACATCTAAAAATTGGTATCATCCGTCGCGCAGAATGAGAAAATCATACCAGAGAGCACTGAAACGGAGAAATAGATCTAAGATGAACAATGCCTCCATTTCGAAGGTTAGCAACGCAGTTTCCTCCTTTCAATGCTCAGCCGAAAATAGTGACAAAGTAGATGCGATGTTGAACTCCACTCAAATTGGTAACGAAGAATTTCAACTTAATGTTAGTCAACTGAATGAAGAGAGTTTAATGGCACTTCAATTAAAATCGTCTAAAAAAGCACAAAAAAGAACAAAGAAAGGCATAGGCGCTTCTGTGCTTAAGTCTATTGAGGAGAATGTATTAGAAGATCAATTAGTGTTGGCACAACTGTTGATTGCGCAGGCACTATACCTGCGAGTGCACTAACACAGACAAATTTGAACACTTGTTTTCCTCTTGTGGATAATAAAAAAACATTGTGCTGTAGTACTAGCAATACCTCCAACACGGATGCACTTGACTTGAAGGGACCTATTCTAACGGTTGCTCATGCATTGATCCATCAACCTCTGTCTGTGCCTCCCCTGCTAGAACTTCAAGCATCCACACACACATCATCTCAGGCGCCTCTCTTAGGGACTAGGTCTCAAGAATCTATGTGTCCAAGTGCGGACACTGCAGAACAAGCAGCCGTCGCAAGGCACAACCTTCCCCAGGTTGCGGCGGTTCAAGCACCTAGTATATCATGCAGTGCCAAATCTAAATCTTCTTCCCCCCTTATCATCATCAATCGCGATTTAAGATCATTTAATGATATCCCTGATGAAATGCAAACTTTAATAGAATGGTCCAGTAACCAGCAAATTAACGGGGCAGTTCCTATTAACCGCTCATTTTTGATGAACACTCTCTATAAAATTCCCTCCCTGCGCAACTTAATTTCGCAAGATATAGAGTGGATAAAGCTACATCTGATTAACAATAATCGCCTGTTGTGCAAAGTGATATCGCCTATTATAGCGAAATTGATTTGGGAACACAAAACCGACTTGCTTTTTCTGGGACTCGAATTACAAGCATTCCCATCCTTTGAAAAGGCAGTGCAATTTTTGGAGTTTACTCCTCCTCTAATCCCAAAAAATTGATTGTACTACTGCGAATAATTCTGGTTCTGCTCCATCTGAGAATGACAAAATCTTAACACAATTCGCCTCTCTTACTACCGCTTTGAATGGTATTTTGGGGATCTTGTTGCTGCAAAAGCACCACCACAATTAGTATCTACGAACTCCAACGATAAGATACCTTCATAATGTAACAAGCTCTTTATTCAGTCCTGGCACTGTTGCGGATTCAATACTCTCCTAACATGGTTCTCAAATAGGAGTAGGAAAGACCTTCCATCAATTTTCTTTTTGCAAGAAACCATGAGTTGTAATACATTTTTTCTGGATGGTTTTACTGCTGTTCATAATGTTGCGACTCAGCCTTGGTCTGGATGTCCTGTAGGGGGGATTTCCATTTTACTCAACAATGGCCTTTTCTTTGCAATCAATTCTAACGTGTCCAATCAATTGCTCTTAATGATTGACATTGATATCAACATCTTTGGTCCAAAAAGAGTAGTCTTGATATCCATTTATTGGAATCCCTCCACCTTTGGCATCGAAGAAGCCATCTCCATCCTAAATGAAACACTAATGGAAACTTTTTTTTAATCATCCCACCGCTGAAGTTTTGATCTGTGGTAACTTCAATGCATACCTACATGCCTCTTCAAATATTCCCTTGTCAAATGAATCGCCATACCACTTTAAAATTGCCTACGCAAATGGTGTAAGATGGATAAATTTCCTCTCTAGCTGGGATCTTGTGGTGATACAACCACAGCATCCTCAGGCCTGTTCAACCTGGCGTCGAGGAAACTCATGCTCTTCTATTGATTACATAGTTGCCTCCCAATATCTGTCAGGTATTATTTCGCTTACTAATTGCCATTTTCCTCCTTATGGCGATCACGCCATACTCTCGAGCACCATGTTGCTGAAAGTAAATTGTTTGGTAAGATGCAGGCTCTTGCTTTAGTACAGAGTGAGCGACAGTTATTGTCAATTTGATGGAATATTTCGACTTGCAGACAACTGACATTTTTAGTCAATCGGGATTGGTGGCCTGATGTCGCCTTTGAAGACAACCCTTCTCAGGCTATTCTTGAGTGGAATCTACAGATGATTCAAGGACATCTAGCTGCCACAGCAGAAGCAGCGCATTTACAAACGAACACTAACTCCTCGGTTTCGTATTTGGCAAACATACTTGCCAAACTAAAAGCAGTGAGAAATAGTGAATTGAGAACCCTTAGGCGAAATGTCCACGCTAGCGATCACATTGACTATTTGGCAGCTAAAAAATTACTTGTACGTAAACATAAAAATAGTATAAAAGCTGCCCGTACCTTGTTTCACCTAATAGGCAACCAAAACATGGTAAGCCTGATTTGTAAGCATAGTACTTGAGACATATGGAAATTACTTAGGGCAACTAATAAAAACTCCAAACCACACCTAGAATCAGCCATCGATGGCAATTCTTGGTTCGACTTCTTTCAACAGAAATATCTTTTACCTGAACGATTTTCTCCAACTAATATATCTGAGTTAGTCATTTACATCCCGGCACTATGCCCTTGGTCTGTTGAGGATATACTCTGTGCTATTACTAAACTAAAATCCTCGAAATGTGCCGGCCCAGATGGGCTGCCTCGTTGCGTGATTAAGGATGACCCGTTTTTCTGGGCCACTGTATTGTTGAGGATTTTTCAATCAATCTTCACCCTAAAATCTCTTCCGCCCTCGTGGGTGAGTTCCATCATTATTCCGTTGCACAAGAAAGGGCCGTTAAATAACCCTCTTAATTTTAGGCCTATTGCCCTGATGGATGTGGCGTCTAAACTTTTTGCACTCCTACTGAAGGATGTCGAAACCCACATTACGGAAAATCATATCCTAAACAAAGTACAAACTGGTTTCTGTAAAAACATGGGGACACAATTAAACGCCACTATACTGGCGCATTTAAATGCGAAAGCACACGGTCCTCATCATGGACCGATTTTCATTGCCTCCTTAGACTTATCTGGCGCATTTGACTGCGTTATTCGTAGCAGACTATGGGCCAAAATGACTGAACTCAAATTTCCGCTCTCTTTAATAGCACTCATTGAGTTGCTACACCATAACACATCCTTCAGAGTATGCATATCAAGTAATGGTCACCTGACCGACCCCATTCCAACGGCAATTGGTGTCAAGCAGGGTTGTAATCTTGCGGCAGTCCTCTTTAACCTATATTTATCAGATCTTGAAGGAATATGGGACTCTGCAAAATCCTTTTTTGTCCGTCTCGGTGAGCTGCAACTCTCGTGGTTAGCATACGCTGATGATGTGCTTTTGTTTGATAGCACCCAAGCGGGTCTTCAGAACAAATTGGAAACCTTTCAACACTTTTGCAGAGCAAACAACTTGACGATAAATTCCACAAAATCGAACATCCTTGTGCTATCTTCAAGAAGAAAGGTACGCACATTTTGCTGGCAATTGGATTCCTGCTTTATTCAAATCATCACAAAGTTTACTTACTTGGGTTATACTCTTGCAAATAACATTTCTGTTATCTTTTGGCAAAAAACTTTGGATGAAAAAGTTCTTCCATTGCAAAACCAAATGAAAATAATCTTTCGCAAATATTGTAAGTTTTCTTTAGTTCCACTCTTTGAATTCTATTCTAAAAAAGGTGGAGGCAATTCTCCTATATGCATTAGATATATGTTTACTAGATCTCTCCACCTTCCTAAACAAATTGCAAGCTAAATTATGGAAAACTACTCTCGGTTTACCTGCCTATCTTCCGAATGCAATCTTACGCCACGAACTAGGATTAAACTCCTTGGCATCTCGTCACAATTGGCGTATACTGAAAAATTATGCAAAGATGTGCTTTCCTCTCGAAAACTCGATATACGAAGATTTTTTTGTCATGCTGAGAGAATCCCATCCGGCTTCGATTGCAAATTTCCATAAGCGTATACTTTCCATTTTAGCCGGAATTAATATTTCGGCTAGAGATTTACATTTCAAACTAAAAACAGCTCATAAACGCTTGTTTTGGAATGGCTGGGCTGAGTCTTGTTCTCAGATATCTTCTTATGGATCATTCAAGGAATATGCAATATTTAGACACAAGCAATCGCCACGTTTACAATATCTCATTCTTTGTCCAAGTATTGAAACCAGGACATCTTATATGCAATTCCGCTTAGATTTACTTCACACGAAAGTGAGAACTAAATATTGGAATTGTAACTCCAACAATCTTTTTGATACCACCTGCAGATTCTGTAATAAGGACGAAGCAAGTGAAACCTTAAAACATCTTTTTCTCATATGTCCCTTTTTTGAAACTGAAAGGTTAAAAAATATCAATGCGTTTACTTCTACTCCCTCAGTTATTGGAAGGGAATTAATATGGTCACGATGTATGTGGGGCTCTTGTAACTCAATAATTCTAGCGACTGTACGTCTTGTGAAAGTTATTGAGGCAGCCTTATCCATCGATGAAGCGACCTAGAATTTCTTGATTTATGCATATGTTTGGCTCTATGAATTTATTTGTTTTATGAAATATGAAATGCTCTTATGAAAAAATGATTTTCATATTTTTATTGAATAATCAATTTTGGATGTTCTTTTTTGTATGATATGCCTAAATGTAGATATTCTGTAATTATCTGGTTTGTCGTTTTACAAATATGTATAGTGAATGTAGGTAAAGATATATTTCTTTTAAATGTAAATGAAGTGTAATATTCCATAATTTTGTAAGGATGCAAAAGCATCAAAAACAAAATTTAATCAATAAAATTATTTTTTTAAAAAAGAAAAAACGGACGTCCTTGGGCATCAAATACGCACTCTTCTTCCCGGCAACCTTCAAAGTGTACCACAACAGCAAGGTACACGTGTTCTACAACCCCCGGGAGGCCTGGGATTGGCTAGGGACACGTCCTCTCTGCCCCGCGCCCCGACCGATCGAGAGGAAGCACACCCCGCAAGGACAACAAAGGCAACGCCCAACCCCCAGAGCAGACTGCACTATTATGCGGGGAGGCAGGGACAACCGGATCTCCGACTGCACTGGAACCCGCTTGAAGTCTGATTGCGCACACAGAGAACCATAAGACGTACGAGGAAGGACCTCTGCACCCAGCCGCCCCGGCAGGGAAGTCGAGAGGAGAAAGGAACACAAGCTCTGCGGTGCTCTAAGTTACATGAGGCTGGGCAGGGGGGTCCCCCTGACCCCACCTCCTCACCCCCGAGAAGGTCTTCATGGTTCAATTGGTTCGGGGAACAGGTGCTTCTGGTTGGGGGGAAGTACAGGGTGGGGGGAGTTCAGGGATTTTAGTTGTTAAGGTGGAGGGCTTGGAGGCACAAGCAGTAACCCCAAAGGTCAGTGAAACGAAAGGTCGGAGGAATCTCTACACTGGACCTAGAGGAGGCCGAACCATAGCCCCCACCGACCTACATAATTATACTCAGACAGACATGGCCTATGTTTCACAGTTTATAGTTTTAGGGTTTGCACACGTGGCACATGGGGGGGACTCTAGAGAGGGAACAACAAGCAGGCAGTGGGGCCCAAAGCGCCCCATAGTGACGGGCATGATAGAGACACAACAGACACACCACATCCTTCCAAACAATCCCAAAACAGCAGACACGCGGACGTAGCCCAGGCGAGACTAATATCCCTGCTGACCTGGAATGTGAATGGCTTGGGGTCCGGCATTAAGCGAAAACTTGTACTTCAGTACCTCAACTGACACTCTCCAGATAGTGCATTCATCACAGAAACCCACCTGGTTGGCACCAATAGCGGGCTCTTTAGGAAATCGAACTATCCACATACATACCTGGCAGGGTTCTCCAGAGGCTCCAGGGGAGTCATGATCCTTCTGCAAAAGCGGGTCCCATTTTAGACCAGAAAGGTGAGAGCAGATCCCCGAGGCAGGATTGTGATGGTACTGGGGGAAATTTGGGGGGAGACCTGGGGCCTGATAGCAGTGTACGCGCCTCCAACACTGACGGCAGAACTCCTTATTGAGCTCCAGGACGCAATGCTGGAGGAACGAGCGGATTCATGGGCCATTGGGGGAGACTTCAACAAAGTCATGGAGATAGCTCGGGACAGAACACACGTGGGCAATAGGAAGGTGGACACCCACACCAGGCTCTACACCTTTGCTGAAGCAGTGGGGCTGTCGGACACATGGAGGGTGCTCCACACATTAGACAGGGGCTATTCGTTCTACTCCAACGCACACAGGTCCCTCTCTAGGCTCGACCACATCTTCACCCATAAGAACATGGCCACAGACTATTGTCGGTGGAATTCCTCGCAAGAGGGATCTCTGACCACTCCCCCCTATTGGTTAAACTTAAAGGGAAATCACTCAAACAAGACCCCAACTGGCGCCTGAACACCTACTACCTGGAGATACCAGAAATAATGGAAGGATTCACGAACAAAACGGAGGAACACTTTGACTTAAATGAAGAAACGGTGGACTGCCCAATAATACAGTGGGAGGCATATAAGGCAGTCATAAGGGGGGAAGCAATATCCTTGGTGGCTGCTCACCGTAAGCGGCACAACGAGGCAATCACTGAAGCAGAGACCCAAGTAACCAGGCGGGAAGAACAACTGCCAGAGGAAGGAACACATGAGGCACACGATGCCCTAAAGACAGCTCAAGCAATCTTGAAAGACAGGGCTCTGGACAACGCTCGAACCGCCCAGTGGCTGGTCCGGAGCCAGATATATGCGCGAGGGGACAAAGCGACCAAGACCCTAGCCTGGTTAGAACAACGGGAGCAGAGTAAAGGGCAGGTCAGGGCTATCCGTAGCCAGAATGTGGAGGTGTTGATGAGCAACTCTGGGATCGCGGAGGCCTTTGGAAAATTATATCCTTGGTGGCCGCTCACCGTAAGCGGCACAACGAGGCAATCACTGAAGCAGAGACCCAATGAGGAACTGTACTCCCCACCAGTACAGGAACCCAATACCTTATGTTTCTTAAACTCAGTCAGGATCCCCCACCTCACAGGGCCACAATCAACACAGCTAGACGCAGACATCACTGAGGACGAGGTGGGGGAAGCCCTCTCACAATTACAAATGGGGAAGACCCCTGGCCCCAGTGGATTCCCGGTAGAGATATGGAAAAGACTGGGAGAAATAACAACGAGGACATGCATGGCATGTTCCTCCGCAGTTGGGAACAGGGTGCCCTCCCCCCGGGCCGCTGGAAAATGACCATTGTAGTGATCCCCAAGGCGGGGAGACCCCAGAGAGCTGTGCCTCATATAGGCCCATATCTTTAATAAACGGAGAGGCCAAGGTACTGGCCAGAGTCCTTGCAAACAGGCTGCTACAGGTGATTGGGTCCCTAATTCACCCGGACCAGTGCGGATTTATGCCAGGCAAATCCACGCGAATGAATCTTCGCAGGGTCCAAATCGTGCTTGACCGGGCAGCTGAGATCTTGTCTCCGCTGGCCCTTCTCGCGGTCGACTTCGAAAAGGCCTACGATTCGGTGGGATGGGACGCCCTGTGGGCCATAATGGAATGCATGGGTTTCAGCAACACTTCATGGCATGGGTCAAGCTCCTCTATACCCTCCTAGTGGCATCCGTACGAGTCAACGGGAAGACATCCAGGACATTCCCGCTGGGCCGGCTGACCAGACAGGGCTGCCCTTTCTCGCCCCTACTACTCCTCCTGACCATCGAACCTCTTGCGATAAGGCTACGCACAGACACACAATAGGAGGGCTTCACTTGGCCAAATGGTGGCGAGGAACGCGTCTCGCTACATGCAGATGATTTCGTGCTACACCTCAGTAAACCCAAAGTCTCCTGCCCGATAGTGACCAGAACCCTGGAGGAATACCAACGCTTTGGGGGACTCCGGGTAAACGCACAAAAAACAATCTACTTCCCGGTCCAGGGGGGGGAGAAGCAATGCCAGAATTCTGTCCATACTCCATTTCTGTACTGGGCTTCACCTATCTGGGTATACGGATAAGTGCACCATGGGAAGACTTTCTCAAACTGAATCTGCACCCGATAATGCAAAGGTTCGAAAACGACATCACCCATTGGCACTCGTTACCACTTTCACTACTTGGGAGGGCGGCACTGTTTAAGATGCTGGCGCTCCCGAGGTTCCTGTGCGTCCTCCAGAAAGCCCCCCTCCCTAGCCCAGCCACAACATTTGCAGATATCAACAAGACCCTGCACACACTACTTCGGGTGTGGGGAGCAGCCGCGAATTGCGCTTAAAACACTCCACCGCTCGGTGTGGGAGGGAGGCATCGGGCTACCCAATAGCCGCATGTATTACTGGGCTGCACAGGCAGGGGTGGCAAATGAGTGGCTACACGGGGACCCGCAGCTCTCACATACTCGAATCGAAACAGTGGACGCCGACTCCCCTCCCCCCCTACAAATACTATATGACAACAAAAAGAACCTAGGAGGAGTACCGAGCGGGTCCCTCCACATTTAATGGGTCTGGAAAGAAATACATAGATATATCGGCTGGAGTGTCAGACCAACTCTGAGCCAGCCCATATGGCATAATACACACCTTCCAGAAATCCAAAGAATGGGCCACTTCGAAACCTGGGAGAGGAAAGGGATATCCACACTGGCAGACATCATACATGAGGTGCGACTGACAGACTTCGAAACCCTACAAACAAAACACGGACTAGGGCCCATGGACCGCTTCAGATACCTTCAACTCACACATGCTATCAACACCCACTTTACAAACCTTGCCGACATACCCACCTGCTCTCCCCTAGAAACAAATGTCCTCCCACAACGCATTCCCCTCAAGGTAACCTCCATACTCTATCAGGCAATTAACTCCTTTGGTTCCGGGGAACTCGCCCACCTCAGAGGGAAATGGGAACAAGACTTGGGAGTACTGGAGGTGGAGGAGTGGACTGAGGCACTGATGTCCCCGAGAGAAATAGGCATTGACGCTAAACTCAGACTGATACAGCTGTGAATCCTGCACAGATCTTATTACTCGAGGACGCAAATGACTACTTGGGGAGGGGAGGAGGATGCAGGGTGCCTCTGGTGCCAGAGAGTGGAAGGCACCTTCTACCACATGATTTGGGAGTGTGAGGTGCTACAGGAGTTCTGGACAGCATGTCTACAGCACCTCTCAACAACAATGGGCGTTACAATCCCGATGGACCCAAAACTCATATAACTGTATAACTGCCCCCCCAAAATAGATACCCAGCATTGCTTAATCATGGCTTACGCGGACGATGTGGTGATATTTGACCACACGTTCAGTGGGATTACTCGCTCGGCTGAGAGGCTCTGGAAATATGCGGAGGAGAATGAACTTATAATAAATCATATGAAAACAGAACTGATTCTTTATAGTCATGGTAAGGTGAGCCGCCCGAGAATGATGATCAGAGGCTTGGAAATCCAATATACACATTCCTATAAATATCTAGGAGTGGAATTTGACTCTAGAGGGAATCTTCATTCTTGTATACAAAATCGCGAAATAAAGGCGGCTCAATTAACTGCTATGATTTCACAGTTCTCTTACAAGCAGAGTGGTTACTCCATTTGGGCAGCACGCCAACTTTACATTCAATGCTTGGTGCCTATGGTTACTTACGGACTGGAAGCTCTGATCCAGCTCAATCTTGAATGGCTCCAGGTATTGGAGGGTAAGTTTTGGCGTAGGCTATTGGGTCTCCCACAAGGAATACCAATGGCGATACTAAGGCTAGAATTGGGGTTACCTTCCTTAAAAGCTCTAGTCTTAAAGAAAAGAGCTGAACTCTATATTAAGATGCATTTGAGTACTAGCAATCCTCTCCTGCTGACAATGAAAGAAGAGATAATTGGGAATAAGCAGATTAAGTATGTAAGAGATATGACACTATTATTTGAGATGATTGAGTGGATCCCCAATTGGAGTGAGAACTTTGAATATTTGAAATATCAAATGGGAGAGCGTTTAAGAATCTGGGATTGGCAAAATAATTTCAAACATCTTGAAAGCCTACACAGCTATGGGTTTATATCCCATATACTTTACACCTATAGAAAGGCACAAGGATACTTGAACTTATGCCCTTCAGATAACTTGAGACGTTTCCTATTATTGTTACGTATTAATCATCTTCCTGTCCTAAATGTCCTTGGCCCTGAAAGGGCTATTCCCAAATCAGAGCGCTTTTGTAGGATATGTATGAATAAAACTGCCATCGAAACGGCAAGACATGTCCTCATGTTATGCCCCAGATTGAGTACCATTTATATGAAGCATTATAGTAAGTATGTGCATAATTTAGATCACATTAAATCAATAGATTTCTGGTATATGTGTATCAATACCTTGAATGTAAGTCTTCATCTGGCCCTCTACAGAGTATGGAATACGGTCAAAGTAAAACTTAAAGAACAATCCACCTCTGAAATAGCAAGGAAATAAATCATCAGATTAGTCTTAGCGGTGTATATGATTCTGATTTGATTGGGAGAAAGTTGCAATTTTGAAATTGAATAAGAATTTAATTTTATGTGTATATTATGTTTTATGTGTAAATTATGTTAAATTGTGTAACTAGTTTTTTATGTTGAATTATGTGTAAAGTTTTTGTTTATAAAACTATATCACATTAAAATAAAATAAATAAATAAAACTCATCCTCTTGGGAATAGGAGGCGAAACTGACCTCACGAAACATGAGAAGACATTCCTGGGGGTAGCATTAGGGGCAGGTAAAAGACTAACAGCTTGCACCTGGGGTTTGGCAGAGAAGGTTAGCATAAACCGATGGTCTGAAATGGACAGATGCGCCTCACTCGAAAGACGAATTTACAATGCTAGGCTAGTGGGAAGAACAGACATAGAAACAAGGTTGGGATGGTGAGACGCACCAAAGCACGCCGTATGCCCACCCGGCGGATGGTACAAGTCTTCGGTTCCTATTGCTTTAATGTGTCCAGTACTGTCAAATGTTGTGTTACGTGCTGTGACTCCCATATTCCCCCCACCTCTTTTCTGATCACCTCCCCTCCCCCGGTGAGGGGACCCTTACTGCTACTGTGCACCTTGATTGTTGTTTTCTTGTTTTGAAAAATGTAATAAAAAGATTTATAAAAAAAAAAGAAATGATATGTCAGGATGTTCAAGCCGTTGGCTTCCCTTTCCCACGTTTTCATCACAGGACAAATTTCTCTACTTCATCAAAATCGAAGACTTTCGACTGTGCGCAGGGTTTTGCTTGACCTTTCGCAGGACCACTTTGATTCACAATTACTCGTTCTCTTCTTGACCTTTTCCTCACTATCACTTTTGCCACCTCTCAGCTGGCTGCCTTGCCGAGACCTTCGATTAAGCACCCATGCGGTGCCGGACCACTCGGTCAAAGGTATTGTATCTTATTTTTAAAGTTCAGTCACTCATCAGCAGTTCCTACTTGCGTCTCTTATCACAATGTTCGTTCCAGCACCTGCCATACAATGTTGCTGCTTGCAACCTTGGCTTTAACACAGATCGGTCTTGTATCGGTCTCCCCAACTCACTGACTGTGTTGATTTCACTGATGCTGCTTTGTTCTTGGAGCCAAGGTCGATACCATGGCGGCTGGTGAATCTCTGCCACCTTGATTATTGATGCGGAAGGGCCCCGGGTATCTGCGATACACAATGCAGGATTCTTCAGTCTGGTTTCCTGGTCTTACACTTTCTAAACTCGAGAGTTCAGTAAAGTAACGGTTGCTTGTCAAAAAGGTCAAGTGAACTTCCCTCCTTGCGATCCCCTTCTGTTTTTCCGTCTTTCTTCTCTCGTTCAGCTGCCGTTTAGAAACTGCTATTTCCTCGTGTGCTTTGCCTTGTTCAGAGTGTGCTTTCATGCTTCACCTTTTATCCATGTGGGGAAGCTTATTGGAAGTCAGGTGTGTATGATGGTAAGTAATTGCCTGACCTTGCCTGACCATTGTATTGGGACACATCAGGTATACGGCTCGGTTGTTAGTCTGTTTTCTCTCATATCGGGCTGGCCGTGAGAAAGTGTTTGTGTTGTAAAGGGGGGGGGATAAGACTTCCTAAATATCCTACCTGGTAGGATGGGGTAAAGGTGTTATAGGAAAGGGGATACCACGTCTCACCATGCAGTGTCCCATTCCCCAAACACCCCACATCCGGGTGACCCTCCCGCACTGGTCCACCCCTAGGAACTGGATCCAAAAGCGATAGCCATGTCCCAGCCACTGGATGACAGATCCCGGGGACTAGTGGGTGAGACACCTTCTGGTTTCTCACACAAGGTAACCCTTCAGTCATACCTTTTAGTGATAACCAAGGGCCTTTGCAACAGTCGTACATGGCCTATTGTAATATAGATACTGATTTCTCTAGTTTCTCTACCGCAAACCCTCTTCCCCCCAACCCCCCTCTATTTAGTAATGAAACGAGGACTAGGGATGGAGTAATGAGGATAACTAGACACGTCAAACCAATGCTGTGGTCTAGTCTTTGGAAACTGTGGGGAAAGACCGGGAGGTTTACAAATGACACAGGTGAATCTAATTGGGAAAAACGTGAAGCAGAAAGAGCAAGCCAGAGAGTGGAGAAGCACCTGTCTTGTGTGGACATCGTAGAGGACGCAGAAGGCAAGCAGACTGCAGTGTGAAGGCCAATGGACACCGTGTTCAAAATAATTGCCAGGCCGGGAGAAGTTCACTGTTTTCTGACTACGGACAGCCAAAGCTATTGAGGACAGAAGAAAGGAAGACTGGAAACTAACAACTCACCGGGTGCCTTGCCAGTAGATGGACTGGGAGTGCAGACGCTGGAAAAAACACAAAGTGCACTGAAGACGTCAGCCATAACCGGTAAGCCGAGAGAGAGAGAGAACGGATTACCGGGGTGCTTCAGAGTGAATGCTCTGTACCGTGTACTACGCGAGCAAGCACAGGTGAATGCAAAGCAATTCTTCTAGATACGAATAGTGATGAAAGTGCAAGCCTAAAGAAAAGCAATACCCTTAATACTGTTGCAAACATTGTGGCAGGACAAGGCCTAAATAAAGGCACTACAATTATTACAAAAATTGTCAAGAGAAAGTGCTTAAGCAATAGCAGCAAAGTTATTTCAAATGAGAACAGTTATAAAAGCAAGAGCCTAAACAAAGGCGGTGGAAGAAAAAAAGGGTTGCTGACCTGATACTGGAGAATTGCTGTGAACTGGATAAAAGAAAAAGTTAACAAAGAGGGAAAAAGCCCAGGCGGGTTCGTGAAATAGACAAAAAGTGAGCCTGGGACTCACACCAAAGCAAGGAAGTGAAAATACCCTGGCAGGCGAGTATACCAGGGGCGGGGAGAAGGATTGTAAAAGCATAGGGGTCATAATCCTTATACGTGGATGTGGATTACAAATAAGGGAGGATCCATGCCCCTTTAAAGATACTGTACATTGACTGTGTGATTTGGAGGAGAATCAAGGGAAGAACTTCCACTTAAGACACTTGGAACTGTGATAACATATTTTCAACACTACTGGAAGAAAGATGCAGGGGTTGGAGCCCCTATGGGTGAAAGTCGATCACAGATAAGGGAAGATCCATGTCCCTTTAAGGATTCAAGAGAAATGTGTTGTGATAACTATTGATGTAGAAAGGGAAAAGCCTTATCCCTGAAAGGAATAGAGGTACCAAGAGAAGAAACAAAATAGTCAGATCCCAAACGGGGTAGTAAACTAGGGTGAGAAGAACAAGTGATTAAATAAGTTGTGGGATAGCGACACAGGCAGGTGAGCCATATACCTTGAAAGCGGAAATAAAGAGAGAAAAACATGGATAGAAACGAAGCCTCAAGGAGAAAAGCATCTTCTTGGGAAACATTGGAACATTATTGGGTGCCTTAGAAGCACAGAACTGATTGGGAGAAACCAGAAGGAACATAGGGGAAGGGAGACCCACCTGTTTTTCTAGTGGAACGTGGACCATTGTTGGATGCATCAGAAGCAGGAACTGATTGGGAGAAACCAGAAGAAACATAGGGGAAGGGAGACCCACTTGTTTTTCTAGTGGAATGTGGACCATTGTTGGATGCATCAGAAGCACAGAACTGATTGAGAGAAACCAGAAAAAACATAGAGCAAGGGAGAACCCCTATTTTCTTGGTGGAACAATAATTCAATTTCTTTTGTGCACCATAGAACTTTAAGTTTGGAAGTTAAAGAATAAACTCTACGTCGATAGCTCAGAGAAATCCCAATGTACAGCTTATATTCAGCTTCCCCTCCCCCACCCCGGCACTTCTCCCCTTCCCTCTTCCACGCACTTGCGCGATCTGACCGACACAAGGACTAGTAAGATCGTTATTTTGTCCTCCCTTTGTTTCTCCCTACAAGTCTTGTCGTGCCGAGAAATGCTCGTGTACAGGCGCCTTATAAATGCCACATAATAGCATATCATTAGCAGGTAAGGGCCAGTTTAGAGTTTTGGCATAGGATGGAGGACGCTTTATTTGTTCGACATCCTGACACAGTTATTCATTAGTTTCATTGAGGCAGGGAAACCCCTTGTAGACACAGGGACAGGTAGGATTTCCCCCAACCTTTCCTATTATTTTGAAAATAAAGGTTTATAACCAAAAACTTGACCTAACACTGTGTCGGACTCTTACTCTTGGCCCCTTACAGTAGGCCATGAAGATCTGGTGCCACTGGTTCCATGCGACGGGTGCACAGGCTGGCACTGGTGGGGCAGTGTTGCTCCATCATGTGGTGGTGGCGATCCAACTCAACAGCAATATGGAAATGGGTCGATCAAGGAGCTGGATATACTTAGCATTAAATAGCAATCAATAATTGTGACAAGGTGCTCAATGAGTCACAAACAATGCCAATGATTTTCCAGTTTTTATTAAAAAAGTGTACATAGATCATGCTATTGGGGCTCGCAGCCTAGGTCGGATTCATGTATGCTGCCCCTCAACCTTTGAGGGGCTACCACCTCCCTAGCCCAATCTCCCTACTCCACCTCCCTATGCAGTTTCCTCTCTTTGTACACCTCCCTCTCTGTCCCACCACACTCTACTGATCCTATCCATCTGTTTCCCTTATCCTGTCTTCGCCATATAATCAACTCCTGTTCTCTCCCCTTCTCACTACACGCAGTCTCTGGATCTTCTCACTCTCTCCCACTTTTCCTGTCTTTACCCTCCAACTCCCTCCTGACACTGCCTACTACTCTCAAAATCTCACTCCTCCCAGCACTGCCCTGCTACTGTCCACTTTCACCCTTCTGCCTCTGACTTCCCTCTTTCTCTCACACCTTCTCTCTCTCTTACATACACACACACACACACCTTCTCTCTCTCTCACACACACGCTCACCTACTCTGAACCCTGTCACTGCTCTCTCTCTCTCCCCAAACTGCCACAATCAATATCTCAATCGCTTATATGCAAAATTCCAAATTGGTTCCACTGCCTCAGCTCCTAAAAACATACCTTCACTCTCTCCAAATACTCCAGAAGTCTCCACCACCCTCCTCTCTGATCTCTCGGTCCTCTCCCAATAGCCCCCCTTGTGCCCACCCAACCCTCCCGCCCCCCGCCCGACCTCACCCAAAGACCTCTCACTGACTTAGCTGGCTTTGTATAGCCCTCCCCTCACTGCCTAGAAGCCTCCCTATGCTTCCATTGGTTACCCGAGTCAGCAGCTTGCCTGAGCCAATCTTTATCGGAGCCATACCCTAGAGGGCCAGGACGTGCCCTGGTAGTCTTCATAACGACATCTAGCCCTGCTCCCCCTTTTCTGCCTGCTGGATCAAATAAGTCTTTGCTGACAAATGTTTTGGGGAGGGTTAGTGTTGGGCAACTCCCTCGTTAGTCAATCTGGGGTTTGTGGGGTAGGTTTTTGGTCCTCTATTCAGCTTCCGAAGGGAAAAGCCTGGTCAATTTCCATTTTGGTAGAGGGCCCTTGTTACCGTGTACTGGCTCCTTAAGGGAAGGACACGGTGGGGGAAACGTCACACGGGAAGTGATGTTTAGAGGGAGGAGTTGGGAGGAGAGGGGTTAGTTCCTGTACGAGTTTAATAAAAGAAGACGTACCATCCAACGCTGGCTCCTCCGTTATTTCAAGCCGCGCAGGGCGGTTAACAACTGGCGACGAGGTTCGTCGCAGCCAGCGGTCCTCCTTGCGGCACACGGGTGATCCCACCACGTGGCCGCTGCTGAAGACGGCGATCCCGTCGTCATCCTCCTTGTGCTCGCAGGTGATCCCACCGCGCAGCATGGCCTGCTGTCCTGAGGCCCTCCCTTGCCACTCCGGCATTCCTACGTGCTGGCAGAGCACGCACACATGCAGCGATCCCACTGCCCGACTCCTTCTTCCTCCAGCACCTCCCAGAAGCCACGCAAGTACAGCGGGCCCACCCCAGTCTGAGAGGGGGCCCCCGGAAAAAAATATATATATATTTTTTTTACAACTTCAGCGATCCCGCTGCCCGGCTCCTCCTTCCTCCAGTGCCTCCCAGAGGTCACGCAAGCAAGAGGCCCCCCCCACGGTCTGATAGGGCCCCCCCCCCGAAATAAAAGACTAAAACATTTGCTGCTCCTCACTCCTACACCTACTGCTCCACGACAAAAGAAGCGCAGTCGACCACCGCTGGCCATACCCACTCTCAGTCCCAACGGTTCAAAAGGCAGCCAGCAAGCCTCCCACAAAGCCGCACTGCCACCCACAGGGGATCAACCTGTGCACCACACATCAGTGACCGCGTGCACACGCGCTGAACCCACACAAACTCAACATGAGCACGACAGCCAGCACTTCAGCTACTCAAGCGGACCAAAGCACGCCACCAGCGGCGCCGGTCACCAGATCCACGGCCACAGCATGGCGCATGCAGCCCTCCTTCTCCATGACTCCCCAAGCTGACAAAGGGGCGAGGTGGGTTGAATGGTTAGAAGATTTTAACAATTTTATTGACGCTGTCGGAGAAGAAACGTCCCCACGACTGCGCAGCATGTTCATCAACACGGCAGGTAACGAGATAAAAACACTAATTAAGACCATTCCCCCAGTGTAACTCACAGATTTTACAAGCCTAATAACAGCCCTAAATAAAAGACTTGTCATCGCTCCCAACAGGGATTATGAAAGATATATCTTTAATCAGTGCACGCAACGCATCGAAGAAACAGATGACGAGTTCATCACGAGACTCAGGATAAAGGGTGCACATTGTCAGTTTGACGCATTTTCAATGGATGAAGCCATCTGACTAAGAGTGATCGAGGGATATGTCTCGCCTGCTTTGAAGAAACAACTACTCAAAAAAACCATCACTATTGAGGAGGTGAGTGAGATGGCGCGGATACTCGAGAGAGTGGATAAACAAGCAACGCACATGTCCAGCACTGCCGCCACCAAACAAGTCAAAAGTGACCTCATCGCAGCTGTCCAGGGGACCAACAACAAGAACAACGAAAGGACAGGGGGTTTCGGCGCCACAGCGACCCCAAGAATGCAGAGACAATGCTACAGATGTGGAATGACATTCCTGCACGCGGGCTCATGCCCGGCCCTCACGCAAAAGTGCGGAAATTGTGGTAGGGAAGGACACTTTCAAATAGTATGCAGAGAAGGTAGACCTTTTCCCACGGTTCGCTCCCCCAGCAATCCCTCATTCAGACCACCCCAACAACCAAATCAGTCATACCAAACCTGCCCTTACCAACCTGGACCACGAAGATACGTCAGAGTGGTGGAGGAAGTATATCCCGAAGAGGTATATCAGCAACACGAGACACTGGAACCCGAACCGCACATACAAGACGAGTATGACAGACCAACCCCACCCAGACAAGTGTCATACGCAGCACCTCAAGGCTACGCAGACGATGATGGCGGCCAATATGACCTGCATAACCACGACAAATTTGTTAACCTCATATTAGATGAAGAAGTGGCACGGGAAGCACCCAAGATACAAGTCGAGATCTGCAACCAACAATTCTGCTTCTTAATCGACTCCGGAGCAACGGTTAACATCATGTGTGAGAAGGAATTCCAACAGTTACTTAACAGGCCTTCGCTGACTCAGACCACATCCAAAATTTACCAATGGGGCGCCGACACACCTCTATGCTGCATTGGGTCATTCAAAAGACGCCTCACGTTCGGGGGCAGAACCACTACCACCATAATCCATGTTATCAGAACCCCGACAAAGAGCGGTGCCTATTGAGCTACAAAACAGCATCACAGCTGGGCCTGATCAACATACTGGTCCACGAAGGTGATCTCATCAACTCGGCCAAACCATAAAACCCCACAACAAGCACAAATATGCCACATAGATCAAGGGGCTCCCAAGCCCGCCATCCTCACAAAAGATGACATCATAAAAGAATTCCCTGACATTTGCCGAGGCCTAGGCAAACTGAACGGCCCGCCCATCAAGCTACACATAGATCCAGAAATTCGCCCGGTGCCCCAACACCCATGGAGAGTGGGATTTCACCTACAAGAAGCCGTCTCGAAAGAACTACATCAACTCTTGAGGGATGACATTATCGAACCGACAACCGGACCCACTCTATGGGTGTCCCCCCTTGTAATCATACCGAAGGAGGGCGGCAGGCTCAGTCTGTGTGTGGACATGAGGGTGGCCAACACTGCCATACAACGGGAACAGCACCCTGGTCCAAAAATTGAGGACACGATAGTTCAACTAAACAAGGCCGTCCTGTTCTTGAAGCTGGACCTCAATCAAGGGTACCACCAGTTGGTACTCCACCCGGACTCACGACCAATCACCACATGTGCATCCCACGAAGGTCTATTCCGTTACAAAAGACTCAACTTTGGAATATCCTCCGCCGCCGAAATTTTTCACGAGACGGTTCGGCAAATCATTCGACCCATCAAAGGGACATTAAATTACAGTGACGATATCCTCGTTTTTGGGAAGACTCGGCGGGAACATGATGAGGCACTACGGGCCACTTGTGGGGCATTAAAAAAAGCGGGTCTGACCCTCAATGTAGAGAAATGCTGGTTCGGTAAGGCTAAACTCACGTTTTTCGGACACATTTTCTCGTTCAACGGGATGACCCCTGACCCCGACAAAGTTGCGACCATCCTCCATCTGGAAAAACCCAACCAAGCGGCAGACATCAGATCGTTCCTGGGCATGGCGGGGTACTGTGCTCGCTACATACCACAATTCGCGACCATCACAGAACCCCTGAGACGCTTGTTGCAAAAGGAAGTCCCATTTCACTGGATGGAGGAGTGCCAAGGAGCATTCGACTACATCAAATACTCATTAGCGGAAGCCATGAAATTAGCATACTTTGATCCAGAATGGCATACCGAAATCGTGGTTGATGCCAGCCCTGTAGATTTGGGCGCAATCCTCGCCCAGACCAGTGGCCAGGACATGCACCCACGCCACGTGGTCGCCTACGCCAGAAGAGCATTGGCTCCCCCAGAATCGGCCTACTCCCAGGTGGAAAAAGAGAGCCTGGCAGCCGTCTGGGCCTGCAAGCATTTCCATCACTTTGTCATCGGCAAGAGGTTTACACTTATCACGGACCACCAGGCTCTCCTATCCCTGTTTGGCAACCCGCGAACCAAGATGCCCCCCAGGATCGAGCGGTGGGGAATACGCCTACAAGAATATGACTTTGAAATCATCCATAGACCGGGGGGTGAGAACAACCCGGCAGATTATCTTTCACGACACCCTGTTGTCATTCCGGCCCAGAGAAATGGAGACTCGGAATACATCAGCTACGTTACCCCTAATGCCCTGCCTCCAGCCATTTCCATCGAAACCGTAGCCGCAGCCTCAGCGGCCGACCCATCAATGGCCCTAGCCATCAGTCTGACACGTAATGACAAGTGGAAAGATTTGAGAAGAGCGGTCCAGACACATCCTGGAGCTAGTCGAGACGAGCTCGAGAGACTGGCAAGAGTACACGCGTAACTAGCGGTTCAAGATGACGTCGTTCTACTAAGAGGGTGCAGAATAGTCATTCCCAACACACTGCAAGCTGAAGTCATCAAAACAGCTCACGAAGGTCACAGAGGAGCAGAAAACACGAAGAGGCTGCTGCGATGCCATGTGTGGTTCCCGTTCATGGACGATATGGTTGACCGGTGGGTACGTAACTACATAGCATGCCAATGCACCACCAGACCAGAGCCACCACTCCCCCTCAGAATAACAACGATTCCGGACCACCCGTGGGAACGAGTTGCAACAGACTTCTATGGTCCGACAGAATCTGGAGACTACCTACTGCTCCTGATCGATGAACATTCCCTCTTCTCCATAGTGAAGCGAGTGAAATCCACAGCGTTCGCACATGTGGCAGCAACGTTTGATGAAGTCATCAGCGAGTGGGGGATACCTGACATGATAAAATCAGACAACGGGCCGCCATTCAGTGGCCATGAATTTGGCGTATTCGCGAAGCATATGGGGTTTCGACACCTGAAGGTAACCCCGAGATGGCCCCAGGCAAACGGCATGGCCGAAAGGTTCATGGCCTCCATCAAAAAGACCATGCAAAGAGCACGCTTCGAAGTGGCCGACCCCCATCGGGCGTTGTGCAGAATGCTGAGGGATTACCGGAACACGCCCCATGAAGCCACCAACAAAACCCCAGCAGAGCTCATGGTGAAGTACAGAGTTAGAACCAGGGTCGTAAACAATCCAGCGCTGAGGCCAAAACCAGACCCAGAGATTGCTCGAAGGGATGAAGCAAGGAAAGGAAAGGCACGAGAACAGACGGACCAAAGGAGAAGAGCTCAACCCAAAGACTCAGATAGGCGATGAAGTTTGGGTGCAACAAACAGTACGCAAGAAGACAGACCCTCTATACAGCTCCAAGTCATAGCTGTAAAGGGGACCATGGTAACCGCAGCGAACGACAGAAAAGAAGTGACGAGGAACAGCTCGCTGTTCAAGCATGCTGTGAAAGGAACGGAAGAAGAGCCACCACCCATCGATTCAGATCCAGAAGAAGGTGACACTCGAGATGAAGAGTGGAACCCCCTCGAGCCACAAGCTCTTCGTCAACCAAATCCTGCATCACAGGTTGACGGCGACCACAGCCAAGGGTCGCGAGGACGACCCCAAAGAACAATCAAGAAACCTCCAAGGTTAGTGGAGGAGTGTTGAAAGTTGAGTAGCAAATGAAGTTGTTGATACAAGGACAATCACATGTTATAGTTGCAAGGACATTTGTCCGGGGGTGTTGTTACCGTGTACTGGCCCCTTAAGGGAAGGACAGGGTGGGGAAAAACGTCACACGGGAAGTGACGTTTAGAGGGAGGAGTTGGGAGGAGAGGGGTTAGTTCCTGTACGAGTTTAATAAAAGAAGATGTACCATCCAACGCTGGCTCCTCCGTTATTTCAAGCCGCGCAGGGCGGTTAACAGCCCTTTCCTCATGTCCCAAGAGGTGTCTCTTTCTGTTCGGCCCAGTTGCATTTTGATATTTGTAGTCTTTCTCCAAATGGTGCTAATTCCCAGAAACTATTCTCCATCCGAGTTGTCGGAGGAGTCTGGTGCATTCTGGGCACTCAAGGTTCTTGTGAACCCTCCTGAACGAATAGAAAGAGAGACTTGGTCAGAACAGAGGCTGACAGGCATTGGAACAGAGACAAAAGCATCAATGAAAATGCGTGGATCTCGGCATACCTGGAAGGCAGGGTCAGGCCTCCCCTCGCAAATACTCTTCCCCCTTGACAGTGTTATTTCCATGACCTTGTCACATAATATAGCAAACATAACTTCTTTGGCATTATAGGTTCTCCTGAATACCCATATGACCCACCCCTCTACACTGACCGCAAAACCCTCAGTCAGCATACGCTTTAGTTGAAGTTCTCCAACCATCCTGACATCACCTCTGGTGACTGGGCGGCCTGCTGTTACTAAATGCCTCTTTCTGCTATGCTTGGAGGGGCAACGGTGTGGACTCCCTTCTAGCTACACCCTCTACTGGGCTATGGGTGTCTGGCTCCCTTGATGACTGAGGATGGGTCCAGTTGAAGCGTCATGGGGCAGCTCAGAGTTCCTGACTGTCAGTTCCTGCCGGGCGGGCCTGCTCTGGCCCAGAACAAGAATCGCTCTGGGCACAGCTGAGTGGGGGTGGGGGGTTGGTGCCTCTGCAGTACACTTTTGTTTTTTTACCACTCTATATTGTATGCAGGTGCCAGGGCTGTGTCGATTTTTGGTGTTCTTGGCTTGGACTGGCACCGCACCAGGCTGCGATTCAGCCGGGGAAGCACACTGTGAGTTTGTATGCCCCGGGTGCTTGGCATTTAGGGAGGTGGGGTTGTGCGAGCACTGGACCAACTTGGCAGTTCCAGGGCTCCAGCTGGCCCTATTGGAGCAGCTCCGGGGGGGGGGAGGTCATTCCGAGTTGGGCGGTAAGGGTTTGACCACCTGTTCTCTGCGGTTCCCGTTAAGGGACCTTGGAGCTAATAACGGTACCGCAATTTGCGCTACCGTTATTAGCGCCTTCCCCATTCCCATATAGCCCTATAGGGGCTCAATGGGAATGGGGAATGGTTTACTGAATGGGGACGTACTGGGTCCTCCAGGGTCGGAATGACCCGGAAGTCCCCATTCAGCCAGACCGGACCGGGACCCGGATTTGGAGGCAGGTGGTCCTAGTTAACAAAAAAAGTGATTGACTCAGGTGAACGCTGTGGCAACAGAACGCTGCTTCCATGCATGCCAGCGTCTGGTAAGGGGCAGTTGTGTTGAGGAATCTGTGTTCCCTGGCGTACTACTTGGCGTTCGGCTGAAGACCACGTGGAAGCTTTGAAAGTTGGTGGCTGTTACAGGTCTGAGGGTCTTGAATGCGCTATCATGAGTTCTAAAAAACGTATGGACAAGAGGCAGCATCACCAGTTGAGGACTCTGGAAGCTCTCCCTTCCCATCTCCTGGTAAGAAGCCAGCACTATTCACTGAGGAGGCACTTGCTGCTGTGCTGGTTCTGGTGGTGGACCAGAAGGGTTTCTACAGAATGTTGCAGCGGTGATGTCCGGGGCCACGCCTCCCCCTGGGCAATTTAAGCATACCATCAAACCTTAACTTACTTTGCTTCTGAAGATTAAGGAAGAGGTTCTGAGGGACTGGAAGAAGCCAAAAAACGTTATGGTCCCTCACGTTATGTCTAATCTGTATCCCTTGCAGTGGGAGGACCTTTGGTTTACAGTCTTTGCTTGTGGACACGATTTTGTCCAGTCTGTTGGGCTGCTCTTCTGTGGCAGCACAGAATTCTTCTGGGCAGGACAAGGTGGACAGAAAGGTGGACTCTGCATTGAAAAGGGACTATACTGCCCTAGTATAGCCTTACTTGCTGCCACATACATCCACTACATGGCAAAACTGCTTTAGAAGATGGTTTTAGGCAACACTTGTGGAGGAAGGAGCTATCTGTGCGCCATTGTTGCAGACCATGTAGCTGCAGGCGCAACTGCTTTAGTACTTGGCCTGGGATGCTGTTTGTGCTGTGACTGTGACCATGGGGATGGTGGGGTCTGGGTGCCGTCACTTGCACCCTAGAGAATGGCATTCTGATGTGCCTAAAAAGGCAACTGCGCAGGAGACTCCTTTTGAGAGGGGTGGGGGGCGAGATGATGTTCAGTGATTCCTTGGAGGAGACAGTGAATCAGATGTTCAAGGCATTGTGAGAAACCTCGGGGTATTCTCCCATGTGTATCCCAGGAATCCTCTATTCTGGTGGCCAGGGGCAGGCCATCGCTTTTGGATCCCAACCCTGGGCGTGGACCAGCGAAGGAGGATCACCTAGTAGGGGGACCGGGGTTGCACTAAGGGGAGTACCCCAGCCAAGAAGCGGTATCCCAATGAGACAGTAGGAGAGGGAGAAGAAGTCCCAGAAGCCTTTGTGGCATATGCAGGTCCCATGGCCCCTGACCAGAGAGAGAGACAAACATGTCACCCAGGAACAACACCCGGCAAAGGGGAGGACAAGATAAGACAAAGATTACTCCAATCCCAACACTTCTTTGTCTTCCCCTAGTTTAGGTCATAAGAAATACCGTGAAAACCAGTGCTCTCATGTCAGGGTATTTGGGTAAGGGAGTAATCTGGCACAAAGGGAATCACCTATATTACATAGAAACAGGGCCAGGAGATTCCCCTCTCTCTTTTGCCAATCGCCTTATAATAATGTCATTGGCAGACATAAAACCCCATCTTGTCTTGTATCCCCATTTCCAACAAGGACTAGGACGAGGAAGAGGCAATCGCGAGCAATGAGGATTACACATAGAAACAACATAGGGATACACAGTGAGGTCTACCATGTAACACTAGTAGACTGCCATTCTGATAGAGTCGGCATGGTCAGGCAATCAACCCAAACCATTTACACCCGATTCCATATGACAATGACTTCAGGTATATAGGTGTTATTCTGCCAGGAAGTACGAGCGAGTTGGGATTGTGGTTGTAATGTGAAGGCCGCAAAATGAGAAGCCTGGGAGGACCAGAGGAGAATGGGATGCTGAGACGCTGGCCTGGTGTACAAGAGGGGTTGCAGTGAGGCGAAGGAGCCGGGTTTTCTGAGAAGCCGGAGGAAGGCAGGTGCTGCTTATTGGCCGTGTCCCGGCCAGTGCTCGTTCCCCGGGGACATGTGGCAGTTCCAGGGATGTCTGAGGGGCAGGTGGTAAGACCCTGAACCTCACACCCCTGCTCCCATCGAGCTGCTTTCCAGCACTGCGCTGTCTGAGACTTGCTAGGTGAATGAGAGGAACCCAGGCGCGTGAGGATGGCTGGAGCTGGAGTGGCAGCTTGAAAGCAGAAAGTAAAGCGATAAGCGGATTGAAAAGGAAAGCAAGGAAAAAGCAGAGTACGCAAGGGACGCGAAGTGAAAGACAGTAAAGTGAGAGTGCAAGCAACCCAAAGCAGGAAAAGGGGGTGTGAGTTACCTGACAGATTGAGAAAGTGAATGACAGAGTGAGAGAACGTAATGAAAAGGGTGCGAGCGACCCGAAAGCAGAAAAAGGAGGTACGAAAGACCCAGAGGTTGAAAAGGGAATGTGCAAGAGGCACGAGACAAAGAAAGGAAGGTGCAAGGGGCACGATAAAGTCAAGAAGATTGTGTAAAAGGCATAGTAAAGAAGAGAGAAGTATGCAGGTGTGCACTATTGAAAGGAAATCAGGTAAAAGGTGAAGGAAAAACAAAGCCTGATTGGAAAGAAGCACAAGAGGGAAAAGTGCCCAAAAGGAAGCAACAGAGTACAAGGAGAGGGGTCAGGAGTCGGAGTGGTTGCGCAGGGGAGGAGCCAAAGCCCAGCATTTTTTAAAGTCTCTGACACTACCCCATGGCAAATGGTGCATCTTGACAAGGTGAACCTTTGTATGAAGAAGAAGGGGCCTAGGCTTGGGGAAGGGAACCCTGAGGAGCTTGCAAAAGACACTGTGCCTCATTATGGGTCAGGTGGTAACCGTGCTGGTAAAACTGGCAGGTTGCCACCAGACCGGTAATGAATTACCTGCGCCTGACTTCCTGGTGCCACCGGGCTACTCCAAGTCCGGTGGCTGGGAAGTCAGGCAACAGTAATTTTGTAATTCCCCATTCCCATTGAGTCCAACAGTACTCAATGGGAATGTGGAACACAGTAGCACCGCCACCGATAATTACGCTGTGGGTGCTGCCGTGAAACTCTGTGGGCGGGTGCCATACCGCCCTCCAGGTCTGAACCTGGCTGGCGAGACAGCAATCGCCCGCAGAGTCGTACTGTGCAGGTTCAGAAACACTGGTGCCGGTAGACTTACCGGCACCGGTGTTTCCGAACCGGCACAGTCATAATGAGGCCCATTGTTACGTTTGAAGGAACAGGGGCTTAGGCTTGGGGAAGGGAACCCTGAGAGGCCCGCAAAAGACATTGTTAAGTTTGTGGAAGAGGGGCCTAAGAACTGGCAGAAGTACACCGATGGGTAAGACTACCTGAAACCAGCGGTGGTTTACATTTTCTTTCTAACCACCATTTTCCCTTTAAGAAGGTCCCTGAACACATTTTGTCTAAGAGTGAGGGCAAGCATAGATTTAGACACAGACAGACTTTGGTTTCGGATTTACGGACATCCATGGCCCTTAGTTGATAGGCATCAGTTGGCATCAGTTGAGAGAACCATCCCTTTAGAGTTAGGGCCAGTTAGGCATTCCACCAACCCAACAAAGCTTATAAAGATTTTCAAACTGTTAGCTTTGAGTCTGTGTCTCTCTTGATACCATGCCTGGCTCACAGCATACAAACACGCAAGCAAGCTCTGCTGGCATTCGAACGCTGAGCCTCAGATGGAGGATCTGGGGGCTGATCAAAATGTTTGGCAAAACATCAACACAAGTGCAGCAGCAGACCCTCCAGCCAGATGCAGCAGAAGTTGTCCCAGCCTTTCGAGGAAGGCTTTTTCTCTTAGGAAGTCACAAAGATCCTGCACCAGGTGTGGGGGGCAGACTCAGGTGGTTCTTGCATGAGTGGGTGGTGTGAAGGCATCATGAAGCATGACACAGACAACAGATTCAAAGTTCAAACAAAATAGGTTTATTAACTTATATGTCAAGATAGTTGAAGGCCTAACTTGCCCTATGCTAAGGTGGGATTTCCCTACCAAAAGAAACTAAGGCTAGTCTGATAAAGTAAGTTCGACTTACAAGTCTGTCTGTGTCCAAAACATATACTTGCCCTCACAACTAAAGTTAAACAATGTGTAGGGAGGACAGCAATACATGAAATAGTGTTCAAAATAAAGTTCTGAGCTTCTTCCAGCTCCTGGCTTGCTTTCCAGCTCCCCTTCCCCAAGTTTAAGACAGTGCCACAAAGTCTCAGGGTTCTCTTCCCCAAGGCAACAACAAAGTTCATAAAGTCTTAGTTTCCCTTACTCAAGACGTCAGCTTGTCCAGCTGGCCAACTTAGTTTCAATCTCTTAATATTCGAAACCATTTCCAGATCAACTTTACAATCCTTCTGCTTCCTTCCCTGTGGATACAGATTGCTTCCTTTTGTTTCACTCCAGCAATCTCCTTCATACATTTGGCTTTGCGCTCTGTACATTTCCTTTACTTTCACAGATAGTATCCCCGGTCTAGGCGCAGTTGTCTGACCACACAGTCCACCCACTACAAGTCACGCAACCGGTCACCCTAGGCTTTCTATCCCACACAGGTTCTTCTGTCACTGCACCTGTGTTCTGATTCACATTCACTTGGCTTTCTCCTCACCAGTCTCTTGACTTTGACACAATGGGGGTCATTACGAGGTTGGAGGTCGCCATGGCTACCCCCATACCGCATACCGGGTCCGGGTTCCCTGAATGGGGAAATACCGGGCCATTCCAACCTTGGAGGACCCGGTATTTCTCCATTCAGGGAACCCATTCCCATTCGAGCCTCCATAGGGCTCAATGGGAATGGAGACCATGCTAACAACAGGCCCCTTAATAACGGGCCCGTTGTTAGCATGCTGGTCCTTTAGCGGGACCCGCTAAAGGACCTTGTAATGCGGCGGTAAGGGGTTGACGGCTCCGGCACTTTACCGGCGCTGTTAACCCCTTACCGCCAACCTCGGAATGAGGCCCAATGTGTTCTTTCATACAGTTCACTCTGTGGTGCTCTCTTTCTTTCACCGCATTACTTTTACACGCTTCTTTAATATTCATTACTTGCTTTTCATTGTATTTCATAAGATTTGTTCTTTGCTTTCAACATATATTAGGTGTTCTTCACACAAGCTTGTCTTCCATTCATGGGCTTATCAAAAGCTTTCCTTTGTTCGGTATTCAATAGTTCTCAGTTCTTATTCTTTCACTCACAGTTTATCTTGTTTGCATTGATCACTATTACCTTTCACTTTGGGTTCACTTTGCCTTGCGCATCGCATTTAGTTCATTCGGCAATTACTTGTGCCCTGTAATCATTTCTTAAACTGGATCCTAACAGGCTATAACAAATTATGAGACAGATATGTTCTGCCCGTTTTTCGTGTTAAAAAGTATACAGAGTAAGGGCATTACCCTGGTAATTTGACCCCTGGCCCCCCTTTTCTAGGTTAATCCCTGTAACAACCCCCAGGAGCACCCCGGTACAAGTGTTCCATTTTGTTCACTCACTGGTGTATGGAACTCATGGTGGCAACAGTAAAGACATACACAAGTGATCACAGTTCAAGGGTGTTTATTAAACTGTACAAGCAGGTTGGGAAATGCCTAATCTAAACCTAAATCTAAGATGCAAGCAGTCCTAGTGGCATCTTGTCAAATATAAGGGCCTATACTAAGAAAAACCTATTGCCAATCCTTACACTAAGTACAACCAATGAGTGTGGGATAGGGTTCACAGGAAAAGAAGAAGTGTTTACAAATAATAAGTCAGGATGCAGTAGTGCCTTCTGCCCATTTTGAGCACAGGACAAAGTAGGACTCCGGAGCACAGCACACGCTCCAGCTTTCCCAGCACGAGCAACAGTTCCGCTCTCAGCTATCAGAGCCTTTGGTGGTTAAGTCTCCTTTCTACAAAAAGTCTCTTGCCTCTGAGGACCTGATGTGTTCCAAAAATAACAAACAAAAGTTCCTTTCTGCTTGCACGTTGGGCGATGCCTTTTCACACCTTGATCCACCTCTTTCGGGGCTCAGACCCCTCTCAAATGTCAGCCTCCCTCCGTCGGGTTTACTATGGCTTTCAACACAATCTCATCTGTGCCACGAATCTAAATGTCTTTTTTAAACAGTTCACTGTGGACATCCCTCTGCCGGGTTCACTCTTGTCAACACACTGTTCATTGGGACTTCAGACTTTGCCCCCTGTTCATCGGCATCCCTCCATCGGGTTCACTCTTGCCAACTTTTGCAATTCATACAGTTCCTTGAACAGTTCTTATGATGCAGGATTAACTTCCCTTAGCTTTACCGTGTCTGACTCCTCTGTAGCTGGTGTTCCCCTCTCGTATCAATCAAACAGTTATTTGTACTTTCTTCAATTAGCCGCTTTGCTACTTTTTTCCAAACTCAGTTCAGTTTCTTATCGGCGCTCCCCTCGACTCACCGGCTGTGATGAACCGCTTGACTTTTTCTTGTCTCTGGAGTCAAGGCGGTTACCATGGTGGCAAGCGTCTCCCCCCAGCTTTATCAGCAGAGGAGGGCCTTGTGCACCGTTGACATCTGCTGCAACACATGCTGGCTATTCGCGGTCTTACGATTCCTTCTGTAGAGGTGTCACAGGCCTGGCTCGGAAAGGGCAAGGTCGCTTCTCTCCATGTCACCCTCTCGGTCTGCGCCGTCTTTCTCCTCCTCTTGAACTGCTGTGCTGAGTTAGCTCTCTCATCGTGCGGTCTTCCTTGCTTGTATTGTGCTCTTGTGCTCCACCTTTTATCCATGTCATGCATTCTGATTTACAGGTCCCTGTTAGAGCCGTGACCCCTGTCAATGCATGAAAACTATGCTTTCCCTTGGCCCGGAGAACGGTACTCACTGGAAGCGGTGGCACAGAGCATTGCCATGGAGACGTTGTGCTTCACCAGCACGCAGCGTAATAGTTTGGGGTTCTTTTTGGCTGTCTCTAAAGGATCTTTACTGATATCTGCCCCTCTGTTTCAGCCTCGTGTGTTTCCGGTTAATGTGATTCTCCGCCCTTCCAATTGATCTACTCCTCTGGCTTTTGATTCTTAATAGCCAGTTTGGTGTATCACTGGGAAGGTCTTTATTCTTCTAAGGCCAGGGCCTCCGATCAAGGGCTATCACGGTTCGGTTCAGTACCACGATTCAAAGTCATCCTTGTGAGTCTTCCTGGTTTTGTGACATTCTCTGATCATATACCTGACAATCTCTGTGGGGAAGGGAAAAGGCCGCCAGGTGTGTGTGATTCTGGTCAGTTGCCTGACTTTGCCTGACTCTGGCGTTGGGACATGTCAGATAAATGGCGTTGGAATTTGTCAGTTGTCTTTTGTGATGTGTGAATGTGTTTGTGTCAGAACGGGGGCGGGGGCAGACTGTTCAGGTATCGTTCGGGGTAGCATGAGGAAAAGGTATATTAAGGGGGATACTGCATCTCACCTGTCGGTGTCCCACATCCCCTCCTCGAGGACCCCCTCCAGGTGATCCTCCCTCTCTGGTCCACCCCCAGGAACTGGATCCCATAGCGTTGGCTGTGTCCTGGCCACCTGGATGACAGATCCCCGGGGACTAGTCAGGGAGACACCTTCTGGTTTCTCACACTGGCCCCTGGCGGCTCCTCCGAGTGGCTATTTTCCTCTTCCCCTGCTCCGCATACACATCTTTGTAGCATTGCGAGCCCTGCAACACTTATGTATAGGCGCGTTATAAATGCCTTATCATATCATATCACTCCGGTCTTCTTTCTGTGAGTTGCTGACAGCTCTGCTCGCCTCTCGCGGACGCTGCTGGTTGCTTGCAGCAACTGGATTTCTTCTGTCCCCTGCAGCTCCTGCTGTGGGCACTCGACGAGGGAGGCTCCAAACACTTTGACGCTCTCACGGCCCTCCCGGGCCTCGGGACCTCAGTCTCTCCTGGGTATTTGCCGGCGTCCTGACCTCCAGGCAGGGCCCTCCTCGGCAGCCTCCGTCTCCACAGGATTTGTCTCCTCTCAGACTGAAACGCTCAACCCACTTCACTCCTGCTGGTCTCTCCTGTCTGATTGTCAGCTCCACCTTTTATGCACTTACAACCATTTAACAGGTTTTCAGGTGTGAGTCCTCAAGCCCAATTGCCTGACCATAGTTAGTGGAGTTCTCTGGACATGCCTGACCCTCACAACAGTCTGTAAGCCTCTTCCTCGTCTCAGTACCAGAGTGGTGAAATGACATGTTAGTGTGTACCACTTCTAGTCATCCCTTCTTCGTCCCAGTACTATGGTGGTATGAATGAAGGGAAAGGAAGAGAAGTTATTGACAACAGCCTATAAAGGCAGGGGGAGGGTAAGGCTGGTGATTACAAGGAAAAGGGGAATTCCATGTCTCACCTGCAGACATCCTCTCCCCAATCTCCACTCAGGTGACCCTCCCTCACATCTCCACCCACGGGGTCAGGATCCAAAAGCAGTGGCCCTTCTCTGGCCACTTAAGAGGATCCAAGGAGGTTTCTTACAGTGGTGTGATGAATCAGTAATGATTCCCTCCAGAAACCTGGCCTGGGACCCTTCTCATGTGGCCAGGGAAGGGCAGACGCTTCCTGATCCTGACCCTGCGGTGGTGTTCTGCGGGAGGATCACATGGGGGTGTGTGACAAGCCAGGGCTTGTGGGCACCCCCCTTGTTTAACTTTCCCAGTAACTCCACACATTTAATGGCTGTTTACCAAACAGAAGAAGTCAGAAAGACAAATTCTGCTGATAGGAACTACAGGTCCCATAATCCTATAAGTACTGGGAGGAGGAAGAGGGCTGAAGAGGCATGTTGCAGCAGTAGTCAGGAAATTAAGCCTGATATCCCATACCTGAGGGAAGCTCAGAGGCTTAAAAGGCACCCTCAGGTGCAGGCGATTAGAAAGAGCTGGAACTGTGGCAGGAGTGTATGCAGCAGTTGCAGAAGGAAGAAGGCACGGTGTTAGCAATCCAGGCAGAAGTGGGAGAACCTAAGTGACATCGGTACTCTGATACAGCAGATTTCACCTGCTTGTCCTGTGAGGGTCTTGTTCCTTCAAACTCTTATGTGCAGAGGTTGCGCAGCGGAAGGTGTGAAGGAAGATTGCATTTTTCCATGGGAGCCTAATTGCAGAGATTGCGCAGCAGGAAGTGTGTAGGAGACCGCAGCCAGATGTTGCTGTGGAGACGAGTCTCTCAGGGGACAGAGGGGATCCTTAATTGCATGGCTGGACTGGAGAAACCTTCATCGAGGAAGGGTGTGGGTCCAACGTGAAGCCAGAAGTCGTAGAAGTTGTGCATCCCATGGCGAAATGAACACAGAAGCCGGTGAGTTTAAGCAGGCGTTCTGATTCCTTGTGCGAACAACAGTATCCAGCAAAATAATCACTTGCGTATGAGTAGAAGTGATGCAAAGTGGATTGTTGAGCATTTAACAATGGAACACTTGAATTGTTGCACTCATGTGTGACCAGGTATTCTCTCATTCACTCGTGTAAAGAGGAAATGCAGGGAAACTCAATTGTTGAACTTAAACTTGTAAAAGCACACAAAGAAGTGGTAACGTGTGTCTAATAATGATTCTAGGAGGAAGAGTGACCTCTGATTCTTTACTAAAGCAGTCAACAATTCCAACAATATAAATCAAGTATTTAAACATTGTTATTACAAGTTGGAAAGAGCAAGCATTGCCCAAGTCAAGAGTGAGCAAGGTATTTCCCCGATTAAGACTGAAACCAGCCTTTCCCAGAGCCAAAGAACGGTTTAAATATCACTGTAAGCCAAATAGAATGTCAGCATTGCCTAGGATAATAGTGTGCAAGCATTACCTGGAGCAAAGAGAGTGGCAACAAAGTTTCTGAGTAATTATCTTGGCTAACAGTAGACAAGGAGATAAAGGCAAGATTGGGGAAGTGAAGCTTCCTACTGGTGTTTGTTCTTTGAAGTTGATACAACCTACACTGCCAAAGCCAAAAGGAAGAAGAGAGAATTATGTCTTAAAGGCAATTCTGGGTTGTCGTTGTTGTAGATAGACAAGAGTGGCAAAGAGGCAGCCCCTCTGGAAAAGGAATATTCATAGGAAGAGTGTGTTGCTTACTTGAAGGTGTTAAAGTACTGTGAGGAACATGAGGGCGTCCTCACTTCTTTTCCCCATGTATCCCCCTCTCATGTGGCCAGCGAAAGGCCATTGCTTTTGGATCCTGACCCTGGTGGTGGATATGCGAGGGATGGTATCTCCCTTTTCCCTTTCATAATGAGTCTTCTGTCCCTCAAGCCTTTATAGGCTACTGTCAAACATTTCCGTTTTTCCATTAAAAAACACACACACACACACACACACACACACACACAAAAAAAGAGCAATGCAGGAATCCTATTTCAACAGTGAGCGATCTAGTCCTTTTTAGACCAATCATGGTAGTAGGAACTTTAATAGCCGGAAGTATTGTGCGAATGGAGTCAGCTGTGGAAGCAGTGCTGCGGACTGCTTGGCGAAAGCAGACCTCTCTGGGAAGACGGCGTGGCAAGGGGATCGCTCGAGACCCTTTGAAGGATGCAGAGATCATGCAGCAGGAAGAAAAGCTGAAGGACGCTGGAGGCCACTAACAGACCGCGAGTGGAGAACCTGCGTGACCAGGCAAATCGATTGCATGAGGCCCGAGCTGCAGTAGGAGCATAGCTGGGTGAGCAAAGCCACAGAGAGCCGCTGGGAGACTGAACAAGGTACCGTGAGAGAGAGATAGAGCTTGTGGTAGCAGGAGGCCTTGTTAAGACGCCGTAAGCTCCGACCGGTGAGTCAACCAAACAGGGGGAACATCGGGTTGGCAGGCAAGCACGCAATAAACACCAAGTTGAATGAAAGGAAGTATTTGTTTGAATACTGAACCAAATGAAAATAAGCAACTTTAAATATCGATCTGGGTGAAAACAAATTTGTGAAACGTATTGATACAAGAAACTGTATGATATGAGAATACATGTACTGGCTGGAGCCACGCGAAGCCTTGATGAATGTATTGGCAAGGGCCAAGAGAATTTAAGGAACTGTATGACATGAGAAAACAAGCATTAGCAGGAGGCAGGAAAATCTAAGAGGGTTGTGAGAAACCAAAAGGTGTCTCGCCCCCTTTTCCTCAGGGACTTTTCATCCAGGTGGCCAGGACAAAGCCATCGCTGTTGGATCCAGTTCCTGCGGGTGGACCAGTTCAGGAGGATCTTGGAGAGTGGGGGTGAGGCAGCCAATGGTGAGACGCAGTATTCCCCCCTTTTTTGTACATCCAACCCCTCCTATTTTTTAGGATCTTATGTCCCAACTCCCCTCCTTTGTGCACAAACACTAGGCAGAGGAAGAGGACGACTGGGAGTAACAAAACAAACTCTTATACATCGTACTGGACATGTCCCGCTAATCGGGTCAGGCAAAGTCAGGCACTTGATTTCAAGTGCATACACACCGGATTCCAATTAGCTCTCCTCACACAGATAAAAGGCAGAACCTAGAGACACACTCTGAGCAAGGTAGAACAAGAGTACGAGCAGAACTTCCGGGGTGAAGGCAAACCTACAGGAGCAGAGTAATGGAGCAAGGGACCAGAACAGCAGGCCAAAAACCCCAAGAGTTCCCTATAGGAGGTTGTTGCCTCCATAAGGTCGCGAAAAGCACATGGGCAAATCCCAATATCGAAGACTGCATTGTATTTCAAGGAGGCCAGCGACCCTCCCGGGTGAACGGCAGAGTTGGGGAGGCAAGGCCAAGCCTGTGGTACTAACCTTGATGCGTGAATTGGAAATCAAAAAGCAAGAAAGAACCACACACAGCCAGTGAGTTGGCAAGCAACCTGAGAGACTGGTGTGTGCTAAGAAAGATTGTAGTTTGCAACAATATGTCGCAAGTGAAGGCTGCATGTGTGTGGATGAGACGCGAGGAAAGGCAGACCTTAAATGAACTTTAAGATACAGAAAGCTGTAGAATCAGCGGTACTGAGTAACGGATTGGTCCAGCGAAAAGGAGTAGCCCACTCGAAATTCTCTAAGAAAAATGCATTGTTTGAGGTGATAAAAGTGAATGAACTGTAAAAGCGAAAAGTGAACAAAGTTAACCCCGGGACAAGGGGAGAGGAAAAGCTGAATATTAAATTATGAGTCTAAGTGGTCCTGCGGTGGTCTGTCAAGGACCACTTTAGCTATGCGACTCTGTGTTGGGCTAATAAGGTGTTTTTGGTGGCGACTCGTCAAATTTTACGCCTCTGGAAGACAAGAAAGAAACCAAGTATTGATGAATGGTTATCGCAGGTGCAGAAAGGATTAAGTATTATGCTTTACATAAAGAAGAATTTTATAAGGAACAGTGGGAGGCTTTTAATGAACTCTATGTGTGAATTAAGTGCTGATGGGCGATGGTTTTTGTTTCAGAGTGGTTAATTTACTATTGTGTTCTTTTTATTGTGTTTGTCTTGTGTTGTGTGGTTGTGTGTTTGTGTTTTATTTTTTTTTATGTTTTTTTTTATTTTTTTATTTTTTCTCTTGTTTTCCTCTGATTTTTGACTAGTTATCATTTCAAATTAGGTTTGTTGCGATTAGTAGAGATAATTGATAGGTTTTTCTTATTTATTCTGTACTATTTGTATCCACTTGTATAATGCTTTTTTCGTTTTATTTGTCGTTTTCTTGTTATCATAATTGTTGTTTTGGAATGATATGTATTTCTTTTGATAAATCTTTAAATAAAGTTGTCAAAAAAAAAAAATAAAGAAGTTGGACAACTATGAGGCAGAGGAGTAGACCCTCATGGTGAACTCTTACAGAAGTTGCTAAGAGTTGAACGTTTCTGAAGTATAAGTATAAGTGCTGTGAAGTCATCCTGACAGAGATACATACTGTGACTACTAATCTTATAAAGAGAGATGTACTAAGTTTTAATCAAGAACTGTGTTTCATTAACATTTGCAGACGTTGTATTTTCTTTAACCTATCAAAGAGCTGTGGTATTTATTCTTGGACTACTGGAAGGAGAGTTACCTTGAAACCTGGGGAAGGAGAGTTCACGCAGGTTACCAAGAGAAACTGTGAATATCATTGTTGATGTTACTATGAGCTGCTATATAGTTTTTTATGTATTTGATGTTTATGTGTGAGGGCCAGATATCCTGTATTAGAGTGTTTTCCTTTAGTTTTGATAGGCAGGGAAATCCTCATCAGAGTAGGGATTGTGAGGTGTTTTGATAATATTTATGATTTAATAAAGTGGCGTGTTTTGAAAAATCATCCACAACTTGTCTGCCTCACATTTCTGACCCCTTACAGTGGTCATATCCTCAGGTGTATGGGTGAACTGGATTGTCAGCTGGAGGGCGGGGCACACAATAGAGTTCGACTTTTGTGCTCTGCTTTTGGGAGCCGTGGTGGCTCCATGTGATAAAATGATTACTGTTAGGCAGGAGTACAGGGAAGAGCAGTGGCTAGAGCAACTACAGAGCCCGACGCTGCTTCTAAACCAGCAGTGATCCCAATCACAAATGAGAAACAGATGAGGGTGGTAAACCTGCCGAGAGGTAGAACTTCTTTGCCACTTTTGGTAACGCTGGCTGAGGGCAGCCTATAATCCTCATGAGAGGTGTGAGCTTGTAGAGAAGCAATCCAAACAACACCTAGTACTGTAGTACCAAAATAAAAGCATGCCCGACCAAGGTTCTGTAAACATAGGTTCTTTAATAAAACTAAACTAATAAAAACACTACTGGCCCACCCGTGTAAGTGAAAACAAAAAGAAATGTGATGATTCACATGGTGTTGTCATTTCTCCCCAGGGTTGAGCCCTTTCATAAGAGTCTAGGGAGGTGAGGCTACTACCCGATAGTCCCCCCAGGGGTGGTAATATACAGGAGGACCTCATAGTGAGGGACTCCCCTCCTGGGGATAGCGAGATCCACCTGCAGGACAACCTCCCTAAAACCCTGTCACATAACCCCGTACCCTCATCATCACACTTTTCTCACACCATTCATAATGGAAACATGTGTTACTGTAAGACCATGACTGCACCAAATGTAAAACATACTGGGATGAAGAAGAGCATGAAAAGCATATGGAATAACAATATGCAAAACCAGAAAAGTACTGTGATGAGGTGGCCCCAAAGGAAACATGATGACTACTCCATGGAACTCGAGGAAGCATTGTAGTGTTCTGCAGGAGAAGACTCAACAGAGCAAGATAAAAAGGAAAAGGACTACGAGAAAGAAAGCAGGAAGAAGAAGAAGAAGCAGAAGAGAAGACCGTTCTCATTGCGGAAGCCAGCAGCACGCAAGTCCTGCCCGGGAGATTCAAACTGGGAGGACCAATGATGCAGAGAAGCAGTTCCTCCGGCCTGAGGCCTTGAAGAGCAGGACGCCGCTGCCACATCCCAGGAGCTGGCTGGGAGCCGACTCGTCCGAAGGAAGAAGCAATTGAGGTGGTGGCGTAACCTCCGAAATGTGGACTTTGAGGTCTGGAAGAGTGCTAAAACCACCAGTTGGAGCCTGCCATAAAGCTGCAAAGGTGTCGGAAATCGCAGAGGAGGGAACCTGCGACCCTGCGAAGGTCCGGAGCCATTTCCCAACAGAGAACAAAGTAACGGGAACAGTGGGAAGACCGGGAGGGTTCTGGGAGTCCAAACCAAGAAGCCAAATGTGAGGAGTCAGGAAGGGAAACGCGGACACAAGTTAGATATGGTTTTGGCTAAAGACTTTCTTGATAAATAAAATGGGTTTGAAAAATGCCTCACTGTCTTTGTGCTAGAGGTGTTTCCCAACCTAACCTCAAAACTAAGGATCCGTCAGTGTCAGAATGTTCTAAACAAAACCGTCCTGTGTCAAAAGTACTATTCTGACCCTCATGTTCTAAAGAAATTAATCTTAAGGTGAAAGGGATAATGTCTTTGGCCTTCAGTGTGTCAAACATTTTCAAATGAGAAAAGGAATAAATAACTCCAACAAAATGTCCATCAAGGATATTGCTCCTTAATCCAGGGGTTGTCTCCCTTCCCCTAGATTCTTCTTCACGGTTTCTTGAAAACAGCAGTTATTGTCTTTCCTCTTGATCAACACCAAAGTCAAGTATAAATATCTTTGGCCTGTGGGTCATCACGATACCTGGTATACTCTCCTGCCAGAGTTTCGCTGTTCCCCTATATTCACACACTTGTGGTTGCCTGTTATACTCTCCTGCCAGGGCTTTTTGTAATCATGCACTTGTAATTGCATGGTGTACTCTCCTGCTAGGGCTTCTTGTATTCACACTCTTGTAGTTGCCCGTCTCTGCAACTCCACTTTTGATAATTCACCACGTTAGCCCTTATAGCTAATTTCTTTTGTCCATAGTATATTGCCTTGTTAGTGTTTTGCTCACACTTCCAATCTTGGTCATTCACCACCTTAGCACATTGTGTGAGGGGTCAGCAATGTGAGACTCAAGACTTTGTTAGTATTCTCAAGGTCCAAAATTGTTTTTGTTTTTTTTAAATAAACCATAAAACCTAACTAAACCTACACTACCAGGGGATTCCCTACCTATTCTAGGATCTAAGGGAAAACCTCCTAGCATTCACAATACTAACTCTCAACTAAACATAAACAAATCAAATAAGCATGAAAACAATATAAATGAAAAGTTACCAAACAACCAGTTTCTTGGATGACTTCTATTTGTCCCAGCAAATCGTGCTCCCTCAGAAGTGTCTCAAAGTCAATTCTTCCAAGGAAAACAAAAGTCTTGAAAAAATTCCAAAGAAACAAAAGTTCACAAGATCCCCCTTTCCAAGTTCCACAAGGAAAACAACAGTACCAATGGGATTCCTGGATAGCCTCTCTCCAGGAGAAGATGAACAAAGTTTAAGATTAAAGTACCACTTCTGCCTAACAACTCTTCTATTTGAAACTTCTGCAGCGTCTGTTATACATTGTTTTGTCAGGATGCTTCTGCTTAGGAATTACTCTCTCTCCAGCAACTCCCTTAATGAAACTGTGAGAGCAGGCTCCGTTGCCCTACATTTGACTTTTGGCTCCTACTACATTCAACTATTGCAGTTCTGACAATTGTATTTGCTACCACAGTTCTGATGCTACTGCAATTTATAAGTGTAGACAACTTCCACAAGACTTCTTCGACCACTGCAGGTTGGCGAGGCACTCTTCTCTCTCATGTGTGTAAGGAAGGCATGGCATCAACAATAAGACAGACAGAAGTGACCACATTTCAAGGGTGTTTATTGAACTTCAAAAGGGGTATAATAACCGCTCATCTAATCCTGAATCTACAGATGGGAGCAAGCTACGACCATCAAACAATAATAACGCAGTCCTAGCAGTGTCTTGTCAAAATAAAAGGGCCAATACTAAAAATATTGACGCCAGGCTCTGGCGTGGCTGACCTCTTTCCTCTCCAATCGACCCTCCCAGGTCCAACTGGGGTCCTTCCTCTCTGACATCTTTTTCTCCACCTGTGGTGTCCCCCAGAGATCTAACCTCTCTCCCTGGCTGTTCAACCAGTATCTGGCACTCCTTGCCCACCGCATCGCCGCTCTCTGCCCCAACTTTCAGTGCTATGCAGATGATATCCAGCTCATTTTCAGGCTACCCTCGGCCTCCTCCTCTCCTTCCCTCATCTCTGCCTGTCTGTCTGCTATCCAGGAATGGTGTGCCACCAATGACCTCTGCCTTAATGCCAGTAAGACTGAGATTCTACTCATCGGCACACCCACTCCCTCCTTCCCTGCAGCTCTCTGGCCGGCCTCTCTTGGCACTCTTCCTGCTCCTACCTGCAAGGCAAAAAACCTAGGGGTCATTTTCGACTCCACACTCTCCTTCTCTCCTCACATATCTGACGTCTCTAAGAAGTCACACTACCAGCTGCACCTCCTCAGACGTATTCCTCCTTTCCTCTCCTTCCCCCAGAAGCTCACTGTCTCCAGAGCCCTGGTTCTCTCCAAGCTGGACTACTGTAACAGCCTCTATCTAAATCTGCCTGCCTGTACTCTCCGCCCTCTGCAACTCATCTAGAACAGGACTGCGAGACTTGTCCTTGGCCTCAGGCCCAGGGACCGTATCTCTCCAGGACTGAAATCTCTACACTGGCTCCCAGTGGCTGTGAGGATTAAGTTCAAAACCCTCTGCATTGTCCACAAGGCCTTCTGGGGCCTTGGGCCAAAATACCATCAACTCTCTCTTCCTAAATATCTTCCTTCTCGAGCCCTTCGCTCATCCACCTCCAACTCCCTCAGGGTCAGCCGCTTCTGCAAGCAACGAGTTGGGGGTAGATCACTCTCTGCGGCAGGGGCCTCCCTCTGGAACAGCCTTCCTGCATCCCTGAAAATTGGGGAGAACCATCTCCGGTTCCAGAAGCACCTCAAAACCTTCCTCTTTGCTTCTGCTCCCCCTCTCCCCTGCTAAATTCCTACTGAAACTGCACTGATTCTGCAACTGGGCCACTCTCACCGATCTCGGTCATCGGCCCAATCACCATCCCCTTGCACTGCCTCCCTGGCAACCCTTGCACTGCGGGGCTGTCTCTGCATCCCTACAGCCCCTCTCCCAGCACTTGTCTGCACTTACCTTGCACTTGCCACCAGCTGGCCCTTATTATTTATCTTGTCATTCTTCTACCCCTGTACTGCACTTTCCCCTCACCCTTTCCCCTTGCCCTTTTCCCTTCCCCTCTACCCCTGCACTTGCGCGATCTGAATGACACCTGGCCTAGTAGGATCGTTGTCTGTCTTCCCTTTGTTCCCCCCTCCCTTGCCTCGTCGCGCCTTGAAACACTTGTGTATAGGCGCGTTACAAATGCCATATCATATCATATCATACCATATCAATCTTTACCTCTAAATACAAATAGTGTGGGGAATAACGTTTCTGACAAAGAAAGAAGGGTCCAAAATGATATGTCAGATGTTCAGGCTGTTGGCCTCCCTTCCCCCCGTTTTCAGCATGGGACAAGGCGATACACTTGAGAGTAGCATAGTCTCTGGCTTCCCTAGCACGAGGTTACAGTTCAATCATCAATATCAGGGCCTTCGGAGCGTAAGTTTTCTTGCTTCTCAAAGTCTATTCACTCAAAGAGCCTGATGCAACCAAATAAACAACCAGTTATTTTCCTCTTTAGATTTTCACATTGGGTGATTCACTGTTATACTGGGCCCAAAGAATAAAACTTCAATAAGGAAATAACCAAAAGGCTTACCGGAATGGCAATGGTCCTGGATGGAGTTGCGATGCCCTGGTGTGAATGATGACATTTGATATAGTAAGACCTTCCCAATGATCGACCCCATCAGCCGAGAGGAACCGAAAGCTAGTGCGGTGAATCAATGGGAAGGGCGTGGCATTCTCTATTACGGGGAAAACCAGTGTGATAGTGCTGCAGGTTCTACTGGATTGAATCTTCTCCTAAAAGAAGAGGAATGGATTCAGTATTGAACTCAAACAAGTTAACCACCAACCTTTCTGTGAACAACTACACATAGGATTCTCCTACCTTAGGATGGAAGGAGCTGGACCTCGATAAACTGGATGGATCCAAGGAAACGAGTAAGGAAGGAAGGAAGGTTAGTTAGGGACTAGAACCTGGACGACACGAGGGATGCACTAGTGTCGGACTGGTGCACTAATGGCAGCAAAGCGTCTATGAGTCCAGTGCAGTGTTCTAATGGAGGTAGTATTCTAGTAAGAATAGAAACAGAAATTGATGCTGTACAAATAGTAATTAATACTGCGAAGAGCGTGTTCCAAGCACTACACAGAGTGAAAATCCATACTGTGAATGTTCACTAGATGGTATGCAGTAAAAGCAGGTGTTGTAGCTGAGTAGCGTGAACTGTAGCTGGCGTTATGAGCAATCGCTGGACAGTACGGGTGAAATTGCCCTTAATGTTTGTGCTGCAGCGGAAAACGACAGCACTGAAAACAGGCAGATTGAAGTCTGTCGCGGAAGCCAGGTGACTGAAGTTCTTGTAGTTCGAACTGAAGACCACTGATTAAGGGGTGGTGAGCCGGGGAAGGCAGGTGGCCAATAGCGGGACGCTGAGAGACCGCGTGCTCCGAGCGGCAGCTGAAGAAGCAGCTGATGCTGAAAAACGACAGGCGCAGGACGTGCTGCTGGGTGCGAAGGGTAATTAGCCTTTGCTGATAATAACTGAGTTCAAATGCCAGATAGAACGGCTGAAGCAACTAAGAAATTGTTGCTAATCTGGCGTGGAAACACTGGAGCTTCAAACATGAAAGATACTCTAATCAGAAGCACAGGGCTCATTCACTGCTGTGCTTAAGTGGGGACAGCCACGCCCCCCAAGCATGTGATACGAACTCACGTAACGTGCAAGTCCTTGAAATCAAAACTTGAGATTGGGCGCGGCCTCCCAGCACTAGCGCCATCTCCATGCGAACCTCCCAGAGAGTCTATAACAAGAATAAAATGGTCTGGCAGCCGTTCTACGTGCAAAGTGCTGTTTGGATTGGAATGCATTAATTCTCCTACCAGAAGAATGCACAGAAGCAGTAGGAGCCAATCTGGCAGGCATGACATTCACTATTCACCCCGGCTCAGATCTTTTTAGCACAATGTTTTGCACAGGCTTCCCTTTGCCGGGCTCAAGCCTGTCTTTCACCTTTCACTTTATCACACAATGTTC
Organism: Ambystoma mexicanum; assembly: GCF_040938575.1. NCBI lineage: Eukaryota > Metazoa > Chordata > Amphibia > Caudata > Ambystomatidae > Ambystoma > Ambystoma mexicanum. The sequence continues at coordinate 1,269,815,875 of NC_090928.1, read as the reverse complement.
ATAGGTTATTTTTCGGGTGACTCACAGTTCACCCCGGATCCCCCTCAGCCAGGCTCGGATCCCTTCAGCACAATTGGTCTCCCTCAGCCGGGCTCGGACCAATGTCAATTTTACATCAAGTATCGAAGACTTTCGAATGTGCACAGGGAATGGCTTGACCCATTGTAAGGACCACTTCGATTTCACAATTCTCTTTCTATTAACGTTCAACCCTTTCAGTTGGATACCTAACAGAGACTTTCAAATGAGCACCCACGTGATGCTGGACCACTCTGTCTATGGTATCGTATCTGAGCTTCAATGTTCATTCACACATCCGCTGTTTTAAAAATCTTTCTTATACAATGTTGCCGCTTGCAACATTGGTTTCCACAAAGCCCAGTCTGGTATCAACTTCCCCAACTCACCGGCTGTGCTGGCTTCACTGGTGCTGCTTTGATGTCGGAGCCAAGGACAGTACCACAGCAGCAAACGCTTCTCCCTGCCTTCACTATCGATACAGGAGGGCTCCTATTCTCGAAGGCTCATGAAAGATGCAGTCTTCCGGTGAAAAGGTCAAGAGCATTTCCCTCCTTGCAATCCTCTTCGGTTTTGCCATCTCCCGCCTTGTACTAAACTGCCTTCTTGGAACTGCTACTTCCTCATGTGCTTTGCCTCGCTCAAAGTGTGGTTTCATGCTCCGCCTTTTATCCGTGTGGAGGAAGGGTAATGGATGTCAGGTGTGTGTAATTATCAGTAATTGCCCGATCCTGCCTGACCCTTTTATTGGGACATGTCAAGTATACAGCTTGGGTGTTAGTCTGTTTTCACTCACATGGAGTTGTCTGTGGGAAAGTGTTTGTGTCGGAAAAGGGGTGGGGTTGAATCCCTAAGTATCCTACCTGGAAGGATGGGGTAAAAGTGTTACAGGGAAGGGGATACTGTGTCTCGCCATCCGGTGTCCCACTTCCACTCCCCGAAGACACCCCACCCAGGTGATCCTCCTGCACTGATCCACCTCCAGGAACTGGGTCCAAAAGCGGTGGCTGTGTCCTGGCCACGTGGATGACAGAACCCCGGGCATTAGCGGGTGAGACACCTTCAGGATTCTCACATGTGGTAAGAGAGGGCAGTCTCTTTGTCTTTCCTTCTGCCTTGTAGTTACCAACTAGAGTTGTTTTGAACACGTATACAGACCCCTTCCCCAGCTTCAATGACACAGTTTCTTCAGTGGTTATTCCAGGGTTATAGTGCCACGCTTTCCAGCCTTGGATAACATTTGTCACCCTTAGTGTTGGAAGTCTCTGAGGTAACACAGCTTCAACAACTCTTAGTCAATAGTGTTCAGTTCTTAAATGAGCTGAATTTGATCTAATAGGACTTGGGCTATACTTGTTCTCTGCTAAACTTCCACTGCTTTTATAACTTCTTTTTCGTTGTTCGGGATGTTCCAAGAGATCGGTTTTCCAATAAAAATGAAATTAAGCACACACAATTTCGTTTTGCCTTTGAACTGCCCCTTCAAAGATACCCGTCCCCACCTTTTGGTCAGCTCTTAGCCTCCAAGGTCCTCAGGAAACAATGTTTCACAGGCGACTTCACAAGATGTGAATACTGTGCTTGTAACTCTTCGGGCGAGTCAATTAAGATTCAGTATCTTAACCGGCAGCATTCTCTGTGTTAACAAGAGCCATGCGACAGCTCCGCAAAGGCTTTTACAACACGCGGGTGTTTCGGCTTTGATATTTTCATTGCATGTTATATTTCCCGTGTTAATAGGACTTCCCACTTCTATGAACAAGTTTATCTTGCTCAAATATTCACAAGAGTGATAAGAAAGCTAGCTTTGGTTACCGGCAAAGGTATTTTAGTTGATCTGGAGTACGGAGCTTCACTTTCCCGACTCCACAATCACTGCAACTGCGGGCTGCTTCTGCTTTCTGGTGTGGTTTCTTCAACTACTACTGCTGCAGGCACTCTTGGGACCCACACCCCTTTTCTGCACGGGTGTCACCGATCCGCCCTCATCAAAGTAGAGACTTCCCCTCTACTGTTCCCCTCAGCTTGCTTCTGCTCACAGTCCTTGGGTGGATTCACAACTTCAGCTTTGCATTCAGGGCAATTAAGGGCACCTGTAAACACTGTCTGTTTCCTCCAGTCCAATGATGCCACAGCCAAACAGGGTTTGTGAGCACAGGACCAACTGAGAGCCTGCAGTTGAAGTCTGAGCTTCCTCTGCTACGGCTTCCCTTCTGTGGTCACACTTCATTGTGAACTGCCAGCTCTGCTCCTCATACTTCTGCTACCACCGACCTTCCGGCTCCCACTCCAGCTTCTTTCAGCTGCTCCTCCCTCCAGCAGCCTTTTATGCCCCTCGGGTGTGTTAATTGGTTTCAGGTACAAACGCTTAGAACAAATTGCCTGACCCTGCCAAGAGCTGTTAGGCTTCCCTGCCTGACCTGAGCTCCTGTATGTCTCTTTAGTCCTCTTCTGCACAGTACCTGAGGGATTCTGGGACATGCAGTCCTTGGCTACATCTTTGGAATAACAAAACGTTATTATGAAGCAGAGTTACGGCAAAGTTAAAAAGGGGTTCCTCTCAGTTTTCTTGGCCTGATTCCCACCTATGTGCCTAAGTGATCCTCCCGCAGTGCACCTCCCCCAAGGTCGGGATCAGAGAGCGCCTGCCTTCCCCTTGCCACATGAGAAGGGTCCCAGACCAGGTCTCTCCACAATTATCTGGTAAATACTAACTTGTTATTGTTTCTTATACTCTGTACATAGGGGCAAACTTAAAAGATTACTTTCTGTGGTAAATGTACGTTTACTTTCTCGCTTTTGGTGTTAACAAATGGCTTCCTTTCTTTATCCATTTTGGGATTTCAACATTTAACATGCGGCATGCTCGTCAAGGCGTTCCCTTCATCCCAGCGTGGACTCACAGGCTCTATGTGATGTTTACCTGTCTGCTCATAGCCTGCCGATGGCAGCCGCCGGATGCTCTCTTCCTCGTGCTGCTCAGCTTTCGGCTTCCCCGCTTCCTGCGGTTCTGGCTGGGCTTCTCTTCTTCTCGCGGGTCTCCGCTCAGTGTCTTGCTGCTTCTTTCCACCAGCAAACGCACAGGAGCCCTGTACTTGCTTCTGGCGTTCCTGCATGAAATCGACTTTTGCGCAGCCTTGCTCTGGTTAATACTCGAGCAAGGTTGGCTCCAACATCCTTCTCTTAACTCCTCGGTAGCTCGAAGAGCAGCAGCCCGCTCCCATCAGCAGTCTACCATTTCTTTTGGCGATCCGGTTTTAAATGTCCAGGGCACAGGTGCACACTCCCAACAACTAGAGCGTTTCCTGTGCTCGGGGGTTCTGCTGCTCTGTATTCCTCCATTCCGCTTCTTCATTGCAGTGTTAATGTGTTTCTAGGAACAGTAGTTCCTTTTAACTAACTTGCACGAAAACATTGGAGGAATGGTTTTAACGTGTCCTGATGACAAGTCACTGTTTGAAAGTTGATCTGCAGATTGGATTGGGTTGGAGATTTCTCTTAAAGGCAGTTGATTTTTCGCAATAATAGCTACTCCAACTCCTTTGGTGACATGTTTATCATTCCTGAAAATAGTATAGCTGTTAGGTATGGCTAGGGAGAGGGCTGGGCCTGCGGCTGCATGTAGCCACATTTCAGTGATAGCAATTAAGTCAAGGCTGTTGGTGGTGATGAGATCTGAGAAGTCTAGTGCCTGTGCTAGAAGGGAACTGGCGTTAATAAGTGCTCCCATAAAAAGCAAGGTTCTTCCATCTCGGTGAGTGTCGTCCTTGAGGGGAGGCTTCCCAGTGGTATAGTTAGTAGTTGAGGCGGTAAATCATTCCAATGTGACTTTGGCCTTGGCAAGTATCGAGGTGGTGGGTGTTGAGGTGCAGGTGGCGCTGGATATCGCTAGATCCGAAACACCTAAGGAGTTGACCTGTTTGAGTGCGTCAATAGACTCTAGGCCAGTATACTTTGGTGAGCGTTATTGGTCGCGTGAGGCAGCAGGCGATACAGTGGCCGTCTGGTGAGTGATGCAATTAGCAGCAGAGGAGCTTGGGGTAGAGCATAATGCTGTGTGCGTCAGTTGTGAGAAACCTGATGGTGTCTCACCCACTAGTCCCTCAAGATCTGTCATTCAGGTGGCCAGGACACGTCCATTGCTTTTGGATCCATTTCCTGGGGGTGGACCAGTGCGGGAGGATCACCTGGATGAGGGGTCTTCGGTAGTGGGACACTGGATGGTGAGATGCGGTTTCCCCTTCCATGTAAAACCTTTTCCCCATCCTAGCAGGTAGGATACTTAGGAACTCAACCCCCTCCCATGCCATGTCCCGACACAAACACTTTCTCATGGACAGCTCACCGTGAGCAAAAACGGCCTAATGTCAGAACCGTATATCTGACATGTCCCAATACAATGGTCAGACAAGGTCAGACACTTACGTATCATTACACACACACGTGACTTCCATCACACTTCCCCACACGGATAAAAGGCGCAGCATGAAAGCACACGAGGAAGCAGCAGTTCTGAGATGGCAGTTTAATACACAGAGAAAGAAGCTGATTCCAGAAAGGGTTGCAAGGAGGGACGTGCCCATAACCTTTTCAGACCGTTACTTTCGTGAACCTTGCAAAATAAGAAACCTAAGACCTGGGGCTAAAGCTGAAGAAACCTGCATTGTGTGTCGGAGGTACCTGGGGCTCTCCCGCATTGATAACCAAGGCGGGGAGGAGTGGTACTGTCCTTGGCTCCTACAACAAAGCAGCCCCAGTAAAGACAGCACAGCAGGTCAGTCGGAGAGACTGATACCAGACCGGCCTGTGTAACAACCAAGGTTGCAAGTGGCAACATTGTGTGAAGAAATCTAATGAGAACAGTGTGTGAAACGTATGTGATGAGCGACGTGGATATCATTGAAACCCAGAGGAGTGATTGAACTTTGGAGCCAAGTAAGATACTGTAGACAGAGTAGTCCAGCACCACGTGAGTGCTCATTCGAAGGTCTCTGTTATCTATCCAACTACTTGGGAATTGTGTTTATAAAGAGGGAATTTTAAGATCGAAGTGGTCCTGCAATGGGTCTAGCTAAACCCAGTGCACAGTTGAAAGCCTTCGATAGTCTGATGCAAACTGAAATTCGTCCAATCCCGGCTGAGGGAGACTAATTGTATAAGAGGAAGGATCTGAGCCCCGACATAGGGGGGCCCGGGGTGAACCGTGAGTCACCCAAGAAAGAATATTCTCTGAACATTGCAAAAAGGGGGGTCTGAGCCCGGAAGAGGGGTACCACAGAAATGATTATTATATAAAAGGGATCTGAGCCTGGCTGAGGGGGTGTCATGATGCCTACCCCCGGGGAACCAGACCAGGTCCAGCAACCCCGGAAGCAGGCCTCAAGTTATTTTGAGCAAGCCCAAAAACCCCTGCTAGGGGCTGTTTGGGTGCGATCCTGGCGCCTATGGCGCCAGGCTCATATGGAGAGTCAGTCCTGGCGCCATAGGCGCCAGGCTCATAGAGTAGAACTTACCTGATGCAGACCATGCTGCACGCTTACCTGATGCAGACCATGCTGCAGAGCTCCAAGCCAAATGAGGCTTGGAAAGGACTATTTTACCTAGGGACTATTTTTTACTCGGGGGGGCTGGGGAGGAATACTTACGTGGGACTACTTTGGAGGCTATTTAAACCACGCCCGAAGAGCAGCACACGCTTCGCGTTATTCTGCATCCAGCAGCGTAACACTCACTGTGTCTGCAAGCCTGCATCCAGTCTTCTGCCACGCCCGCCTCGAGTCTGCAGCTCCTAGAAAGAGGGAGGAACAGAAGAAGAGGTTAGAATAAGAGCAAAACCTTCGATCCTTACCTGAATTCCGGATCCACTGCGCCTTCGAGCTGGAAGAAAGAAGCATTTTACGCACGCCGCCTCGCCTGCTGCAGCGCCGCCCTGAACTCACTGCCTTCGCAACATCCTCACGATCCACTGCATCCTTCTGCACGTTCCCGCCGCACTCTGGCACCTAAGGGGAACACAAGAACAGCAAAGGTGAGCCAAGGGAATAAACAGAGGCAATAGTAACTACCCCCATGGACTTACCTGATTACCGCCGGGGGTACTATTCCTCTTCACGGGTCGGCGCAGTCTCCATTGCATCCTCGCCGTACCCCGGCCCCTAAGGGGTACAAAAGGACAACAAGGTGAGACGAAGGGACAAACAAGGGGAACTCTTCTCACCACAATAGACTTACCTAATTTTACCGCAGAGGCATTATTCCCCGAACTTCATATTTTCTCTCCACATCTGAATAAGGGAGCAAGCCATAGGTTACATTCTGGCCTTATTTTATTGAACTGTGTAGGATAAGCCAAATCCTTACCTGAACTTCGTCAGCTACCACGAGGAACTCTTCGCTGGTGTCAAGCTGCAAACTGCAAGGAATCGGACAAGAGTGAAAGTCAGACATGTGAACTCTTATGAACTACATACTTTTCTGAATCAATATTGTTCTGGAACTCACCAATTCCTTCGAGCCAGTGAAGCAACTGGTTATCAACGTGCCCCTGCGCTCAATGCAGGATGGAGAGCTCATCTTTTCAAACCATCAGGTGAGACTATAGGAGGGGACATCAAAGATGATCTGTGGGGAGAACAGCGGGGGTGGGGGGATTTACGCTCAACCCCACGGGTGGTTAATTCCCTTTCTCCATTTACAGAAGAATATTCCTACGGGCCAAGCAAACGAAGCTAGGTGGGCCAGTCCAGTCCGTCATCTCGGCCCTACGCATCACATTGGTGGAGACTGCAGCTGTCCAGTTCAGATCGACGCCTCTGTGGGAGCCAGGTGAGCGTAACGGGGGGATCCAGGTTGTATCACCCGAATTGAGTACTTATAAGAGGAAAGGAACTTTGTGTTTTGTTTTGATACATCAGGCCCTCTGAGGCTTTGATGAATAAAGAGACTTGGGCACCGAAGTCTCTGATGCTGGTAATGAAACTGTATCCTCGTGTCGAAGAAGCCAGAGTGTGTGCTTTGCTCGAGTGAACTGCCTTGCCCTGTGCTGAAAACGTGGGGAAGGGAGGCCAACGGCCTGAACATCCTGACATATCATTATGTGAACACTTCTTTCTTTTTCATAAACACTGCCACAGACTATTTGTATTTAGCTGTATAGGCCCTTTTATTTTGACTAGACTCCACTAGGACTGCATTATTATTATTTGATGGTCGTAGCTTGCATCCATCTGTAGATTTAGGATTAGATAGGCGTTTAACATACCCTTGTTGAAGTTCAATAAACACCCTTGAACTGTGGTCACTTGTGTCTGTCTTACTGTTGATACCAGGCCTTTCTTACACAGTGTGCATATGCAATTGGTAGCTGCAGAGGCAGTAGGTATTGAACGACAGCTGGCAGCTATGGCACATGGGGCAACCGGACTCAACATGCAATTGGCAGCAATGAAAATTAGGGCAGCAGTATTCAGTATACATGTGTTAGCAGTGGCACTTAGGGCAACAGTATTTGAAATGCAGTTAGCAGCAGTGGCAATTGAGGCAGCAGTATTCAGTATACATGTGTTAGCAGTGGCACTTAGGGAAACAGTATTTGAAATGCAGTTAGCAGCAGTGGCAAATGGGGCAGCAGTATTCAGTATACATGTGTTAGCAGTGGTACTTAGGGAAACAGTATCTGAAATGCAGTTAGCAGCAGTGGCAAATGGGGCAGCAGTATTCAGTATACATGTGTTAGCAGTGGTACTTAGGGAAACAGTATCTGAAATGCAGTTAGCAGCAGTGGCAAATGGGGCAGCAGTATTCAGTATACATGTGTTAGCAGTGGTACCTAGGGAAACAGTATCTGAAATGCAGTTAGCAGCAGTGGCAATTGAGGCAGCAGTATTCAGTATACACGTGTTAGCAGTGCCACTTGGGGAAACAGTATTTGAAATGCAGTTAGCAGCAGTGGCAAATGGGGCAGCAGTATTCAGTATACACGTGTTAGCAGTGGCACTTAGGGAAACAGTATTTGAAATGCAGTTAGCAGCAGTGGCAAATGGGGCAGCAGTATTCAGTATACACGTGTTAGCAGTGGCACTTAGGGAAACAGTATTTGAAATGCAGTTAGCAGCTGTGGCAATTGAGGCAGCAGTATTCAGTATACACGTGTTAGCAGTGGCACTTAGGGAAACAGTATTTGAAATGCAGTTAGCAGCAGTGGCAAATGGGGCAGCAGTATTCAGTATACATGTGTTAGCAGTGGAACGTAGGGAAACAGTATTTGAAATGCAGTTAGCAGCAGTGGCAATTGCAGCAGCAGTATTCAGTATACATGCGTTAGCAGTGGAACGTAGGGCCACAGCATTTGAAATGCAGTTAGCAGCTGTGGCAATTGAGGCAGCAGTATTCATTATACATGCGTTAGCAGTGGCACTTAGGCAAACAGTATTTGAAATGCAGTTAGCAGCAGTGGCAAATCGGGCAGCAGTATTCAGTATACATGTGTTAGCAGTGGCACTTAGGGAAACAGTATTTGAAATGCAGTTAGCAGCAGTGGCAAATGGGGCAGCAGTATTCAGTATACATGTGTTAGCAGTGGCACTTAGGGAAACAGTATTTGAAATGCAGTTAGCAGCAGTGGCAATTGAGGCAGCAGTATTCAGTATACATGTGTTCGCAGTGGGCAGTGGCACTTAGGGCAACAGCATTTGAAATGCAGTTAGCAGCTGTGGCAATTGAGGCAGCAGTATTCAGTATACATGTGTTAGCAGTGGCACTTAGGGAAACAGTATTTGAAATGCAGTTAGCAGCAGTGGCAAATGGGGCAGCAGTATTCAGTATACATGTGTTAGCAGTGGCACTTCGGGCAACAGCATTTGAAATGCAGTTAGCAGCAGTGGCAATTGCAGCAGCAGTATTCAGTATACATGCGTTAGCAGTGGAACGTAGGGCCACAGCATTTGAAATGCAGTTAGCAGCTGTGGCAATTGAGGCAGCAGTATTCAGTATACATGTGTTAGCAGTGGCACTTAGGGAAACAGTATTTGAAATGCAGTTAGCAGCAGTGGCAAATGGGGCAGCAGTATTCAGTATACATGTGTTAGCAGTGGCACTTAGGGAAACAGTATTTGAAATGCAGTTAGCAGCAGTGGCAATTGAGGCAGCAGTATTCAGTATACATGTGTTCGCAGTGGGCAGTGGCACTTAGGGCAACAGCATTTGAAATGCAGTTAGAAGCTGTGGCAATTGCCGCAGCAGTATTCAGTATACATGCATTAGCAGTGGAACGTAGGGCAACAGCATTTGAAATGCAGTTAGCAGCTGTGGCAATTGAGGCAGCAGTATTCAGTATACATGCGTTAGCAGTGGTACTTAGGTCAACAGCATTTGAAATGCAGTTAACAGCTGTGGCAATTGAGGCAGCAGTATTCAGTATACATGTGTTAGCAGTGGCACTTAGGGCAACAGCATTTGAAATGCAGTTAGCTGTAATGCAGTTAGCAGCAGTGGCAATCGAGGCAGCAGTATTCAGTATACATGCGTTAGCAGTGGCACTTAGGGCAACAATATTTGAAATGCAGTTAGCAGCAGTGGCAATCGAGGCAGCAGTATTCAGTATACATGCGTTAGCAGTGGCACTTAGGGCAACAATATTTGAAATGCAGTTAGCAGCAGTGGCAAATGGGGCAGCAGTATTCAGTATACATGTGTTAGCAGTGGCACTTAGGGAAACAGTATTTGAAATGCAGTTAGCAGCTGTGGCAATTGAGGCAGCGGTATTCAGTATACATGTGTTAGCAGTGGCACTTAGGGCAACATCATTTGAAATGCAGTTAGCAGCAATGGCAATTGAGGCAGCGGTATTCGGTATACATGTGTTAGCAGTGGCACTTAGGGCAACAGCATTTGAAATGCAGCTAGCAGCAGTGGCAATTGAGGCAGCGGTATTCAGTATACATGTGTTAGCAGTGGCACTTAGAGTAACAGCATTTGAAATGCAGTTAGCAGCAGTGGCAACTGAGGCAGCGGTATTCAGTATTTGAAATGCAGTTAGCAGCAGTGGCAAATGGGGCAGCAGTATTCAGTATACATGTGTTAGCAGTGGTACCTAGGGAAACAGTATTTGAAATGCAGTTAGCAGCAGTGGCAATTGAGGCAGCAGTATTCAGTATACACGTGTTAGCAGTGCCACTTAGGGAAACAGTATTTGAAATGCAGTTAGCAGCAGTGGCAAATGGGGCAGCAGTATTCAGTATACACGTGTTAGCAGTGGCACTTAGGGAAACAGTATTTAAAATGCAGTTAGCAGCAGTGGCAAATGGGGCAGCAGTATTCAGTATACACGTGTTAGCAGTGGCACTTAGGGAAACAGTATTTGAAATGCAGTTAGCAGCTGTGGCAATTGAGGCAGCAGTATTCAGTATACACGTGTTAGCAGTGGCACTTAGGGAAACAGTATTTGAAATGCAGTTAGCAGCAGTGGCAAATGGGGCAGCAGTATTCAATATACATGTGTTAGCAGTGGCACTTAGGGAAACAGTTTTTGAAATGCAGTTAGCAGCAGTGGCAAATGGGGCAGCAGTATTCAGTATACATGTGTTAGCAGTGGCACTTAGGGAAACAGTATTTGAAATGCAGTTAGTAGCAGTGGCAAATGGGGCAGCAGTATTCAGTATAAATGTGTTAGCAGTGGCACTTAGGGAAACAGTATTTGAAATGCAGTTAGCAGCAGTGGCAAATGGGGCAGCAGTATTCAGTATACATGTGTTAGCAGTGGCACTTAGGGAACAGTATTTGAAATGCAGTTAGCAGCATTGGCAAATGGGGCAGCAGTATTCAGTATACATGTGTTAGCAGTGGCACTTAGGGAAACAGTATTTGAAATGCAGTTAGCAGCAGTGGAAAATGGGGCAGCAGTATTCAGTATACATGTGTTAGCAGTGGCACTTAGGGAAACAGTATTTGAAATGCAGTTAGCAGCAGTGGCAATTGAGGCAGCAGTATTCAGTATACATGTGTTAGCAGTGGAACGTAGGGAAACAGTATTTGAAATGCAGTTAGCAGCAGTGGCAATTGGGGCAGCAGTATTCAGTAAACATGTGTTAGCAGTGGCACTTAGGGCAACAGCATTTGAAATGCAGTTAGCAGCTGTGGCAATTGCAGCAGCAGTATTCAGTATACATGCGTTAGCAGTGGAACGTAGGGCCACAGCATTTGAAATGCAGTTAGCAGCTGTGGCAATTGAGGCAGCAGTATTCAGTATACATGCGTTAGCAGTGGAACGTAGGGCCGCAGCATTTGAAATGCAGTTAGCAGCTGTGGCAATTGAGACAGCAGTATTCAGTATACATGCGTTAGCAGTGGTACTTAGGTCAACAGCATTTGAAATGCAGTTAGCAGCTGTGGCAATTGAGGCAGCAGTATTCAGTATACATGTGTTAGCAGTGGCACTTAGGGAAACAGCATTTGAAATGCAGTTAGCAGCTGTGGCAATTGCAGCAGCAGTATTCAGTATACATGCGTTAGCAGTGGCACTTAGGGAAACATTATTTGAAATGCAGTTAGCAGCAGTGGCAATTGAGGCAGCAGTATTCAGTATACATGTGTTAGCAGTGGAACGTAGGGAAACAGTATTTGAAATGCAGTTAGCAGCAGTGGCAATTGGGGCAGCAGTATTCAGTATACATGTGTTAGCAGTAGCACTTAGGGCAACAGCATTTGAAATGCAGTTAGCAGCTGTGACAATTGCAGCAGCAGTATTCAGTATACATGTGTTAGCAGTGGAACGTAGGGCAACAGCATTTGAAATGCAGTTAGCAGCTGTGGCAATTGAGGCAGCAATATTCAGTATACATGCGTTAGCAGTGGTACTTAGGTCAACAGCATTTGAAATGCAGTTAGCACCTGTGGCAATTGAGGCAGCAGTATTCAGTATACATGTGTTAGCAGTGGCACTTAGGGCAACAGCATTTGAAATGCAGTTAGCAGCTGTGGCAATTGCAGCAGCAGTATTCAGTATACATGCGTTAGCAGTGGAACATAGGGCAACAGTATTTGAAATGCAGTTAGCAGCAGTGGCAATCGAGGCAGCAGTATTCAGTATACATGCGTTAGCAGTGGCACTTAGGGCAACAATATTTGAAATGCAGTTAGCAGCAGTGGCAATCGAGGCAGCAGTATTCAGTATACATGTGTTAGCAGTGGCACTTAGGGCAGCAATATTTGAAATGCAGTTAGCAGCAGTGGCAAATGGGGCAGCGGTATTCAGTATACATGTGTTAGCAGTGGCACTTAGGGAAAGAGTATTTGAAATGCAGTTAGCAGCTGTGGCAATTGAGGCAGCGGTATTCAGTATACATGTGTTAGCAGTGGCACTTAGGGCATCAGCATTTGAAATGCAGTTAGCAGCAGTGGCAATTGAGGCAGCGGTATTCAGTATACATGTGTTAGCAGTGGCACTTAGGACAACAGCATTTGAAATGCAGTTAGCAAGAGTGGCAATTGAGCCACGGTATTCAGTATACATGTGTTAGCAGTGGCACTTAGGGCAACAGCATTTGAAATACAGTTAGCAGCAGTGGCAATTGAGGCAGCGGCATTCAGTATACATGTGCTAGCAGTGGCACTTATGGCAACAGCATTTGAAATGCAGTTAGCTGTAATGCAGTTAGCAGCAGTGGCAATCGAGGCAGCAGTATTCAGTATACATGCGTTAGCAGTGGCACTTAGGGCAACAATATTTGAAATGCAGTTAGCAGCAGTGGCAATCGAGGCAGCAGTATTCAGTATACATGCGTTAGCAGTGGCACTTAGGGCAACAATATTTGAAATGCAGTTAGCAGCAGTGGCAAATGGGGCAGCAGTATTCAGTATACATGTGTTAGCAGTGGCACTTAGGGAAACAGTATTTGAAATGCAGTTAGCAGCTGTGGCAATTGAGGCAGCGGTATTCAGTATACATGAGTTAGCAGTGGCACTTAGGGCAACATCATTTGAAATGCAGTTAGCAGCAATGGCAATTGAGGCAGCGGTATTCGGTATACATGTGTTAGCAGTGGCACTTAGGGCAACAGCATTTGAAATGCAGCTAGCAGCAGTGGCAATTGAGGCAGCGGTATTCAGTATACATGTGTTAGCAGTGGCACTTAGAGTAACAGCATTTGAAATGCAGTTAGCAGCAGTGGCAACTGAGGCAGCGGTATTCAGTATTTGAAATGCAGTTCGCAGCAGTGGCAAATGGGGCAGCAGTATTCAGTATACATGTGTTAGCAGTGGTACCTAGGGAAACAGTATTTGAAATGCAGTTAGCAGCAGTGGCAATTGAGGCAGCAGTATTCAGTATACACGTGTTAGCAGTGCCACTTAGGGAAACAGTATTTGAAATGCAGTTAGCAGCAGTGGCAAATGGGGCAGCAGTATTCAGTATACACGTGTTAGCAGTGGCACTTAGGGAAACAGTATTTAAAATGCAGTTAGCAGCAGTGGCAAATGGGGCAGCAGTATTCAGTATACACGTGTTAGCAGTGGCACTTAGGGAAACAGTATTTGAAATGCAGTTAGCAGCTGTGGCAATTGAGGCAGCAGTATTCAGTATACACGTGTTAGCAGTGGCACTTAGGGAAACAGTATTTGAAATGCAGTTAGCAGCAGTGGCAAATGGGGCAGCAGTATTCAATATACATGTGTTAGCAGTGGCACTTAGGGAAACAGTTTTTGAAATGCAGTTAGCAGCAGTGGCAAATGGGGCAGCAGTATTCAGTATACATGTGTTAGCAGTGGCACTTAGGGAAACAGTATTTGAAATGCAGTTAGTAGCAGTGGCAAATGGGGCAGCAGTATTCAGTATAAATGTGTTAGCAGTGGCACTTAGGGAAACAGTATTTGAAATGCAGTTAGCAGCAGTGGCAAATGGGGCAGCAGTATTCAGTATACATGTGTTAGCAGTGGCACTTAGGGAACAGTATTTGAAATGCAGTTAGCAGCATTGGCAAATGGGGCAGCAGTATTCAGTATACATGTGTTAGCAGTGGCACTTAGGGAAACAGTATTTGAAATGCAGTTAGCAGCAGTGGAAAATGGGGCAGCAGTATTCAGTATACATGTGTTAGCAGTGGCACTTAGGGAAACAGTATTTGAAATGCAGTTAGCAGCAGTGGCAATTGAGGCAGCAGTATTCAGTATACATGTGTTAGCAGTGGAACGTAGGGAAACAGTATTTGAAATGCAGTTAGCAGCAGTGGCAATTGGGGCAGCAGTATTCAGTAAACATGTGTTAGCAGTGGCACTTAGGGCAACAGCATTTGAAATGCAGTTAGCAGCTGTGGCAATTGCAGCAGCAGTATTCAGTATACATGCGTTAGCAGTGGAACGTAGGGCCACAGCATTTGAAATGCAGTTAGCAGCTGTGGCAATTGAGGCAGCAGTATTCAGTATACATGCGTTAGCAGTGGAACGTAGGGCCGCAGCATTTGAAATGCAGTTAGCAGCTGTGGCAATTGAGACAGCAGTATTCAGTATACATGCGTTAGCAGTGGTACTTAGGTCAACAGCATTTGAAATGCAGTTAGCAGCTGTGGCAATTGAGGCAGCAGTATTCAGTATACATGTGTTAGCAGTGGCACTTAGGGAAACAGCATTTGAAATGCAGTTAGCAGCTGTGGCAATTGCAGCAGCAGTATTCAGTATACATGCGTTAGCAGTGGCACTTAGGGAAACATTATTTGAAATGCAGTTAGCAGCAGTGGCAATTGAGGCAGCAGTATTCAGTATACATGTGTTAGCAGTGGAACGTAGGGAAACAGTATTTGAAATGCAGTTAGCAGCAGTGGCAATTGGGGCAGCAGTATTCAGTATACATGTGTTAGCAGTAGCACTTAGGGCAACAGCATTTGAAATGCAGTTAGCAGCTGTGACAATTGCAGCAGCAGTATTCAGTATACATGTGTTAGCAGTGGAACGTAGGGCAACAGCATTTGAAATGCAGTTAGCAGCTGTGGCAATTGAGGCAGCAATATTCAGTATACATGCGTTAGCAGTGGTACTTAGGTCAACAGCATTTGAAATGCAGTTAGCACCTGTGGCAATTGAGGCAGCAGTATTCAGTATACATGTGTTAGCAGTGGCACTTAGGGCAACAGCATTTGAAATGCAGTTAGCAGCTGTGGCAATTGCAGCAGCAGTATTCAGTATACATGCGTTAGCAGTGGAACATAGGGCAACAGTATTTGAAATGCAGTTAGCAGCAGTGGCAATCGAGGCAGCAGTATTCAGTATACATGCGTTAGCAGTGGCACTTAGGGCAACAATATTTGAAATGCAGTTAGCAGCAGTGGCAATCGAGGCAGCAGTATTCAGTATACATGTGTTAGCAGTGGCACTTAGGGCAGCAATATTTGAAATGCAGTTAGCAGCAGTGGCAAATGGGGCAGCGGTATTCAGTATACATGTGTTAGCAGTGGCACTTAGGGAAAGAGTATTTGAAATGCAGTTATCAGCTGTGGCAATTGAGGCAGCGGTATTCAGTATACATGTGTTAGCAGTGGCACTTAGGGCATCAGCATTTGAAATGCAGTTAGCAGCAGTGGCAATTGAGGCAGCGGTATTCAGTATACATGTGTTAGCAGTGGCACTTAGGACAACAGCATTTGAAATGCAGTTAGCAACAGTGGCAATTGAGCCACGGTATTCAGTATACATGTGTTAGCAGTGGCACTTAGGGCAACAGTATTTGAAATGCAGTTAGCAGCAGTGCCAATTGAGGCAGCAGTATCCCAAACATAAGGCTTGAAGGTGTGAGTTTTTAAGGTACCTGCCGCATTGCTAGAGGTCGTGGGTTCCGGGGTGCGCCCACCAATGATGAGTGCATATATGATGGGATTTAGGGTACGTGAAGCCGCAGTGGAGTAGAAGGCTTCATGCTCCTGGGTGCGTGAAGCCGTAGATATCATTGGAGTGCTCTTAGTGGAATTGCATGTTATGCTGGCGATCGAAGCGAGAGTTGGTAGGGCAGAAGCGGTGCCCAGTTGTCTTAGGACGGTTGGGGCTTGTGAAGGGTTATAGCAGTGAGGTGAGTTAAGGCAGGCAGGAGCTGTAGTTGGATTTAGGGGGATAGAAGCACAGTGCAAGTGGTTCCGGTACGCTTCTTTAGGGCTCTCGGTCAAGGGGAGGTAGCTATGGAGTACCTCAAGGAGGGTGGAGCTAGTTCTAGAGCCCAGGCGCTTATTTCTTGAGCAGGATGCCTGAGGAATTGATCTACTGTGCTCCCAGTTCTGGGGTAGGCGCAAGGTGAGACGCATGTTTCTGATAGAGAAGGTGCAGGGCTTAGAAGGCTTAATGGCATCCGTGTTCGTCTTGGTTCTTGGTTTCAGGGGGTTAACATTGGCTGAACTTTTGTAGGCGTACATCGAGTAGAAAGTATGATGGGGGTATGTCATTGTCGTTGGGTAGTGCCAGGGGATGCTACGCTTGTGCATACAGGCGGTGTGGGGTATATACTGTGTGGGACGGAGTGCTGGATGACGGCCTGCAGAAGCCGGACTGGGCCAGACAGGGTTTGCTGCAAAGGGCCTTAAATGTGCGCCTTGGACGGGGGCTGGCATTGCCAGGCAGCTCCCATGTCTCAGCACTTGTCTCGGGAGGATAGCTCAGGGGTAACGTGCTCGCCTTGGAAGCAAGACAACACAGGGCAACACAGGTTCGATCCCCGGGTCCACACTTAGAAACCTCTGGGTATTAAGCGCATCGTAAATAACCTATCATATCATATCATATCATGGGGCGCTCTGTTTTCTTGTGGCAAGATCCAATCGATTCTCGACTACGAGCCTCAGGAAGGCTTGCAGTGCAGGGCAGGTCGACCATTTTTGAAGGTTGGCTTGGCTGATGCGAATGAAGCCCAAAGGGACTTACTCTTAGTTCGGGGTCATCAATGGCCAGATCTGGGAGGCACTCCTGTGCTGTGGCGATGTTGCAGCTGAAACTGGGCCAGGCAGGGTTTGATGCAAAGGGCCTTAAATGTGGGACTTGAACGGGGGCCAATTATATCATTGGATTCATTACACAAAGTACATTGGGAGTTATCTCCCTCGTTGCAGTGGTCAGCCAAACACCACTGCCCAAGCACAGTATATAGGGAGTCATCTCCCTTGTCGCAGTGGTCAGGCAAACACCACTGCCCACGCAGAGTGCATTGGAAGTAATCTCCCTCAGTGCAGTGGTCGTCCAAACATCATTGCTCAAGCAGAGTGCATTGGGAGTCATCTCCCTCGTTGCAGTGATAAGGCAAACACCACTGCCCAAGCAAAGTACATCGGGAGTTATCTCCCTTATTGCAGTGGTCAGCCAAACACCACTGCCCAAGCAGAGTGCATGTTAGGATCCGGCTGTGGATTAGGATCCGTCTGCGGATGTAGTGGCTGCTGCAGCCCCCAGGCCTGCCTACGCCCTGCTTGCTACAACACTCACCAGGAGAAGGTGGCCGAAGTGGCCACATAACGATGTGGTGGGCATATTGGCCCGGGGGGCCATTCCGTTGCGGTTTCGGGTTACCGTGGCATCTGAGAGGTCCTTTCCTCTTGCTTTTTTCTTCGTGCACTTCCAAACCTATAAAATGTTCTAGGAAGCAGGACGCAGTGTCTCACAATGGTATTAAATACTCGTTGCCACAGACCTGTGTATCCTGATGCCTTTTTAACCATGTTCATGGGTAATTAGGTGTTGAATAAAATGTTGTCTTTCCAAAGGCACCAGGGTCATTCACAGGAGTTCCATTGATGCCAGGAGCTGTAAGAAGGGGGTAAGACCCCGTCTGCTTGTGTTGTTGTTACGTCTTTTGTGTATCTTCAAGCTATCCTGCTTATATTATTCCTTTGTCATTTCTGTAGCTCCAGTTTCCCGTGCCACCAGTTCCAGAGGGGGTGAGTCCAGTAGCACTCCTGCCTGGGGACCTAGTAACACAGGCTGTTCCATTAGGCTGTTCGGCTTGGCCTTTCGGGCAGGGGGAACACAGCGTCCCAAGACTTCTGAGAGCTATGGTCTTCGCCAAGAGTAACCTGACAGTGTGTCAGGAGGTATCCTTTATTGCAGTGGTCCACCCAATACCACTGTTGAAACAGAGGGCAACAGGAGTCATCTCCCTCGGTGCAGCAGCCCCACAGACATCATTCGAAAACCTGAGTACTTCGGGAAACAGATTCCTCATCACGATAACGAAGCAAATAGAGAGACATATAAGGAAGACAGAGAACCCTGGAAAAGATGTCCCTCATAAGAATGTTAAACCAAAGCCAATTAAGGCTGTAGACTTCTATACTTCCTGAAAGGAGTTAAAGAGGCAAATTCAAGTTATCTGCAAGAGTGTTTGAAGAAGACTCTGTGGGTCCTTGGCAGAAGGACCAGCAGATGGGAGTCATTCCCCTGGTCCCTTGTCATAGAACACTGAAGGACTTACTTCTACTATAAGACTGAAGCAGCCAGGAGACGGGAGTGTGGAAATGGCAGTATCCGGTGTCCAGTCATAATGTCGAACCAATAATGTCGAATTACAAAAATGTCGAATCCAAAGAGTCGAAAACAAAAATGTCGAATTTTTATTTTTTTTATTTATATATTTTTTTGGGCTCCGGGGGTAAAAAAAAAAGGGGTAAAACAAAAAAAAAATTAAAAAAGGGGGGTTGGGGGGGGACCCCCCATTTCGAAAAAAAAGCAACCAAAAAAAAAAAATTCGACATTTTTGTTTTCGACTTTTTGTTTTCGACTTTTTGACTTTCGACATTATTGGATTCGACTTTTTGACTATAAACCGCAGTATCCATATATCACTTGTCTACTGTGGGTTTTCATTTTACCAATGTATTGCGTGACTTTCATGTTTCCTAAATGTATTTTCCGCCTTGCACTGCATACGACTGTATATTCACTGCACTGTTTATGCTAGCTGTTTATTTCTGTCAAGTGCTTGCATATTCCCCAACATTGCCTGATCACTATATTTTGTACCTTCGTAATCCCTATAGTTGCTTGTTTCTGGCACATTGGACATTGTTCACTTGGGGACTCCACTCCCAAGCAACCAGCCCACAGCCAGTAACAAAGGGATCATGTGCCTCCCAAAGGGCTGGCAAGCCCCGTCGGAAAACCTGTTCAGCCGCCTCCTTGAGCCAAAAACCAGCCCCAGTGGAATCTGCCACCTAGGGCTGAATCTTTGCTCCCCTTCCCTGAAACCCTTCTCCACTACCCAGTGATAGTTGGTCTGTCCCCTGCAAGTCAACAATCTAGCTCCTGCTAGGAACCTACATTCCCCACCCAGCAATTAGCATGCCCTTTGGCCCCAACTGCCCTGCACTGTATAATTTAATCTCCCCATACCCTACAATTAACATCCCCTCTGGGCTCAAACTGCCAACTCCCCTAACCTCGGAATCACACAGAATACCTGAAAGTGTGTATCCCACTCTGCATCCCATCTCCCCTGGAAACGACCCTGGCAACACTTGAACAACAAACACTTGCCTGGGTGAGGGAGGCTGGCCTGGAGGGGGCAGAGGGACAAAACATATCCTGGCAATGCCCAAACAAACAATTGCCTTGGTGAGAGGCTGCCCCTGCAGTGGGTGGAGGAACAGCCATATAAGTCAGTGGAGAAAGGACTGGGCGCTCACAACTCACTCCCTTCTCTTTGGTTGCTGGCGGTGGTGGGCTGACGAGGGAGGGCAGCAGAGCCCAGGAGGCCCCTTCCACAGGTAGCCTGGTCTACCCTCTCTATTCTTCCCACCAGTAGAGCTCCTGGCCTGTCCGCCTTCGCCCCCTCTGTGTGTGTGTGTGTCTCTCTCTCTGTGGGTGTCTTTCTCTGTGTGAGCGTTCGGGTGTGTGTGTCTCTGTGTGTGTCTATCTGTGTGTGTGTGTGTGTGTATGTCTCTCTCTCTCTCTCCCTCTCTCTCTCTCTGTCTATGCATGTGTGTGTGTCTGTGTATGTGTCTCTGTGTGTTTGTGTCTCTGTGTATGTGTATCTGTGTGTCTCTCTGTGTGGCTGTGTGTGGCTGTGTGTGTCTCTTTCTTCTCCTCTCTTCCTCCCTCATGTGCCTCTGTTTGCACTCTCTTACTGGGTGCCACCATTCTCATTGGGCGCCCCTCTCCCTCTCTCGCTTCCTTCCTCTGTTGTCCTCCCTCTCTCAGCCTTCTGTCTCTAGCAACCCCTCTCCCACTTCCTCTACAACCATTCCCTTCAGGTCCCTGCTCCCATGTGCATCCAAGGGTACTCACCGGGCCCACGGATTCCATGCCAGTGGGTGTGTCTAGCTAGTGTGCCTGCCATCAATGCCCCGCCTTGTGCCCAGTGTCCAGTGTGGCTGATTTGTCCTGCTGGCAATGAGTTTACTCCTCATCATGTAACAAATCTGTTCCTGGTTTCTACAAAGACTTTGGTGGCTTCATTGTGTTCTCACTTTTCAGTGCACCCTGCTTGTTATTGCCAGAGGGAGGACCCAGTCCCCCTGCATACACAATGCACCCTAATAGGTCTGTTGACTCCCTGGTCCAAAACTGTGGCCCTGTCTGTGGTCTTCCTCACGGCCTCCCCCATTTTGGCCTACCTCCCACTTCCACAGGAGTTATTCTCCTTGTGAAGAAAACACAAACTTCACTTAAGTTACTAACATAGGTTTATAGTATTAGGGTTAGATTACTTGGTTTCTGACGGAGGACATTTCATTTTGACGGACATTCTAACAACTCACTAATGTTTTCCTAGGTTGAGGCAGGGCAAGCCCCTTAGAAGTAGGGATAGATAGGTGTCCTTATTTATTTAATAAAAGTGTATAGCCCACAACATGACCCCTCTTGGTCAATTTCCGCCGGGATACCCCCCAAGTGCAAATAGTGTTACCGCAACTTCGTCCGGTGCTATTAGTCCCATAGGACTCTTTGGGGCATTTTCGGCACATTTACTGCGGCGCAAATTGCCCTGCGGCAAATGCGCCAAAAATGGTTGGAAAGCCTGTGCATTTACCCCCAACTCAAAGCTGGAGGTGAGTGCTCCGGCCTTCCCCAAAACTCAGGATTGGGCAGTAATGCGGTGGTAATAGCGTTACCGCCGCATTTTTACCACTCTACCAATCCCTGGTGAGGCGCTGTGTCAGGAGTCAACCTCCTCATCGCAGTGGTCCACCTAATACCACTGTTCAAACAGAAGGTATCAGGAGCCATCTCCCTCGGCACAGTAGCCCCACACACATCATTTGAAAACCTAAGTGCTCTGGAAATTAAATTCCTCATCACGACAAAGAAACAAATAGAGAGGCATATAAGGAAGACACTGAGAAGCCTCAGAAAGATGTCCCTCATAAGAATTATAAATGGAAGGCGAAGACTATAAGCTTCCATACTTCCTGAAAGGTGTTAAAGAGGCAAATTCAAGTTATCTGCAAGAATGTTTGAAGAATTCTGTGTGGAACCTTGACAGAAAGACCAGGAGAAGGAAGTAATTCCTCTGGTGAAGAAAACACAAACTTCACTTTAGTTAAGACTTATGTTTATAGTGTTAGGGTTAGATTAGTTGGTTTCTGACGAAGGACATTTAATTTTGACGGACATTCTGACAACTCACTAATGTTTTCCTAGGTTGAGGCAGGGCAAGCCCCTTAGAAGTAGGGATAGATAGGTTTCCTTTTGTATTTAATAAAGGTGTATAGCTGACAACATGACCCCCCCCTTGTCAGTTTCCTTCACAGAAAGTAGTTTTTAAAATAAAGGGGCACTATGGATTTGTACACATGGTTGTTTAGACAAATATTTCAGCAGCAAAGTAGCAATGTTAATGAATAACTCTTTCAAAAGATAGAGAGTAACTAAGGTCCTTTCAGGCGGACCAGGAAGACTGGGCATTTTCAAATGTCATTTATTATTGTTCATTTGTAATGCGCCTATACACAAGTGTTTTGAGGCGCAACAAGGCAAGAGGGAGGAAGGAGGACAAAAAGTAGTGATCCTAATAGGCCTTGTGACATTCAGATCGTGCAAGTGCAGCAACGCGAAGTGCAAGGGTGGAGGGGAATGGGTGAAGTGCAAGACAGGGTGGAGGGCCCAAGTAAGGAGAGTGCCAGAGGAGGCAGCGTGGAAAGGCCAGGGGAGCAGAGCACACAGGGGAATTGGGTCCACAAGAAAGTGAGAGGTACATAGCTGAGATGTCTCAAGAACAGGTCAGCCAACTTTGCAGGGAGGGGCCCATGCAGGAAAGTGCACTGTGAGTGGGGGCTCAGGGGAGACGAAGTGCAAAGGGCTAGACTGGGCGGGGGGGCCTGGAACCCTGCGTTCCCTTTGTTCTTGGGTCAAGCGGCTCTGGGTCTGTTGAAAAATGGTGTTCCGCGTAACCAACCCTCCATTCCTTGCATTCGTATGTATATAGAGACAAAGAAAGGGAGAGAGGTCACAAAACCCTTGGGGGAAAAAGGCAATTGCCAGAAAAACCCTCAGCGGACTCCAGAGAGTAGAGATGATCAGTAGAGATGTTTCCAATGGCAACTGGAACAGAAGTGTCAACGTAGACCATAAAGGGTTCTGAGGTGTACAGGAAATAGAACAGAGAGGGGATCGAGTCTCCACCTCGGGGCACTTAAATTTGAGATCTGAGCCCTCCCAGCCTGTTGGTAGCGTATCCATGACCCCCACTGTGGCTTGCTGATCCCCCCGAGCACCAGATGAGCGTTTTTTTTCCGGCGCCCAGAGGTGCTGTTATCCCTGAGAAAGGTCCCTCCCTGGTGGTGAGCGGGGCCTGAGAGGAGGCTGTCCCCGCTGAGGAGCGCCGCAGCAGGCTCTCCAGTGTGTCGGTGGAGGAGGGGCGGTGGTTGAGTCTGCATTTGTGCCCTGTAGTTTTGAAGACCTCCTCTGCATACACCGTCCCGAGGCGGTGGGGGTAGACCGTCGGGGGAGCCTGCACCGGCCCGCGGACCTCAGAAGCATCAGGTTGTGGAAAGCGCGGGCTTGGGACTGGAGACTGCTCCTCCTCCCCCTCCTGGCGGCATTCGCGGGGGCGCCTAAGTGACCACAGGAGGAGCTGCCTTTCTACCCAGCGCGGATGTGGCCGAGACCGAAGCGGTGGGCTGCAGAGGATTAGTCATTGGCGAGCAACGGCTGCCCCCGGCATTTCCCACTGGCCGCTCGCAGCTTCCCCAGGGTGCCGTGGTGAAGAGGAATGCAGACTGGAGTACGTTGGTGGCCCGGTGTTTGCCAAGTGCAGGGTGGATTGCCCGGTCCACGCTGGATTGCCTGGCTTTTGGGGTCCCCTGCGCTGGAGTGGGAAGCGTGAAGAGTGCCATTTGGCGAGTGTGTTGCCCCTGGTGCCTGTAATGCTGGCTTGCTGAGTCTCGCTCGCCATTGCTCCCCACTCCGGATGCTGGGGCGCTACACCTGCCCTCCAGAACTGTAGGCGCCCACTCATAGGCTGTGAGGTGGTGGGCAGAGTGGGGAGCCATGTGTTGGTCCTCAACCTGAGGAGAGACAGTTTTGAGTGACGGGGGAGCGCTCCCAGTGAGGCGAAGTCTGTAAGGGTCGGTGAAGCTTCTTTGACACGGAGAGCTGAAGACCTCCCAGCGTCACTGCAGCAGCCTGGCTGAGATCCCATTCCCCCAAACTGTGTCCCCTCCTATGGATTAATGCTGCGTTGTTCTTCACGTGGTGCCCAATGGGAGGGCTCCCCCGGTTCAGCTCCCTGAGGAGTGGGGTGCTGGCTTGAGGTTCTGGGTGAAGGAATGTCTTCAAGTGGTCCAGGTCCCGCCTCTGGATGTTCTGCGGTGAGTAACCTCTCCTGATCCCACTGACGGTCTATTCTGCAGGATCCAGGTCAGCTTCTTCGCTACGCTGGTTGGGGATTCCGCCTCACTGTGTACTCCCGTCTTAGTGACTTGCTAATGAAGGGCCGGAAGGTGAACCCTTGAGGTACTAGCCTTGGGCCTGAGCTATCAAGGGAGTTTTACAAGGTGTGAGTGACGAGGGGCATCCAGGGGTCTGCCCGACCTGCCGGACTATCTGGGCCCGACCAGCCTTCCACCTATCCTGAGCCGCCGCTCATCGGGGTAATTTTCCCCATTTTTGATGGACTGGTCCCAATCTTTGCAGAAGTTCAGGCGTTCCCCTGAGCAAGCAGGGGAAAGGGGCAAGATGCAGCCTGCGTCTCAGTCAGAATCTATGGAGGTGCAATCAATGAGTCGGAACATGGCAGCGCTGCTTGAGGAGGTACGAGGCTTCAGAGCAGACATTAGTAGAAGGCTCGACAAGAAGGTAGATGCGGTGGATGATCGGGTCCAAGCCTTGGAGGCCAATCAAACCTCATCAGACCTCTTTGAAACTCAGTTCAACATGTGCCTGGCGGTGTTGGAGAGACGGGAGGAGAAGGTCACCCTCAAACTGGATGACCTAGAAAATAGAGAGCGGTTCTCTAACCTAAGATTTCTTGGCATTCCGGAGCAGGAGGGAGAGACGCAGGCGGACATCATGAGAGCAGTCAAAGCAATTATAAGTAAACTGTTTGACGGAGGCAACACCAGTGAGCCGACAATCAATAGAGCCCATAGAGCGGGTGGACGTACCGGTGGACCTAGATCAATCCTTGCGAAATTCCACTATTACGCCGAGAAGGCCAAGATCTTGGCGCTAGCGCGGAAAAAAGGCCCCGTCGACTGGGAGAGCTCTAAAATAATGATCTATCAGGATCTCTCAGCGCTCACTCTCGCACCCCGGAGGCTCTGTGGCCCTTTGACGAAATGTCTGCAGTCTAAGGGAGTGCGATACAGATGGGGCCACCCATTTTCTCTTTCATTTGAAGTTGAAGGCTATAAATATTCCCTTGTCACGGAATCCGACATACAGAGAGTGACTGGTGAACTCTTGGGTGACTCTACCATGGGTCCTGGCAAGGAAGGTGGAAATGAGGAAGGAGCTGGCCCCCGGGAACCCTCTCAACTTGTGGAAAGGTGACGCGTCTGAGGTCCCCGAGGCAGCCTGCGTCTTAACCTGATTGGGAATCTTGCTTTTTAGATGGTGGCCTTAGGGGTTCTGGGGCTCTGTAAGAACCGGGCTGGGGGTCCTGGGGGTCCTTGGGGTACTCTGGTTTACATAGGTCCTTGAGGAGGGGTGTCTAGGCAAACAGTAAAAACGTGGGTGAGAGGGGGGTAGGTGGGGGTCATTTGTTTGTGTTTTGTGGGCCTGGGGGGCTCAGAATGGTATGGTTCTTTCCATGTTGCAGATGGCCCTGGTGGAGGCGGCCAATGGTGGCCTGGTGTTGCAGCAATTAGATGGCACTGTTACGCCAGGCGCTCGGGGTAGCGGGGGGTAGGGCGGAACTTGGGGTTTTCTCTTAGGGGGTTACGGGAGTGTTTTTGGTTTTCAACTGTTTCGAGTGTGTCTCACTTCCTTAGTTATTTATGCTTTGGGAATCCATTGGAGAGTCAATCGAGAGTGCTTTTCTTAGAGAGTTTGAATTTACAGGGACCAACTCTTAGATCTTATTCTTATGGCTGAATGCAATCATCCGCTGGCGCAGGGCTCGTTAAACACGCGAGGTCTCAACTCTCCTTATAAGAGGTCTTTGGTGGTGAAGGAGTTTAATAGGCTGAGGCTTGACATTCTGTTCCTCCAGGAAACCTACTGGATGAAGGGAGTAGAACCCGCTTTGAAGGCACGGTCAATACATAAAGTCTTTCACACTTCCTCCCAGGTCAAGAAGAGAGTTGTGGCGATAGTGACTGTTGTGAGGCAGCACACAGACGCTGGTAAGTTGATTTCACATTTATTTAAGATAAATGAAAGCAAGAAAGACCCCCGAACATACGAGATCCTTCCCCATCAAAACCTCCATCAACTGACAACTTTAGAACGTAAATAACACATGCAAGTGAACGTTCCAATGACATCATAGAGGCACCCTGCTCTGCCTATGTCATCAACACTAGCTCTCTCTGCTCCCAAAGAGAAACATCATCACAACAGTGACCTCCCAGAATGCCCATTTTTCTCTCCAACCCCAGTCTAGTGATCCAGAAGGTCGTTATGCAATGGTCAAGAGGGATTGTAGAGGAGCCAGGGTTACCTAATCTCCATATACGCACCGAATGAGGCCCAGGACTGTTTCTCGTCGGAGATGCAGCTCAAAATTATTACCTTTGCGGAGGGTGCATTAGTGGTGGGAGGAGATTTTAATATGGTTCTTGACCAGGCGTGTGACAGGTTAACCTGCCGTCCAGTTATAGACTCCCAGCTGCAGAGGTGCCTTGCGGCCTCTTTCCAGAACACCAATGACGAGCTAGGGCTCAGGGACTCCCACTCGGCTCGTGAAGGGCGAGAACCGTTATTTACCTTTTATTCGAAACCCCACTCGTCATTCTCTAGAATTGATTACATCCTTGTGAATAAGGGGCTTTACGACAGAATCTCAGAGGTGCGGGTGGAAGTGACCCCGTGGACTGACCATGATATGGTAAGGGTTCAGTTAGGGATTCCCCTGGTAGCTCCAGTGCCCAGGCGGTGGACCTGCAATGATCTCCTGCTGAAAGATGAGGAACTAGTTCGGTCTATCCTGGCCTCCATAAGGGAATTTTTCGAGTTCAATGACAATGGGCAGGTAGGCCTGGAGGAGGTCTGGGAGGCCTTCAAGGCCACGATCAGGGGTGTCCTTATAGGCCTGGGAGCGGCGTGGAAACGAGAGAGGGATAGACAGGAAAAGCTCCTCAGGGAAGCTATTCAGCCGGCGGGCAAATTGAGGTCCCAGATGTTTCTGGGAAAATGGGCTGAGCTCCAACAACTTAAGGCAAAACTTGCATCTCTCCTGGTGGGACAAACCAAAAGGAAGTTGTCCTTCCTTAAGCAAAAGTATATGGAAAAGGGTGCAAAGGTCGACAAAATCCTTGCATGGAGACTTCACGAGCTCAGGGAGAGTAGGCGAATGGACGCACTTTCCCTTCCAGATGGTGAGTGCTGTCGAGATGATCCGGGGATAGCAGACGAATTCTGCAGGTATTACAAGCACCTGTACAAAGCTGAATATGTAGGGGATGGGACAGATATAGACAATTTTTGGGAGGCGTTGAGAATCCCTTTCCTTTCCCCAGAGAAAGCCGCCCACCTGGAGAATCCCATTTCGCCCCAGGAGGTGATAGATACTATTGGTTCAATGAAATCAGGTACTACTCCGGGGGAGGATGGGTTCACAATCTTCTTCTATAAAGCATTTTGTAATGCCCTGGTTCCATTTCTGGCTAGACTGTTTAACAGCGTTCTAGATTCAGGCCATCTCCCTCCATCTATGCTTTCGGCCCGTATTGTAGTAATTCCTAAAGAAGGGAAGGACCCGAGAAGATGTCAGTCATACCGTCCCATCTCCTTGCTTAACACGGACATGAAGATTCTGGCCAAGCTCCTGGCAAATAGGTTAGCTCTTCATCTCCCGGCTCTGGTACATGGTGATCAAGTGGGTTTTATCCCAGGGAGGCAAGGAGGTGACAATATCAGGAAGACACTTGGTTTGATGCACGAGGCTGCCCTTAAAGGGGAGGAGGTGTATCTGTTGTCTCTGGACTCAGAAAAAGCCTTTGACCGTGTCGAGTGGGCCTATCTGAGCAAGGTTCTAGCGAAGATGGGGCTGGGAGCAAGATTCCGTAAATGGATTGCAACTTTGTACAATGGTCCGTCGGCCAGTGTGGCGGTTAATGGTGTAACCTCAGCTCCGTTTTCCCTCTCCCGAGGTACTCGGCAGGGCTATCCGATCTCCCCCCTTCTATATGCGCTGGTGATGGAACCCCTAGCTATAGCGGTAAGAGACCATTGGGGAATAACGGGGGTCCGGTGCGACGATCTTGACTTCAAACTTTCGCTTTTTGCAGACGACCTCCTGGTGTATGTGTCCAACCTTCGGCATTCGCTCCCGAACCTTCTCGATCTGATTAACGCCTTTGGCTCTTTTTCCGGGTTGAAAATTAACCTAGCAAAATCGTGTTTGATGCCTATGGGTAGCGCAGACCTGGAGGTGGGGGGGAGAGACTCCTGGGAAGGTATTAGAATTGAGCGGGAGTCTACGCCTTACTTGGGTGTGTTGATCCCGAGGGACCTGGCTCGTTTCTTTGAAGTTAATTTCCCCCCGTTCTTGCGAGGATTGTCGCAGATCTCCGGCACTGTTCTACCTTGTCGCTTTCTTGATTCGGCCGCATGGTGTCGGTCAAGAGGAATGTTCTTCCTCGCCTGCTTTATTTGTTCTCCTCTCTTCCAGTTGCTATTCCAGATTCATTTTTTAAAGCTCTCCAGTCGGAGGTGGTTCGCTTTATCTGGAAGGGGAAGAGGCCAAGGGTCGGGCACGATACCCTAACTCTCCCGCGATCATATGGGGGCTTCGGCCAGCCTGATTTCCGTCGTTACCACAGGGTGGCCCAGTTAAGGGTGTTCCTGGAACATTCTAGGGAGGAGATGCAGACATTTTGGTCATATATTGAAGATGTCCATGTCCATCCCAGAAAAGCTAGGGATCTCCTTTGGGCAGTAAAAGTGCATCCCACTTTGTCAGTGTTGTGGTCACTGTGGAGGAAAAACAGGGGAAATGTGACCCTCTCCTTCTGGCCCTCCCCCCTGTCCTCGGTGTGGGCAACCCCCTTTGATTTGGGTAAGAGGAATCTTCAGGGGACTCAGGGATGTTCAGATGGGGGGCTGGAATGAGCAGCTCAACTGTTCCGGCAGGGTGTATTCATCGATTACGACAGTTTGGTGGAATCTCTGGGTGCAGCTTCGATCTCTATTTTTTTTTTATTACATACGAGTGAAGGGTATTATGACGGATCCCCAGTGGGTAGGTGACCTGACCCGATCCCCCTCCCCGTTGGAAAGAGTGATAATGGAATCCAAAAATAGGAAGGGCTCCCTCTCAAAAATGTATAAAGCTCTGATTACAGCTGATGTTGATTCCAGACAGAACTTCAAGAAACAGTGGGAGAGATGGGTGGAAGGGGAAATAGATGAGTCTACATGGGCAGCCATTTTCAAAGCTCTTTTCTCTGGAACCCTGTACACGGCGGCAATGGAACATAATTTTAAGATCCTTAAAGGCATGGTCTAGTAAAAATGTTTATTGTCCCTACGGGTCGGCCATGTTTTTTTAAGCCTAAGTGGCTCGATTTTAGAAAACTTTCCTATGGACCTTACCCGAGTTTTCGTCCATTAAACGCATGCGAAAACAAGCACCAGGGAGCCGCCATTTTCTGATAATCCTATCTTTTCCCCGATCGCCCTGGCTGACCTGCTTTTGCGGCACTAAATCAATTCCCCCGCCCCTGAGCCTGACATTATCAAAACATTCATATTCCCCGCCTCTCTCCGTGACGTTACTGTGCTGCGTAGGCAAACGCGCCCAGTCGTCTTCTGCGCGACTCCACACAGAACCCGGAAACCAACACAGATCAACTCACAACACAGCGCGCCACAATTCGGAATATGAAACTGTACTTTAAAATGAAACAGCAACACGGTACATTTGGTAAAGTACATTTATTTGACATTAAATGTTTAGAGAATATTCAGCAATTGCCATATGAACTCCGTAAGCCATTTATTTTCTTTTATCTGTATCCGCAATAACTGTTCCGTTTCATCTTGAGTCACGCGCTGTTCCTTTATGGTACACAGGGTGTTCATATTCGTAAAAAGAATCACTTTGGAAGCACGGTGAACCGCAAGGCTTTTCCATCAACTAGGCACTAGTCCAGCGTAAAGGTTGATTTGTTGCTTCTAGCCACTAGTACAGCGCAAGGGCATGTGGGCCCTTGGCGATCGTCCCATAATATGGTGATCGTGCTCCAGTTGTTGACACGAAGCTGCAGGTGTCTGCTGAAGAATCCATCCGCCGGTGTCTCAAACAGATGGCAGTGGCAGAATGGGATAAAATACCTGTTATGAAAACAATAAAATTATAATTAGTCTCGCTAGTCGAACTTCATTAATATTATTCATTTTATTTATTATGGCCGATCACAAAATATTTGCTTGCAAGGATAGTTCAATGGAGTATGTCCGTCTCTAAAATCAATGCGAAAAGTAACGAGATAAATCGAGGCCAACACACAATGATAAACAACAGTTAGTCTACATGCGTGAGGAATGATATGATATATGATATGGCATTTGTAACACGCCTATACTCAAGTGTTTCTAGGCGTGACGAGGCAGGTGGGGAACAAGGGCAGACAGACAACGATCCTACTAGGCCAGGTGTCTTTCTGATCGCGCATGGGGAAGGGCTGTACATGGTTAGTTGAATACAAATTAAATAATAGGGCCAGCTGGTGGCAAGTGCAAGGTAAATGCCGGGAGAAGGGGCTGAAGGATACAGAGACAGTCCCGTAGTGCAGGTAGGCAGTGCAGGGAAAAGTGGCTGGGCCAAGGACCGAGATCGGTGAGACCAGTGGACCTGCATGCCCATGTGCCCACTACGAACACGTTTTACTTGCTTTTCCTAGCTCTTCGTTCATTCATGTATTCATGCATCCATTCATTAAATCTTCATTCCGGTATAAAAGCGTGTAAAGACATTATATTTGAAATTTCCATTGTGTCTCTTCGTAATGCAGTCTGTAAAACGGACCGTGCTCTTGACAATGATTTTTCGTATACTGAACTAAAATGAAACTGTCTAGTTTCTGAATTTTCTGCCTTATCGTCTCTTACGTTATTGTGCACTCCCTTCAAATGTAATTCTTTCGGCATGGTCCCTGTCTCAAGGTCAAAAAACAATACACCCTTATACTTCCAGTGCGACTTGTGGGCCTCATCTGGGCGCTGTCCTTCGCATTCTTTATTTGCAACATCACGTAGTATAGGCATCTGTGAGAACTTGAAGTTTAGAATCCGTCTATGTAGTGCGCCTCAATGTGCAAATGCGAACTGGCTTCTCTCCCAAATGCCACGGCCCGCTTGGCTGCCGCGTTCTAAGTGCCCCAATTTTGTCCCCGTTGTCTGCGAGCTTTGCAGCCCAAATTGAGACATTTAATTTTTGGCGGAAGGTCAGGGAAAGTATAAAGTACCACAGGAGTTGAGTTAAAAGTGAGATTTATTGTTTGTTTGTTTGTTTTATTATTTGCAATACGCAAGCCTCCCCTCCGTTAACAGTGTGCAGCATTTACATTTACATGAGATGAGACATGAGAAAATATATACATACACATATGTGAGGTGAATAGAGAGAATTCAAAGATGACACCCAGCTTGTTCGCCACCCATGATGGTGAAGGTAGGGGTTAGGTTTACAGGTACACTGTACAATAACATTTATTTTCAAAAAGACAATCGTATTGCAATTATTTAAACCGGGATTTGTACTTCACAATCAGCTGTGCTTCGGGTGGACATGGCACAGTCGCAATGTTCGGTGGCAATGGATCACTGCTCTGCACAGAAACGTCCAAAATTCCATATCTGTGCTTCTCTAACACAGCAACAATAAGGCCTTTCACAAAGTCAAACTGCATTTCATCATAGACTGGTTTGATCACCCATTGCTTACTTTGTTTTGAAAACACCTTAGTGTAGCGAGGCATCCTTACTTTACCCCTAGTCCTAGATTGTTCACGTCCGACATTGCTGTTATGGGCCAAGACCGCTAGTAGAGTGCGATGTTTCATGCCCCGAAAGCTAAAATGCAAGCGCTTTGGCCTGTACATTAGGCACATATTGTGGAACACCCCCAAATCTCCTGTGTGACAGAATTCTGTCAGTCCTCTCAAATCTCTTGATAGAGTTTTGTTGAAAACAATCTTCTCAATGGCTTTGTGTGTCGGTGAAGATGGAATCAACCACTTCTTCTTCCGTGCCTCCTCTGGGGACAAAGGGCCATGTTCACATTGGTGGAAATGTTCATTTGCTGTCCAGCGGTGAACGTTGGTACAGTGGTGCATCAGTGACCGCCATTTTTCAAGTAGTATTTCCACTGACCCCTCACAAGTTTTTGAGCTCCACCAAAGATGGTTGGTGATTGAATGTAACCACTGCAAAATACTTTCAAAACCTTTTTTTTCCCTGCAGCCGAGATTTTCTTATTGCCATACATCTAATTGATGTTTAATATGTGGGAACTGCTCTCTCATTGTCTTGGCTATTGAAACGTGTCTGTCCATGGATATGAGGACGATGTGCATTCCCCTCGATTGTAGATATTCCACTGATTTTATAAATCCTAGTTTCTCCATGGCCACTGACGATGTACATTGTGTTACCTGCACGACCACCGAACTCACAATTTTCTTACTATCCATGTCCTGAAAGTGGTAGGTGCAGTACTTGGCAGAAAATCCAGGGCTGTCGCACTGTCCATCGCCGGCTAGCCTGAATCGTTTGCCTTCGAATGTACTTGCTAGAGACAATTGTTCAATTTTCCCAGCATCACTAATGGCCGGAAACAGATAATCACTTTGGTATATGTAGTACAGCGCTTTAGAAATGAAATGGAATCCCACAAACTGAAAGAAAGCCTCTAACTTTCTAAAACTGGAGCCACTAAAAAGTGATGCAGCTGCACACAGTAGATTGCCTGCTGGCAGTTTCCCCAGCATTGGTTGTGCAGACCATGATAACCTATGATTTAATCTACAGGCGGCATTTATTTTGACGTTACTGCCTTTTATTTGACAAGTCACATTAATCAATGGCTTCCCACATACTTTCCCTCTAATGGAATGCACACATTTCAGCATACTTATAATTTCCATCAAACAACTGTCGAATACAATGTAGTTGCTCTCTTTCATTAGACTGTCATCCTGCGTCAACGTTGTTTCGGCCTGTGACGTTGTGGAGATTTCAACACATTGGAAAGTAATATCGGTGATATCAAGTTCTGATGCGTCTATGGATGCTGCGGCTGGTTCATTCTCTGTCATTTCGACATCTATTACTTCAACATTGATGGGAGAACACAACAATGTCGACAGGTTTTTTGGTGGAAAATTTTTGGCGGGTGTAGATTGTGTAAATTGATCTGCAACTACTTCAGAGCTATCTTCAATACATTCAATAACATCTTCTTGTGGTGGTGTGGTCGCACTGTAGCTATGGTCCAGTGCAACTTTGCTGTAGTCTCCAAACACAGTTAATTCATGTTCTGGCAATTGGACATGAGCATCTCGAGCCTGAACACGCCTCGCCTCAATTAATAGTTCCTCCATAGTGTACACGGTCTGGCAAGCCACATCTCTCATTCGCTTCGCTGTCTGTGTGTGTATAGTTCTGACACCCACGGGTAACTGGAGGAGAGATTGGAAAAGGGATGTTCAGTTTAAACACAAGATTGAGTGTAATAGAATCGACTGGAAAAAAACATAAAATAGTCCCCAGCACAAACATTTTTTTCAAGTTATGAACCGTTTGTAACTAACCTTTTTTTGTTTTTTTTTCTTTGCAACTTTTTTGACTCGACCTTCAACACCTGCACGCTGTAGGTCCGATTTGTTTCCGCATGTCCTCCCTTCCTCTTGCGCTGCAACGACTATATTTTCTGTATCCGCATAGACAGCACCGAATGAGGCTCCATTGTCTCCCTGAAACATAGTACTTTCATTACTATGTATCAAAATATTGTTAGCATAAAACACACGTGAGGACGAACACACAGGTACATCTCAATAGCCAAACATGATTTAAACATTGTGTGCAACAATCAAACGGCAAGTATTCGACCAGTGATGATCTATTTCGATGGAACTGTCAGTATCCATACCTCTGGCTCTGCATGGACTGCCATGAATGGTTGTATTGGAGAGGAGGCATCCGCATCTCCCTGAAACACAGTACTTGCATTAGCATGCTTTTCAATATTGGAAACACAACACACACTTGGGGTCGACGGCACAGGTACATATAAAGAGATAACCACAAATGATGCATTGTCCAAAAGAATCAAGGAAAATCCAAATATGATCACATTTCATCGACTTATTTCAACAATTCCTTTACATCTGCATCATCTAAATGAGATGTTGTGATTGTGGTGGAAGCTCCGTCGTCTCCCTGAAACACAGTACTTGCATTAATAGGGAAGAAAGTATAGCAAATGGAATCACGTTATATGATCACGCATGATGGAGCTGTCAGTATCCATACCTTGTGCTGCTGAAGAATATCTATGGATGTTGCAAATGTAGTGCGCACTTCCGAAGGCTGTTGCGCCAATTCGTATACGCATGGTCCCGCTTCCACTTCCCCTGGATTTACTTGAATGTCAGGCTCTGCATCAAGTGCAGGGGTTGACACTCCATCAACTGCCTGAAACATAGTACTTGCATTAGTGAGGATTACAATAGTGAAAACATAACACACACCTGGGGTCGACAGCACTGGTACATATCAACGGCTAACCACGAATGAAACATTGTGTAGAACAATCAACGACAAGAATTCCAGCTCTGATGATGACGCTCGATGGAGCTGTCAGTATCCATACCTCCTGCTGTTGAAGAACATCTAGAAATGTTGTAGATGTGGCGGACGCTTCAGCATCTCCCTGAAAGACAGCACATGCATTAGTATGGATAACACTAATTATAACTGAAAACAAGCACCAGTGGACGATAACTAAGGTGTATATCAATTGGAAAGCACTATCCAAACATTCGGTAAAATGATTACACGATAAAATAAAACTATTACTTGACATGCATAAAACAAGTCTGTAGCGGATTAGCCTAGTAAGATTGCCTGATACGTGCTAGAAGTGGTTGATAACTGCGACCACGTCAAGGATGTAGAATGTTCTTGCTTCAGATTCAAGGGATAGTCAAGAAGTTGTAAAGGAAAATTAATGATTGATAATGAAATGCCAATATTAAAAATAGCCATGTAAGGCGACAGAATACTTGTAAAATGCTCAATACAGCACAGTTCCCTGTTCCCATATATATACATTGCGTTTGTGGGTTATGAAATCGAAAAAGAATATATTGGTAAATGTCATTCAAAAAACTATACACTCATATCAATATCGAAATTATTACAAGGGATAGAACACCTACAATATCAATTAATCCGTTCGGATACCTACACACTACCGCAAGGCCTAAAGCTAAATCCGGACACTTGACTCACCGGTGGCGGAATGTGGACGAATAGAGTGGGAATAGCGTTTTCGAGCAATTTCCGTGTCGTTCGCCGT
This sequence comes from Ambystoma mexicanum, assembly GCF_040938575.1. Taxonomy (NCBI): domain Eukaryota; kingdom Metazoa; phylum Chordata; class Amphibia; order Caudata; family Ambystomatidae; genus Ambystoma; species Ambystoma mexicanum. The sequence goes on along the minus strand of NC_090928.1, from coordinate 1,269,780,711 downwards.
TTATTCTTCTTTGTTACCCAAGATGTTGTGTACATGTCCAAGGAAAAGTGCCGGCTGCAGATGCGGTATCGATAACCTCTCTTGTCCTGTAAGACTTGTTGGACTCTACTTTCCAGCTCATCCAGTGGATATCCGCAATGTCTGACCCATTCTCTTATTCGATCAACGGTTTTCGTGAATACATGCATTGTAGTGCCTTCAGATTTAGCACGGGTCTTCGAAGGGCAACCGCTAATCGAACAGGCAGGCATTGTTGATAAATCTGAAAAGTAAATATCGACATTATTATACAATCTTCAAGAATAAAGATTTGATACAAAAGTAAATGAATCATACAATGATCAATGCAAGGTTTGTTTTGTTCGCAAGAACTATACCAGTTCATTATGTGCGGCTTAGTATTTGCATAAGTTGCAGAAATGTATAAATTATGTGACTAAAAACTGAACATGTGACTCATCCCTTGGATGTTCTGTATTGCACGAGAAGGAAACATGCTTACATTATAGACTGGACCCCCGAAGGGTGCAATTCGATGACAATAGACACAGATGAAAATAAATAGATCTATTGATAGCATAGGAATGGAAACTCAAGTCAATAGCAATGAGACCAATGAACCTAGCACTATTGTGTACTCAACTCGCAAATAGATAGAAATTTAAAAATCCGCGAAATATGACTAGGATACATGGCCTTACCTTGACCAACATACAGTTGGATTCAGCAAGCAGAGCAGTATGTTGCAGGAGAATAGGTGGGTGGCCACAGGTAGCACACTGATGGGTATGCTCGAAGCGGTCACAGAAGTTCACGGATAGCACAACGACGAGCAGATTAGCGTAGATCTCAGTGGTTGCCAGGTAACACGTTCAGGAGTTGACTTGCAAAGCACAAAGATGTTCTCATGAGACATATCAAGTGGTTTATAAAGTATTAGAAACAGGGGTGTGTTTGTGAATGAATGGCGTATGTATGTCGTGGTCTTAGGGGGGCGGCCTGCTTCAAGGGGAGGCCTGGCTGGAGACACGGGGTCTGAGGAGGCCATGTGACCGATGGCCCCTTGGCATGGGATACCTTTTGAAGTGTACATGTAGTTTGGTACCTTGGCCTTTCGCGCCCCTGACATCCCCCCATGCCAGCGCGCATCCACCGGCGCAAACCGCCTTTGATACAGGGGGGTGGGATGGATGGGCCTGGGGCGTGCAGATAAGGCACAGAAAGACTGCTGAATGGAGACACACTTATGTGGATTGCAGGGGGGCGGCCTGCTTCAAGGGGAGGCCTGGCTGGAGACACGGGGTCTGAGGAGGCCATGTGACCGATGGCCCCTTGGCGTGGGATACCTTTTGAAGTGTACATGTAGTTTGGCACCTTGGCCTTTCGCGCCCCTGACAGCCCCCCATGCCAGCGCGCCTCCACCGGCGCGAACCGCCTTTGATACAGGGGGGTGGGATGGATGGGCCTGGGGCGTGCAGATAAGGCACAGGAAGACTGCTGAATGGAGACACACTTATGTGGATTGCAGGGGGGCGGCCTGCTTCAAGGGGAGGCCTGGCTGGAGACACGGGGTCTGAGGAGGCCATGTGACCGATGGCCCCTTGGCGTGGGACACCTTTTGAAGTGTACATGTAGTTTGGCACCTTGAACTTTCGCGCCCCTGACAGCCCCCAATGCCAGCGCGCATCCACCGGCGCGAACCGCCTTTGATACAGGGGGGTGGGATGGATGGGCCTGGGGCGTGCAGATAAGGCACAGGAAGACTGCTGAATGGAGACACACTTATGTGGATTGCAGGGGGGCGGCCTGCTTCAAGGGGAGGCCTGGCTGGAGACACGGGGTCTGAGGAGGCCATGTGACCGATGGCCCCTTGGCGTGGGACACCTTTTGAAGTGTACATGTAGTTTGGCACCTTGGCCTTTCGCGCCCCTGACAGCCCCCCATGCCAGCGCTCATCCACTGGGGCGAACCGCCTTTATATCAATATATAGTATATCGCCTTTATATCAATGATAGTATATCGTTGCTTATCAATAACAAATGCCACATACCGGAGATTCTTGTGAGCACAGACCCACACTTCAACCGGTGTATTATAGTGGTCAAGACCCTAATGCCTGTATAATCCAATGGTAATTGTTAGTATAGATATATGTGTGACTTTTATAGAGACATAACCTACTGAAAGACTTTGAACAAGTGTTATTTAGTGCATGCATTATCGAGAATATGTTATGTTAGCTTAGATAGATAATGACCACCCTGCTTCACAGCGACCAGACCTTCACCCATTCGGAGCACAGATGTCTGACATCCATCCTTGAATGAAGACACACTTGATTCATTTAAAACATCGAAACAAACATTGTTAAAATATATGTGGTGTTTTATTTTGTATCTTATTTTCATGACACAAAAATACAAGACTTTAAAGATTATACAGGTCAGGTTACAGCACAGCGAGAGAAAATCCCCTGTACTGACCGCTGTCACTCGGGAACGTTTCTCTAATGGCACGAACGGCACAGGCGGGTATCACTCTTCGAACGCGGTGTCCAAGCCTCCCGTGGAGCCACCATGTAAAGGAACGATAGGCCACCAGCCTGTACCACCTGTGAAAAGGAATGAAACAAACTGTTTTTAAATGACCAAGATAAGTTTAATAAACGTTTGTTGTCAATGACAATTCTTGTAACTAATGGCATTCTGCACGGACAAATGCTATCTAGACAATGCACACTATTGAACGACTTACATGCGTTACAATGATATGTAGATGTAATTTTGGATATAGTAGAAGAACATGAAATAGGAGTGGCATGACAAGCAGAGTATACTTACTCGTTACTCGGATTACGAGGACGAACAGTTGCGCGAAGTTCGTGCATAAGCACCATCATTATTCTCAACACGGCCCGTGTGAGGCAGACTGCCCTGAAGTCTGGCAGCTCGGTGATGCATTGCGGTCGTGGCTCGCCTTCCGAAATGTAGGCCAGGCATCCCGAGTTTTCTCGCCAGCAGCAGTTCTCGTCCTCAGTTGGCATTAGCTTGCACCAATTGCATGTGCACCAGGTGGAGACACCGTCCATTCGACTAGGCCCAGGCTCTTCATCTGTTGATTCGTCCTGCCAACTGCCGTCCGAATCCCCATCGTTTTCGCGTGCTTCCCTTTCCAGTAGTTCCTCCTCGGTATACTCGGGCTCGTAAATGTGGGGCATTATTGTAGCCATTGTGTGTTAAACAAACTAAAATAATTTATAGCGGTGGTACTGGTATCTGTTCACACGGGCTACAAGCGGTGAAGGTAGCTGACCAGAGCACTGAAACGAGTCACAGAATACTCAAAGTAACACAGAGAGAGGAATGGAATCGGAAATCTGCTGCTGTGTGTTGTGAAATGGTCTGTTTATACTTATTGAGGAAAGAGGCGTCCTGCCATTTCCATGGCGACACGTCATTAGCTGAAGCGCAGCGAATGTTGACACGAGACGTGCTTTGGCGTTGGGAAATGGGCGGTACGAGTCTGCTGATGACAGGCTCAGGGGCGGGGGAATTGATTTAGTGCCGCAAAAGCAGGTCAGCCAGGGCATGGGGGAAAAGATAGGATTATCAGAAAATGGCGACTCCCTGGTGCTTGTTTTCGCGTGCGTTTAATGGACGAAAACTCGGGTAAGGTCCATAGGAAAGTTTTCTAAAATCGAGCCACTTAGGCTTAAAAAAACATGGCCGACCCATAGGGACAATAAAACTTTTTACTAGACCATGCCTTTAATGCGTGGCACCTTTCACCAGAGAGGCTCGCTAGAATGTATTTGGGGTCTTCTCCGCTCTGCCCGAGGGATTGTGGCCAACGTGGGTCCTGGTTCCACCTCTGGTGGGGATGTCCGGCTGCTCAGCTGTACTGGGCAGAACTCCTGAACTGGTTTAAGGAGATTACTGGAGCTGAACTGCCCGTACGGCCCCTTGTTGTCCTCTTTGGTGTTCCGGTCTCGGATGCGGAAGAAGCAACCTTGCCGCGGGTGGTCCAGGCCATGCTCAGTGTGGGGAGGCTTGCCCTGGCCCAAAGGTGGAAAAGCTCTGTGATGCCTTCTAAAGCTGACTGGTTAGGAAAACTCTGGGTGATCTTCACGTATGAAAAACTCTCAGCCCTCACCCACGACACCATGCACTAGTTTCTGCAAGACTGGATGGTAGATTGAGAATTAAGGTTCGGGGGAGTGTCTTGCGCTCGAGGTCAGTCCTTTCAAAGTAAAAATTGTTTCAAACAAACGTGGTACATGTCCAAATCATGTGAGATGTTTATTTTCCAAAAGAAGCAACAGCCGACACGTGTTTCGACCTCTGGTCGTTGTCAAGGCCTGAAGTTAGATCCAATGTCTTTAGCAACTATTGTTTATAATTATCTCATGAGACCAATGGGACATCAAACAGGTTTTCCGAAGAAATTAATGTTGGTAATTCTTGTTAAGGAATAGCGAATTTACAGGCAAAATGGATTTCAATGGGCCATTTCTGGCATAGGTATCTTTATGTGGCCTTCTAGTTGTGGGGATAAATCCCTGATCCTGATTTGTGAGACAGTCCCTTTCGGTTCCCTCAGCAAAGCTTTTCAGACTACTGGATGGTAGTCATGCTCCACGAAGACTGTGAATCAATGAGACTCTGAGTTTTGAGAAACCTCAGTAACCTTTAGCGTGCGTTGTGCTTCCTATTTGTCATTGGTCTTCCTTTAACTTTATGACACGAGCCCGATTCGTCAGCACTGACTGTCTATTTGGTCCCGACTCTGCGTGATGTATTTCTCTCCATTGTCCCTCTGTGTACGGTTTGGTATGAGCGGGGGATGTGTGAGCGGGGGTCGGGTGGGGGTTCTTTGACGTTGTTTCCTATTAGTGTTTTTCAGTCATTTTCTGTTTCTGGAAAATGGTAAATGCTTAATAAAAATTAATGTGGGAAAAAAAAGAATCAGGTAAGCAAGGAGGTCAGCAGAAGGAGGAAAACGGGGATATCGAAGGAAAGGCAATCCTAGCTTTGGACAAGGCGCACTTACATTGAGACGTGAACAATCAATGGTAATTCTGCTAGTTACGTGAAGATGCGATGATCGACGGTGCATCAGGTCACAAACCAGGCATTAAGAAGTTAAAAAAAGAACTAGACAGCTGACAAGCGGCAATGCAGCATCGGCGAGGAAACTAACAGCGTTTCCATAGGGACCATGATGCACTTCTGCAAACAGCATTGAGCCAGGCTTTTCGGGAGTCTGGATGCTTTCGGCACAGAGCTGGGATCGAGTCGGGAGCAGCAGTCACGTTCTACGGATTGTGGATCCACAACACTGGAGACGTTGGGAAGGGCAGGCAGTGTTGGGTTGACAGCTCTGGGAGACCCATCTGCCCCAGTGGCAAGAGGGCTGAACACAGTGTTGTGATACTGCAGCGCTGAGGATATGGAGCTCGAAGAACATGTTAAGCAGACAGGTTGTGTTGAGCTAGAGATGCTAGAAGACTGCAAGTCTCAGATGCAGAGATTGTGGAGCTGCGGTGTCTAGTGAAATTCACTGATGAAGAGGTGGCCAAGTACCAAGGTCAGAGATGACTCTGGTGGTTCCCGTGCAGCAGCTTGGATGGTGCTGAGGGTGCCCAAACCGGTGTCTAGGTGGTTCAGAGATGCAGGCAGAGCTATGTTTTGCTTTGTTCTTTCTTTGGTTTCTTGGCGACCCAGTCAAGGGCCTCAGGGGCAAAGTCGGTCCTTTCATCTACCCGTTCCAAACAGGAAGGTTTGTAGAAAACACTTGTAGGTTCTGTCAACTTCAGCGAACATGGTCCTGGGTCTCGGTTGCAGTAGGCCTTGCACAGCCAGCTCATGCCAAACAGGCCCTTGGCATGATTAGGGAGAAGAGCTTTTCCCTTCCTTTGAGCTCCTGTCTTCACCTAGCTGGCAAAGAATGTCTGAGTAGACTATACTCCCAATCAGGTTACAGGGAATTCTTCAAAAGTGTTGCAAAGATGAATTAATTAAGGGGAGGAATGTTGCAGCAGAGTGGTCCAGAGCAAAACTGTTCCAAAGAGTCCAAGCCTGGGTGATCTTACAAGTGCCCATGTCATACCTAAAGGGCCTTGTCTGCAGGAAGTGGGTAAGGGGACAGGAGGTTTGGGAGCCCTGGCAAAATACAAGATGGTGAGACCCCTCTGTAGACTGAACCTCTCATCTGGGCTGCTCTAAGTCTGCCCTGTCTGCCTACATCAAACGTTCTCCAGAAACAGCCACCTGAGGCGTGGTGGCAATTGTAAAGACAGGACTGTCTTTGAAACACTGCCATCCAGGGTGGCTTCCTGTTCCCTGGAACAAGGTGGGAAACCTCTTCAGGGGAATTAAAGAGAGGCTTCATGGCTGGACCCAGCATGGTTGATGTGGCTACACCCAGGTTCAGATGGCAAATTCACACCATCCCATGGATGAGTCACTGCTCACCAGGCTGACAATAATATGACATCCAATGTGTGTGGCTGTATCATTATGTGATCTCAGTAGCCACTGGTAGGAAGGATTTTCTCTTTTGCTCCTTTCCCTCCTTTGACTTGAATGAGACACTCGTCTTCTGCTTGTTTTTTAAACCAGCTGACATTTGTGAAGTAAAGCCCTCAGCTTCACTTCCCTTTTGTTCATTGTTCTGGGGAAACGGACTAGTCCTTCAGACTGTCAGTACTGAGAAACTACCTTTCTCTTTTTGAATTCTTGTATCATTTCCGATTGCACACAGCCCATTACAGTGCAGTGAAATAGAAATACTTTGTATCCCCCTAACTTTTGATCTTATGGGTTTTTGGTTACTTGTTATATGTGCCTAAGACAAGCTGGTGGCAGCAGTGATTTCTTTTCACAGTTTTTGCATTCTTTTTTTTCTTTCAATTTTGAGTGTACCGCAAAAGGCTACTAAAAGGTGGCAAGCACTCAAAGGTGGGCGCGTTCTTCTCGAAGTCCCAAACACATTATCAAGAATTGACTATCTGTGGGTCTCGTCAGGGCTTTTGGGAAAGGTACAACATACAGAGATCGGAGTAATATCACTTTCTGACCACACCCCACTGTGGATGGAACTCTCGCTGGTCCACCGCCAGTCAGGGCTCTGGAAATGGAAACTCCCATCGGAAATTATCCCTTTAAGGCGGTGACAAGGGGAAAATTCTTCGCACTCAAGGCTCAAAGGGATAAACGGAATCACCAATGGGAAGCGGAACTAGAAGGTAAATTGACCGCGATCCAATCAGAGATGACCCAGAATCAGTCGGCTAAATTAAAGAAAGCCTTAAGGCATGTCCATGGACAGCTGGAAATCATTTGCACCAAAAGAGCGGAGAGAAACCTAATACATATAATACATTGGTACTACATAAAGGCGAACAAGGCGGACAAACTCCTGGCCAGACAGCTAAAAGGAAAATAACAAAAACAGGCAGTAAAAGCACTACAGGACAAGGGGCAAACAAAGACACAATCAAGGGACATTGAGAACATATTTAATGAATTATATCAGACCCTATATTCCACAGACCGCCCTGACGGGGAGGAGCAGGGTCCATATATAGACAGGATTTCCCTCCCGACAATTTCAGCTGAAGAAAAACAATGATTAGACATCCCAATAACGGAGGACGCGGTAAACAGAGCAATCTGCAACCTCCCCAGGAATAAAGCCCCAGGCCCGGACGGATACACCACACTTTTCTACAAGACATATAAAGACATATTAGCCCCAATCCTTACAGAGCTGTTCAAAACCTTTAAAGAAAAGGGCAACATAACCCAGTCCATGAACGAGGCAAAAGTATTACTCTTCCACAAACAGGGAAAGAACCCGACGCTCCCCAGCTCATACCGCCCAATAGCGCTAATCAATTTAGACGCAAAACTATTCACAAACATATTAGCCACCAGACTTTCACAGGTCCTCCCGAAACTGATCCATCAGGATCAGTCCAAATTCGTCCTCAATAGACAGACCCACGATAACATTAGGAGACTAGTCCAAATAGTAGAAAAAATAGGAATCACACACTCACTGGCAATATTACTTGCCCTTGACGCAGAGAAAGCGTTTGACCGCATCGAGTGGTCACTTTTATTCTGCATACTGGGAAAGATGGGTAAGGGGGAAGCGTTCATAAACATATGAGCCAAATATAACTCCCCAAGTGTTCGAGTAGCAGTGAATGGAGGGCTATCCAATAAGGTCCGGATCGAGAGGGGTACCAAACAGGGGTGCCCTCTCTCACCACTTCTATATTCGATATTCCTGGAATCTGTCCTGGCACGAATAAGGGATATGCCAGACATGAAGGGCATAGATATGGCGGGGTAACCCCACAAGACAGCAGTATATGCAGATGATATGTTAGTGGTGCTGGGAGACCCAAAGAACTCGCTGCCGATTCTCCTGCAAGAGGTAGAGACATGCGGAACTCTCTCTGGACTGAAAATCAATAGGCAAAAATCAGAAATACTCATATTGGCGGGAAATAGAGACTCTAACCAAATAAAAGCCACAGTGCTACAACTAAAGGTGGAAGCCAACGGAGTCAAATACCTGGGAATCACTCTTACCGATCGGATAGATAAACTGTATGGAGAAAACTACCCTCAACAACTAGAAAAAATTAAAAAGGGATATAGTGAGATGGAATCCCCTATCAACGTCGTGGTGGGGCAGTAAAAATGACCATTCTCCCCCGAGTTATGTACCTATTTCAAGCATTGCCAATTAGAGTCCCGATAACATACTTTAAGACACTGAGGAAAATAATTATGGCATACATCTGGAAGAAAAAGACCTCTGGGGTATCCAGTGTAGTCCTCACGGCTCCAAGAATGAATGGGGTGGCGCCCTCCCACACTTCCGCAAATATTATGAAGCATCACAATTATGGGTGCTGAAAGAGTGGATCCCGGGATCATCCCAGAAAATATGGCCGACGCAAGATGAAGCGGTAACCACAACCAATCTCAGACACCTAATCTGGATAGGAAAGCAATACAGACACCCTAACACACAAATCAGCGAGGTAATGAAAGCGACACTAGAGATATCGGACAAGGCCACCCAAAAAGAAACTCTGACAAAAGACCCAGCCCACTTTATGCCAATCTTCAAAAACCCAGAATTCCACCCGGGCCTGGAGAAAGGCACATACCAGAAGTGGGAAGACTCCAGCTGCAATATGATAGGGGACATGTATCAGGCTTACGAAATCAGGTCCTTTGAAGAATGCACAGCACAACTCGGCCTGACCACCAACGATAGATATACATATGAACAACTAAATCACTGGCTACGATCCCCTCGGATCAGACACGCAGTGACAATGGAGCTGACCCTGTTTGAATCCCCTTTTTCCCTTTCTCTCTCTCTTTCTCCCTCTAGTGCCCCCATCTTAGTTTTCTTCATCTTCCCCCCTTCTTTTCCATGACCTTTCTTCCTACTATTTACTTTACTCCCTAATCTCTCTCCCTCAACCTTCCTTCCCATCCCCTCCTCTTCGCCTTCTCATATGCAAATTGTTCTACATACTGTTTTTTGGTTTGATTCATGTATATTGTTGCTTCTACTGTTCCATGTTTGATGCATCCTTGTTGTTAAACTGTAAAGCGTCTTGGATTAAGGCGCTATATAAATACAATAAATACAAATACAAAATACATTATGACACACACAGGTACAAAGACATTTTTGTCGGAAAAGTATAGATTCCTGGACGCTCAAACGGAGGAAGTCAAATGGCAGTACATGAAAAGGTGGGAAAACACACTCAGGAACACCATCTCGAAAGAGCATTGGGAACACATTTGGAGGGCAATCCCCAAACTCACGAGGGCAATCCAGACCCGAGGAATGTGGACAAAAATACTTGGCAATGGCACTACACTCCGGAACAACTCCACACAATGTACAGATCTTCCCCATACAAATGTTGGAGAGAGTGCGGAGGAGTGGGAAACTGAAGACACATCTGGTGGGAATGCCCGGCCATTCAACAATTCTGGGGCGATATCAAAACTCAAATGCAGTCAATTTTTATGGGAGCGGGGGGAGTAGGGGGAAGAGGTGTGGTTGTGCAGTCTCTGGCACCCCAGAGCGAAACTACTGACAAAGACACAACAACGCAACTTCATGGGACTGCTAATAGCGGCATAGCTGGCCATAGCCCAAAAATGGAAACAGAAAAAGCCACCACTCTACTCGACTGGCTACAAAGAGTATGGGCACATATAGCAATGGAACGCATCACGTATAATATCCAAGGGGAACGTCAGAACAGACTGGGGCACTGCTTTAGGCTACCTACAGAGTGATTACATGGAACAATGGCGCCCACATAAAATAAGGACACTGGACTTGTTTAACTAGAGGAAATATGGACATACAACGAAGTCCGGAGACACATACAGAGACCTTCCGGAAAGGGGAGGGAGGTGTGTGGGAAGGAGGGGTGGGTTGTTATGGACTGCTATGGTTTCATTGTTGTAAGAAATTCAATAAAAACATATTTTAAAAAAAAATAGATGGCATTGGCATGACGTTTTTCACTTGACTTTGGCCATATTGTAGTTTGGCCTTCCTCCCGCCCTCTAAGGATGCTTCTTTTTCGCAAGATAGTAAGCCTGTGTGTGTGTGTGAGCCAAGTGGAGGGGGCTGGGATTATCTGGTCCTAGTCCACATCCACTGGTGCCAGAGAGTCTGCTGCTGGGTGGATGTGAAACCAGTAGTTGCAGAGGCGTAGACAGGGTAGGGACTGAGCGGGCAAGGCCCACCCAAAATCTGTAAATGCCCACTCAGCAGGCCTGTGTGGGAATTTACAGATGTCAATGACCCTGTGGTGGGCGGGGCTTTAGGCCCCACTTGTTAGACAATCCTGGCTACACCTCTGAGTAGTTGTCCCTGATTGAACAATGACTGGATGTTTGAATAGTGCAGATCCTTACCATCAGTGGGCCTGAACCCGCTTCCAGCTCCAGTTTTGGATAAGAGGTGGACTCCTACAGCCATTGTTCGAATCTACGTTGGAGCCAAGAATCTTACAAAGAAGAGCAGCCTGCTGACGACCATAGGACTTCTGCAGTGGAGCAGCATCTTCTCCAGTGATTGACACGATAAAGGCCTGCTTCTCTGCCTAATCTCAGAAGACCCTTGTTGGTGCTTCAATGTTTGGGCTAGTTAGAAGAACTAGTCTCAATGCCTGCTCGAGGTTGCATGCCCCATGGCCTTCGGAATAGTCCCTGGACTGCCCACTGGACTGACCTGCTCCCTCTCATGCTACCTCGCTCCAGCCATCGCCGTATGCGTTCAGAACTTCAGTGGTCACCAGCTTGTGCCATAAGCAGCATTCTCCCAAAATGTCAGTGTGCTAGCATCAAAGGAGGCTGTACTGGAGCTCCTTCTGTGACCGTACCTGGAAGATCGCCTGTCGCCACCTGCAAGTGGTGATCATTGCTGGAGCTCACCTTCCTCCATTCTGCAAAGTGTCCTGAAGGGGTCTGCAATGCAAATGTTTGCATTCTTCATTGTTTTGGCCGTGCATCTTGAAGTTGTACCAGACCAAAAGAAACACTCAAACCTGCAACCCTCGGATGTCTCTTACCTGAACAAAGGATGGAAGATCGTGTCACCTGCGATTTCTGGATGATCCACACTGCGACCTGGGAAAATTGGAGTCAGGGGAGTAAGCAAGCATATCTGTTACTGTGCCCCACGGTCCTCCATAGGTTGATATTTGTTGCAAGGCCCCTTGGCCCGAACTCCCTTGGGACTGGAGGAGAGAGGTGTACTTGCCTGTCTTTGCACAAATACTTTTTAACTTTTAAATAGTTTGGAACTGTTTGAAATCCCCACCACAAGAACTTTGCATCCTTTTAAGAATACCTTCCCTTGAGAAACCTGTACTAGAATCTGTGACTTCCGGGCACTAGGCCCCATACATCTTAGGGCTGCACTTCTGAAGTAAAGGGGAATTGGAGTTGTGTTAGCTCTATTCATTTTATATGCATTTGATCAATTAGCTGACTTACCCGTTAACTATTGATTGATGCATTGTAAAGGAACTTACTGGTGATTGTATACATTTGTGATATATGGTTTGGAGTGATAATACCATCTGCTAGTTTAATTTCTTAAGAGAAAATGAACAGGTACAGTCTTTAGCTGATTCTGGCGCTACTCTTGTGAGGTGGTTATTCCTTTAAAAGCAGCAGGACAAAGGTCTATACCTCTCAGACTGTAGAGAGAGCAAAAACTAGACAAAATTTCAATTAGACCTTAGTGAAGTCCGCGCTTGAACAAAAAGATCCAAAGAATATCTTTTTAGCCTTTTCTTAGCCTTAATTTATTGGTTTTTCTTTTTTAGTTTTTTTGAAATAATATCTTCAATTTGAATTATAAAGTCATTCAAATTCCAACATCAATGAGATTCTTGATGAAATCAAAATTCAGTGTTCCAAATTAAACTTTTTAATGTCCAGCCTACACCCGACACGTGTTTCCCCGCCTATTTTCTGGCGTTTCTTCAGGGGTTCAATGGCTGATTGTTATCACAAAATGATATAAATTGTTCCCACATTTCATAATCACCACTTACACATTTGTTTTCCTGTTGAGACAGAATAAAAAATAAATAAATGTGATGCCTGAAGTTATTAACAGAGCTAAGATGAGATCTTCAGGACTAGTTTTTTTAAGAAAGTGTATACAGATGGTAAGCTTTTAGATAAAGACATTTTTATAAGTCAAAGAGTAGTGGAATTAGTGGGGAGAAAGGAAAAGAGGTTTCAACTTACATGTTTACTCTGTAAGTTTGTTCGTGATACAAAGGGTCCCCAGTTGGAGTATGGGGTTCGTGAATGGGGTTCGTGATAGCACTAAGTGGACAGAAAGCAAAAGTTTGTGAGTTCGCCTTCTAAATGTATGTATTTGTCAAGCAGCTATATACATTCTATAGTAATGAAATGAGGTTGTTTTACTTACATTGGGAAGTTGCCGTGCTGTACGCAGAGATAATTTCAAAAAGCGGTTACGCTAACCAATAATATCTTTTGCTTTGGAGACAAACTATACAGACAAGTCCAAGGGACTGCTACAGGCAAATTTGCTCCCCCATATGCTATCTCTACATGGGACATGTTGAGACTTAGGTCGCCTGGCAACATCCAGATTTCACCACCAACAATAGAATTGCTTTCTGGGGATGATACATCGATGACAAATGGTGCGCAAGTCTGAGTACTGTTGTTACAGGACTGGCAAACTACAAGGTCTGCTCGCGGGTGCCTTTTTGCCCCCCACGTCTGACCTGCTTGGCAGACCGGCACCCACGAGCAGACCATGTCGGATGCACCAGCACCATTAACGAATGGTGCCGGTGCATCCGGCCTCCCCATTCTCAAATGGGAATGGGGAGTAATTTTTTCCAGCGCCCGGGAATGGGCAATTACCGGGTCCGGCGGGGCCATAATGCCCTGGTAAATGCCCATTCCCGGGCGCCAGAAAAAAAATGATTCCACCGGCAGCCATGCTCATAATGAGGCCCATTGACTGTATAAGCTGAATTATTGTGTTTTATTCTCTGTGGACTCATTGGGGCCCTAGACCACTGTGAGAAACCAGAAGGTGTCTCACCGACTAGTCCCCGGGGATCTGTCATCCAGGTGGCCAGGACACAGCCATCGCTTTTGGATCCAGTTCCTGGGGTGGACCAGTGTGGGAGCATCCCCTGGGTGAGGGTTCTTCGGGGAGTGGGACACCGGATGGTGAGACATGCAATCCCCTTCCCTGTAACACCTTTACCCGATCCTAACTGGTAGGATATTTTGGAACTTTACCCCATCCCACTTTAAAACACAAACACTTTCTCACAAACAGCCCGCTATAAGGGAAAACAGACTAACAATGAGCCGTGTACGTGACATGTCCCAATAATATGGTCAGGCAATCATCGACAATCACTCACACCTGACATCCATTACACTTCCCCCAAAGGATAAAAGGCGGAGCACGAGAGCACACTCTGAGTGAGGCAAAGCACACGAGGAAACTGCAGTTTCGAGATGGCAGCTGAGCAAGAGGGGAAAGACGACAAAACAGTAGGAATCGCAAGGAGGGAAATTCCCTTGACCTTTTCGACAAGGGACCATTACTTCCAGAGACCTCGAAAATAGAAAGCATAAAAGACCAGGAAGCCAGGCTATAGAATCCTGCATTGTGTGTCGGAGATACCTGGGTCCCTCCCGCATCAGTAATCAAGATGGGGAGAATCACCAGCGGCTGCAATACCATCCTTGAACAAAGCAGCATCAGTGAAGTCAACACAGCCGGTGAGTTGGGGTGACCGATACAAGACCGGTCAGTGTTGAATCCAAGGTTGCAAGCATCAACATTGTATGGCGAGCGCTGTAACAAACATTGTTAAAACGCGTGTGATAATAGACACGAGTGAAGTTAAACTGCAGCTGAGTGTTCTGAGCTTGATGGTCGTGTAGATTAATGTTACCTCCGTCCCCACTCTGGTGGAATCAAAAAACACCTGAGCCAAGGATGCAGTACACAGGTTGATTCCTGAGTTCGTAGTAACAGCAGCAGTGATTGAACACCAAAGTGCAGCTGTAATTCAGAGGAAGAAAAGGCAAGGCAATCCGTAATAACCCTCCGAAGTCGTAGTAAATCCAAAGTTGTTGGAATCCAAGGGAAAAAGACAGAGGAGTCCGTGATAGCGTTCCGAGGTCGTAGTAACTTTAGTATTCCAAAATAACCAAGCGCTGACAGTACTTGAAACAAGCAGCTGAGAAGCGCTGCTTCTGTGTTTCCCTGTTCCTTTTATCTGTATCAGGTGGTCACATGACGTGGATCACGGGGAACGTAAAAGCCTTGTCACGTGATTCGCGATGTTGGCAGCACCAGTAATGGACGCTTGGTCACGTGACACGCGGTTCTTGGTGCGCTCGTATGGAAGTGCCGGTTTCTTGATGCGCTCGTATGGAAGCGCCGTCCATATGGTACACGCCATGTCAATTACCGGTGTAAAAATGGGTGCAAGGTTCTTCCAGCCGTACTTCTCCCCGACCCAGTGAGTCGTTGCCATAACCTGCGTGGGTGAGTGCGGGAATCGCAGGGGAATCGGCAGGGAGTGAGTGTGGAACCAGATGGACGGGGGCTGCATGGGTTTCTGGTTGAACATGATCGGGGATGTGTTATGGGAGACGTGACACTGAGTGATTGAACTTTAAAGCAAGCTACAATACCTTTAACGGAGTGGTCCGGCACTGCGTGGGTGCTCAATCAAATGTCTCTGTAAAGTATCCAGCTGAGAAGTAATAACAGTACATACATTTGGTCCGAGCCCAGCAGAGGGAGACCAATTGAAAAAGAACAAGTAAATGTGAATGGTAGTAATCCAGCGATGGGTCAAGCAAAATCCCACTCACAATCGGAAGTCCTCGATTTTGATGAAATAGAGAACATTTGAAAAAGTATGTGAATTTTGTCCGAGCCCGGCAGAGGGAGACCAATTGAAGGTTTTGTGTTAAAGTGGGTCTGCGCCCAGCGGGGGGGGGGGGCCAGGGTGAACAGAAAATCACCAGAGAATTTGTACATATGTAATCCTAAGAAGAAATGAACTTTGATGTTTGTCGTGTTATGTCAGGCCCTCTGAAATAAGAGACTTTGAATGGGAAAGAGACTTTGGCACAGAAGGCCCTGATGTTGAAGTTTTGAACTGCATCCTCAGGCTAGAGAAGCCAGAGACTGTGCTAAGCTTGAGTGTGCTGCCTTGTCCTGTGCTGAAAACGTGGGGAAGGGAAGCCAAGGACTTGAATATCCTGACATATCATTTCTTGAACGCTTTTCTTTTGCATAAACAATGTTTTGCACTCTATTTGTATTTAGAAGTAAGGATTGGCAATAGGTTTGTTAGTATAGGCCCTTTTATTTTGACAAGACACCACTAGGACTGCGTTATTATCATTTGATGGTCGTAGCTTGCTCCCATCTTTAGATTTAGGCTTAGATAGGCGTTTTTCAAACCCAATTGAAGTTCAATAAACACCCCTGAACTGTGGTCACTTGTGTCCGTTTTACTGTTTGATGCCATGCCTTCCTTACACCACTCTCCCTCACTCCCGAGATGAAGCCTTGACTGCTCTTCCACCTACCTTGATTGGGTTTTGGCAAAAACTTAGAAGATGTATAGGGACTACCTATCCACTGAGCCTAGAAGGTATATGAGGACAGACTATGTATAGCATTTAACGATTATGAGGTAAGCCTGTCTGTTGTGATGTTGCTGGGCAAATGCAAGATCGATGAAGTTTCCTTTAGCTCCACTATCAATGAGTGTGCTAAAGCAACCCCATTGCAAAGTATCTGTAACCGTATGGTTATATAGACATGGTTTGTTTGACTAAGGACATGATGCGAGGTATTACAAGGACGATGTTCTGTTACACTCATAGAGGCCTTCCTTTTCCTCAATGAGTTTCTTTGTTTCCCTTCTTATAGGGACCCATTTTGGAACAGAAGCGTACTGAATGTCTGGATTCTCCGCAGTAAGCAGAGGTTCTGTTTCCTTCACCTCTCTTTTTCTTCATTACTAAGGGGTCCTCTGGTACCTCCCACTTGCATGGGTCTGGTTCGGAATGGGAGGACGGATGTTCTGGTTCGCAACAGAAGGAAGGATGACGATAGTCTGTATTGCTCCTTTCTTCCCGTCTTTCACCCATCCTTTGGTCAAGTCTTATAATTAAAGACATATAATAGGAAATGGAGTCAGGAGGTGCTAAAAATTGTCTGGCAGCATCTTTTAGATCTTCTCTTAGTCCACTATGGAAGAGGGTTCTTTGGACATCTTCAGCCCGTAGAATCTGACCGGCCATGTTCCTGACCTGTGCTACGTGTAACCACAAATCACGATTTCCTCGACGGCTATTGATTAACTCATTTCTAACGGTTTTGGAAGCATATTGTTGATCGAACATGGCATGGAATGCTTCTGTCAATTATGCATTGTTAACTAAGATGGGATCATTGTTATCAATGTAAGGAGTTGCCCAGGCAAGCGCAGTTGTTTTCAGATCCGAGAACTGATTGGTACCATACAAGGGCGGACGGTTTAAGTAATGGATTTTGCATTGGGTGCAAAAGGCTCTGTACTTCCGAGGTTCACCTCTGTATTTTGTGGTCATATGAGGTGTTGGAATATTAGCGCCTAAATTGGAAGTTTGTAAGACAGCAGGGGCAAGTACCGCCCTCCAGTCACCCCAGGGGTTGGAAGTCCCTGAAGGACCTAGTGCTGCACCCCTACAATCCCCCATCGATGTCCCACCCAATACTTTCCTTGAGGTTTGTTCAAACTTCCCTTGTAGCACTGCCATGGTTTGAAAAAGCAAAGCCTGTTTGTTAGGGGCCAAACCTGGAAAACAGGCACCTGTCCCCACGATTAACTGGCGGACTCAGGAAACGATTGCTATAGCATACCTCTCAACTCGCATACCTCTCAAATCACACAATTTTGGCAGGTGTCACCCGCCCAGTAATGAGTTTACTCACCCCTACACTTCATGGGCTCTCTGTCATGATCCACCGACCATGGAAGTTGTGGAATCAATGGAGGAAGGGTTGAGCTGTATTGTCTCATGGCAGAAGCGAATGCAGCATTCTAGTGTTTCCACTTCCTGTTAGTGACGTGTATTTATGCGCGTCGGCAGCTTTCGACAGCACGTTGCAACCCTCATTGCTTTCGGGTTTACCCGCTGTCAAGTTCTACTCTGCTTACTCTTGTGCTCTTTTCCTTCCTTGCCCTCCTCTCCTGTCTTCCTCTGTTTCCCTTCCTCCTCTACGTTCCGCTCCTCGGAACGTATCCTTTCCCGTTTGGTTTCACTTTACCTCTCGGGTTTTCGATCCACTTACCGTGCTTCCCGCGGTCATTCCTTGCAGCAAAGGCAGTTCCGCCCCGGACCCTCAGACGTGCCTGGAACCTTCCTCGCTCCGTCTTTCTGTCGGAGCTCCCTACTCTATGTTGGATCGCCTTACTCTTCTACACCTTACCGGGATAAAGATCTCACCGGTGCATGCTGGTCCTTGCAGTCCTCCACAAAGAAGACCACCACTTTTCTACGTCACCAAATCCAGTTAAAATCTCCGGATTCTGCCAACATCGTTCTACATCAACAGGGTTTTTCAGCAAAGCTTTTCCCTGTCTGTGGGGTCGTCTCCCTGGAGGTCCCCACTGCCGAGCAATTGCATCAGGCAGGGTGGCCTCCGGAAGAGCCCATCCTAAATTCTCCAATAAAAAGCCTGCTGCAGCTTGGAGAGAGAGAAGAGACATTCCTTCTGACGAATCATCCGAAAACGAACATTCAGGTGAGGAGGAGGAGGAGGCGGGTGAAAGGGAAATTCAAGCATATTCTGAGACTCTCATCCAACAGAAAACTAAATCGGCTACTTTCACCATCTACTGTAGAGATGGCAATGACCTGGGAAGAGGCTCGGGGAGGGCCTAATGAAGACATCTGCAGGGCGGCAACCTGGGACAACTTGAATACTTTCACCAAGCAATACAGCTTCAACTTGCCTAAGTCGGGGTTAAACTCCTTCGGGGAGGTGGTTCGAGTTCTGGCATTCACTTTCAAGTGTGATTTCCAGGTGATCTGTTGGTCTTCTACAAATAAAGTGGTGATCGGGTGTTTGAGCAGCATCACTGGTGGTCTGTGTTTTTTCCATGGATTTTTTTCCATGGAGTATTTGATATTCTTCACAAGTAAGTACTGGATGGGCCAAATCTTCATTACTCCTATACCTACCCTTCCTCGTCATAGTAATTACAACCTGCTCTCCAACCGTGGAGCGGAGTGAAATGAACCCATTAGGGTAGTGCATTAGGTGGTATTAAACTAATGTGTAATAGTGACTGGGAGGATTATTCTGTCAGTCAAGAGGAGTGGGACGTCTGGGCCTTCCTCTTGAGTCACACGCTTTTGGCTGTTCTCACCCACCATGTAATCAGTTCACTCACCTATCAAGCCCATTGCACACCCATGCATTTCAATGGGCTCCCACTTCCCAAAGGAAAAGTGGCTGTTTCACATTCCCTGGGAAGCAAAGGGTTGTGAGCTATGTAGTAGTAGTGCATCATTTGTATAGCGCCTTTCACCATTAGTATGGCCACAACGCGCTGTAGTTTGAACGCCCTTGGGGGACCGGAGTCCAGGTATGGGAAAAGATTTAAGGAGGTGCTAGTATCTGTGTGTGCATATTGGCCAATGCTTAAGGTATATGGGTGGCCAGGTCCCTGCTGTTCACCCATGTCAAGCTGGCATGTCAATGGGTGATGATAGGTGTATGAAAGAGCACAATAGAGGTTATGTATCAAATTTTTGGCACCAACAGTAGCTGCATTCTTATAACAGAGGTGTTGTGCAAAGTGCCTTGAAGTGGTCTATGGTGGCAGGTATGTTTGTGTTTGCATCAGTGCCTTCGGGTGGTTTCCCTATGCATGGAGAGTAAGAGGTTAGATGCATGATCTATATTCTAAGCCGTGACCCAGAGATAGTATGATAGCTAAACTCTAACTCAACTAGTCTTTTTTTTTTCTTCCAGTATTTCTTTTATTAAAATTTCGATGAACATAGCTGCATTACAACAACAACATTAGTTCTTCACTGACAACATCAGAATTTCGTTTTTCATTTTCAGTAACAAGTGTCCCCCCAACCGAATAAGATTATAACTGAACAAATAATACAAAGTAATTAAAAAAAGAGATAATATCAACAAAGGTAAATAAAATAAGTGGTTATTCCACGTGTTTTAAAGCCGGTTCATGTGTTCCAAATGGTGTGGCGAGCCGATGTCCGTTCCTCCATTCCAACCTCACGCCCTCCCATTTTCATACCCTTCGTAACTTTTAATTTTGCAGCAAGTATTTCAGGGTCTGTGGTCTGAAAAACACATGTTCATTGTCTTGTGCAAATTCAAAGAACGGGGCCGATGTCAGGGAGAACCGGGTCATATTCCCCAAGGTGTGCGCCACGAGTTTCTCCATTGACACAATTTCCCGGACCTTGACCCACCAATATGATGAAAACGGTCCCTCTTTTGTTTTCCAGAACCGTGCTCGATTGAACTTGGCCGCCAGTAATAGTTGGGATACTAGGTCCGCCTTAGTTCCCTAAGCTGGGAATTCCCCATCCAGGCCTCAAGATAAGGTGCGTACTAGGCCTTTGTACGCATTTAAATCTTGTAAATACGACAGCTTTATTATTTTCCTGTGTAAATTTACACACAAGTTTAGAGCAGAGTTCAGTGCAAAGGTCAGGTTACTTGACAGAAACCAGAAGGCTTCTCTTGATTTTTATCTGCATGGATGTAATTGCAAGCCATGTAGAAAAGGCTCTGAAACAGAATGCATTTCTCTGAAGCCTTTCAAAAAAAGAAACTGCACACTGTGATAAAAGGAATGGTTTCTTTCCATTCAGCTTCTGCTGTGTTGATGCTCATGGAGCAAACGTGAGCACTGTGCATATTTATTTTCCTAGCATTTTAGGATTGTATAATTAATAAGATGCAAAACTAAGTTGCAATTGAATTAATCTTTTGTAACAAATTATGCTTTTATTTCCAGTGAAAGCAAACCAAAATTGCACAATTGTATTTTTCAGAGTTCCTGTGCTGTGTGCATAACCATGCGGAGGTAGATCATTTTTACACTTATCATTTAATGTACACTCTAATTATAAAAACAGTGTGTAAAATTATGAGTATCCATGGTCTAGTTTACATCCATTCAACCTGCAGTCAATGGGGTACATTACTATAAATGGCCAGTGGCAGCAGAGTCTTTGTTCAAGGGTGAGTGATTGTCATTAAACCAATCACAGGTGTTCTAGCCTCTCAAATATTCAAGACTACAATTAAAACATCCAAAACCTGACTCTCCAGGAAGTGCAAGCGCTGTTGAAAAACAAATGAAAGTTACATTTGTAATTGAAATAGAAACTCAGCAAAACCTGCCCCTGTGATAATCCAAATAGGTATTTAACTTCATGTAGCGTTTCATACATGGTCCGTCTAATATCTAGTCACTGTGATTATTATACCTCAGTCGATACTCAGTTTACTGACTTCTGAATAATTTTAGCCAATAAGATAGCACATCTGGTTGAGTTCCTGTTGCTGAGATCTGTGCATGATCTTTAGGTTGCAGGTTCGAGTCGCGGCAAGGCCAACTTGGCCTTTCATCCTTTCGGGATCGATAAAGGAGTACCGACTTTGGATTGGTGATACTTGTGATAGACATATTCTATGTACAGCGCTTTGCCAAAATTGCTATATAAATAACCATTTGACCACGAGATTAGATATAGAGTCTTTGCCTCTTTGCACTGTTGTATCATAACATTGGCATACCATTAGGTAGTAGTAGCTCCAGGAAATGAGGACTTTCATTAAACATCAAAAGACAATTCTGCTATCAAACCTCACAATACAATTAATGTTTGCTTTGCTATGTAATTGGCTAGGTTTTTGTGTTTTCAACATTTAAATATATACAGGAGGGATCAAATGGCCATACCTTAGAGAAATAATGAAAAGTGTAGACTGTCACAATGCAGAAAGCTGCCGCATAGTAATGATTTCCGTACAGTTTTACACACGTTTGCTGGATGTCACATACGCTTTACTCTCTTGCAAAGGAGAAAAGTCATTTTTACTCTCTTGAAATCACATTTACTCTCAAAGTTTAAAAATGGGGAATAAAATACTCCGACCTCAAAGTCTTATCTGGAGCACTGTCCCCATCCTCTGGAGGTTCTCCCAGAAGCATGGCCCGGGGCACAGCGGGAGAGAGGCCCCTGTGATGTCCTTTATCCTTGATTTAATTTCCTGCCAGTATTTTTGAATCGTGGGACATCACCACCACATATGGATGTTGTCCCCTATTTGCCCACATTCGTGCCAACACTGGTCTGAGTATTCTGTGTCATGTACCACCTGTAACAGAGTTTAATCGCACTTTCTTTAAACCAGTACATCTGAAGCTCTTTGCAGTATGGGACCAGATTTTTTGCCATTAGTCCATTGTGATCTCTTCACCTACATCTGTTTCCGAACGCTCCATATATGAGAGTTTGTCTCCAACCTGAGACTTATCTATTAGGCGATAACATTGGGATATTTTACACCTGGTTTGTCCGTCTGCTAGTCGGAGTTCTATCGCTTTGGGTTGTCGTGTGCCCGCTAGGAGTACTCTTTGGTTAGTAGCCCAGTGTCGAATTTGACAGTATCGGAAGCGCTCTGCTTCAGGGAGGGTGGATTTGCTCTTACATTCCATAAAGGTGAAGGGAAAGCTGGGTGTGCGCAGGTCTTATCCCAGGTATTGAGGGTCGATATCGTGGAGTCTGAGGCCCGCCCTAGCGGACTTCGGAATGGGAGGCAGGTGTGATGAGGGGTGCCACTGCTATCTTGCTCTTGCCTTTTCTGGTTCGCTTTGTTATCCTCTAAGGCCCAGTCCATCATTGGGGTGATGTGTGCCGCTGAATAGTACCTTTGCACAGACAGTACCCCTATTCCGCCCCCCTCTTTTGCTCTAAGGAGTGTGTGCCGTGAGATTCTTGGAGGTTTCCCTTCCCAAATGTAATGGCCTATTGCCTTCTGTATGTCTGCCAGTTCCTTATCATGGATCCTGATTGGTAGGGCCTGAAAAACTAACAGGGGCCTAGGGCCTAGGCAGAATCGTCATTTTGACTGCTGTGACCCTCCCCAACCATGGGATTTTTTGATTTTGCCATTTCTTCGGGGTAGCTTTTGTTTCTTTCTGTAACTGTGGGATAGACCCAACACAGGACCTCATGAGGCCGCCACCATAGGCTGAGCAACTGCCTTGATAGACCTATTGGCATTACTATCTTTCAACAATCCCTCTCTAACTAATTGATAACGTGACCACCCGAACCAGATGTGTTGCTCCTGGTTGTAAATCAGACTCAAAAATTGCGATTGAGCCCCGGTAGGTAAGAGTACTACTCGAGCCCTGAGTTTTCTTCCATAATGTTTTTGTTCCACATTTCTGCTTGGGATTCTCAGACACTTTATGGAGTACACATCACTTACAGACGATATGTGTTCTTTACACAGGGTCCCCGACATGGAGCCCTGAAGAAGGCGGCAATTAAGCAACCTGAGACCGCCGAAACGTGAAGCCCTTAGGAAATTACGAAAACCTAACCAATTCCCGAACTTGAGATCTATGCTTATTACATCCTTCCACGTTGGACAATATTTGCCAAAATGCGACCCTGACACAACATTGAAGTAGCAAAGGGTACTAATTAGACCCAGATCCTCCCAGTGTCAATAAATAGACACAGGAGATATATGTAAATACTTTGATCCTTTTGAATAGGATTGGTTAATTTACTCTTCTACACCTTATGGTATTTACACTTTATACTTTATGGTAAAAAGATCTATGACAAAACTAGACATCGTTCAATTGTTCTCTTTTAACAAAGTTTTCTCTTCCTTTCCACTTACCAACTTCTAAATTGCTTTCTACAGAATAATGTGTTTGACTGTTGGAATATTGTTGTTCTTGAGGCAATTGGAGCCTCTATCAAGCAGCATACATGTTATTTTTGATTTACCTGTAATAAGTGAGATAACTATGTGCTCCAGGTTTATAACAGTTGTTTTTATGTCAATTTTACAAACACAGTGCTATTGTGATTTATAATGTATGCCTTCTTGAATGTCAATGACTGTTGGAAAAACAATACACAAACTTTGATTAATGTCTTATCTCGCATTGTCCATTTTTTATTTGCTTACTATTTGTGTTGAGTGGTGGGTACCTATAAACCCCATTCAATGATCTCGAACTACAGAGACTCGACAATATGTCTTATCAGTAGCCCAAAGAGTGGTCTATTGTATTAATTTCCTTTTTCCATTTTGAGAATACAACAGAGATACATTCCCTAGTTGACATGAAGATTGGTCCGAAGCCATATGCTGGCAAGATTGCCCGTAGGCAGTTCCAAGACATGCTATCAAATGCTCGATGGGCCTCCATGGACAGTACTGATAGTCCCCCTGGCAGTTTTGGGGCCAGAGCTATCAGGTCTATCACCCTCCTTATGTCATCATGAGCCCCTTTGTATTTGATAAAAACCGGTTTGGTCTTCATTAATTATATGCGGGAGAATCTAATTCAATCTAGAGGCTAGGATTTAGTTAGTACATTGATCAGTCCAGCAGAACTCCCCTACATCACCAAACTGCATTTTCAGCAGTTACCAGCAGAATGGCTGCGCTGGCTCTTTTGAGCACCATTACCTTGCACCAAAACATCTGGGGCGAGATGGAACACCCCAAGAATAGCTGGCAGTGTTTTCCTTGTGTGCACCAAAGAGAAGAATTCAAAGGCAGCGCTACTATGCTGCCAGCTCAAAAATTCCCACTGAAAAAGAATATGTTCAGCATTTAAAAGGACTACGCACTGGTGCCCTTTTCATCTTTTCAACATTACCCAGTTTGGTTCCAGTAAGACACATTTATGTACATCCATATACGGGGTGTACACCAGAAAATGAGGGCATTCCTCACTGAATGGCATGTTGTGTCAGACAAAATCTGTGAAAGAGCAGAGAACTTCACTCCAAGCTGTACAGAAAATGCTTTACTTTTTGCAACAAAATAACCCAGACAAACCCTTCATAAGAAGCTCTCTCTCCCTTGCCTTGGAGAGATTCCTGTGTAGTAGAAATTGACTAGGGCTATGAATAATGTTCAGAATCTAGATACGAGAACAAACACATTTGAAAGTGACTTCCCAGCAGAATTAACCCACTTGTAAAAGGTTGCTTTTGACAAACAAGAAAATGCCTTTTAAAAATTGAAATGTTAAACTAAGGCCCTGTGCTTTGAAATTTGATGGGGGCTTGCTTTAAACATATACATTATATTTATTTCTGAAAGACTTGCTTTTTGGTTAAGGGAAAGAAAAATAAATAAATAAATAAAATTACTGTGAAACCAGCAGAACAGGCTTAACAGGCCCTGGCTTCAAAGTGCCCCGCCTTTCCTGGAAACAGGATCATCTTCCCCCAAGTGGACCAGCCCCCTGGAAACTATGAATAGGCTAAGGGGAAGCATCTTGCACCCTCGTCAGACGAAGCAGCACTGTTCCAGCATGAAATAAAGGACTGCAAGGACACATAGGTGTGAATTCCTGGCGACACCTCCCCTCAACTCAAGCTGAAGGCTTCAAAGGTGAATCCATGACAACACTGGGCTAAACTGACCAGAGCCTGACATTTGGCTGTAGCCTGGAAAGGAATGCCCATATTTGGAATCCAAAGCCAGCCCAGTTGATTTCAGAGACTATGTAGCTCATGTTCTTTATTTCAGTAACCAAAAGACATATTAATGTGAAATTATGACTATTTAAATGTCATGTTTGCGGCATTAAAATAAGACGTTGTAGGTTTTTCTAGCATGTTGGAGACGCATAACCCAGGGAAATGTGAATTCTGGGGAAGACATACATGGTACAACTTTGAAAATTAATGGGAACATGGCCAGTGATAATATGTATACATATATAAAATTGTAAACTTTTAGGTGAACTATTTTCTGTGGAAATGGTGAAAGATTACCAGAATGACTAAACAGCATCGTACCGTCGTGGGATTTGGATGAGCATGTGTCTTGTAAGATGTGCAGTCTGCCCATATAAGTTTACTGATGATGACATTTGTAAATATGAGTGTTTTTTCCATAACTGATTTTGGTAAAAGTAACTTTAGTAGAACAAAGCACATTGAAAAAAACACCCACCTTAAAACTGAGTCACCTCCTTCAGTCCAATCTGCTTCCAGGGAGGAGGCGACATACATAGGCTGACCTAGCCGATGTTAAGAGGTGTGTCTAGCTTGGTTCTGCCCCATAGTAAAATCCTCTGATGCCATGCTCCTTATATAAAGGGGAGGCATGGGGAGCCCTAGACTCTCTTCTGACTTCCCAGTTCCCACGCATTCAGAGATCCAGACATTCCAGATTCACCCTGCAAGATTCCAGATTCCACTGCCAGGCCAGAGTACAGCTGACCCTATTCAGCCAGAACCACTGACCTAGCAAAACCCCACCTAAATCCAAATAATTCAGGGAGAAAGGGGGGAAAGCTGTGGTACCCTTTTGGGAGTATCCTGTGACCAGACCGGCTTTTGCCCCGCTACCTGCTTGCCCAGCTGATCCACCTCGCTGTTCAGTGACCAGACTAGGCCCATCCGTCCCCTTCTAGGAGAGCCCACAGCTGTGTGCAGTGACCAGACCTTGCCTCGCTGTCCAGAAAGCCGGTCCGCTGTCCAAGCTACCCCATTCAAGTGCTTGTTGTGAGTATTTCCATTCCCCAGCAACCACAAACTGCATCCCTTGCTTTGTTACCTTGTATTAGGTCCAATCCCATAAATATACTACAACTGCCCTAGAAAATAAATCCTTAAACTGTCAGAATCCTCTGTGTACCTTGTTTTTATGAAAATCTGTAGTGATCTCCAAGTGTTAGCGCCATTCTTTCCAACTCATTTTAGTCCTTGTGTAAGTCCTTAGTACTATTTTTAATGAATGTATTAATTCCCCCATAAAGAGGCACACGGCGTGAGGGGAGCACCGGAGACCCAAAGTGATAGCCACGGCAGGCAGAAACACAACGCGGTTCTGTTTCAAAAATGCTGCGGTTTTTCTTTCTAAGTTTCTCAGGCTCCTCCGAGAAGAGTCGTGTAAACTCGGTGTGTCCTATGTAGTTCAATTGCCGAGGTATACGAGAGATCCAGCAGCATTCCGCATAGATCTTTCACATAGTCTGTTATTTTCTGATCTGGAATCTCCCTTGGGATATCTCGTATTCTGATGTTAATTCTCTGTGCCCTATTTTCAAGATCTTCCTGCTTTGACCATATATTTTCAAGTTGCTCTTCAGTACCCTGTTCATAAGCTCCGCTTGGTCGTGTGCCTGTTCGCAATAGTGTTCTCAACATCATTTACCCTTGATTCTAGGACCATCATGTAGGAGTTCAAGTCAGCGACCGATTTGACCATTGTCTCTTTGGTATCCTTAATCTCTTTAGAAAGGTCCTGTTTTAGCTTAGAGAACATCTCAATTAGGTCTTACTTCATAAATGTCCCTGGGGTAAAGCTTTCTGCTGGTGACGGGTGAACGTCTGCTTGTGTATCCTTGGTGTTTCTCTCATTCTCCTTCTCTTTTTCCTGGATGCCCAGCATGGTCTTAAGGTCGCTTGTCCCCAATTTGACCTTTGCTCCACCCTTTCGCATGCTGCTTGGAGGGGGCTCTGCCATGTATCATATACCCATATATACTATTACACAAAACGTAGGGGTAACCCTTAGTGCTAAAATGGATATGAGGCGGTAAATAATGATTAACAAAAAAGATGGAGATCCACATATAGGACAATACAATTTGTTTGTACTTTTCATTAAAATTTAGCTAGACTTGTTGTTCTGTGCTCTAAGAGTCACCAATAGGGAAACATCAAAAGGTGTCTACAATTTGTCAACATTTATTGATAATACAGAAAATCATGACAAGTACGTATTTAAGTGACAAATCAATTGGTGGTTAAAAAAGTGTGTACAAGAAAATGTAAATACAGTAAATACTAAACCAATAATGAGTGAATAGATGAAGAGATTTTAACTTGTAAAGCAAAAAACAAAACACACAAATGAGCATACAAATTTGGAAAATTGTGAACGGAAAAGACACATTGATTAGGGTCAAGTCACCATGTGTGTTCCTGAATAGTAGACCTATTCCTACTGTAAGGAGGTATCCGGGTCCTAGTTTATATATTCCTGATTAATTATTTTAGAATGTAGTAATCTATTCTGGATGCATGATCAATGCATGATCATGTCTAGTAATCTGCCAATCTGCCAACGTGTATACCTACAAATCTAGATACTTTGGAACAGTACTTCAAATAAATTATTTCAAAAGAAATGCAAAAAAAGGGATTGTGAGCACTGAAACACGTTTCGGCTTGCCAAAGTTGGCGGCATCAATATTCAGCCTTCCTCAGGGTGAGTGAACCTCTTGGTCCTAAATGGGAGGTAGGCAGAAGAGAGATACATATGTGTATTAGTGTTCCGAGTACGACACAAGAATCAGTTTGCCTAAAGGAACATTCTAAACACTGCTACTAAATATTCAAAACAAGAGTCCACACAATACTCGCCCTGTATCTAAGACAGGGGTATGAAGTGCGTGTGACCTTGTTTCCGGATACACATTCCGGATACACAGAGTCCTATGGACAGGGTGGACTGACTTTCATTGTTGCTTGATATTTTTTCTTTTATCTTTGGGGGTTCGAGTCTCAGAAGGAGTGAGAATACAGACATTGGTCGGCTCAAACCGTGTCTAGTTTTGTCATTCTATAGCACACAGGGATATAAAATTGGCAAGTATGGGTTGATGTGCTTCATATGTAGGACCTTGCGCGTGGTTCCAGAGGTGGGTCAAGAAATCTTGCTGAGTCCCCTGTATTTTCGTTCAGGATTTACATCCAAATTTCAGATTCGAGTATCTGGGAAGTCAAGTAAGAAAACGAAAATTGAGGTTCTCTTTGCTCATATACAGAGGGCCGTAGTAGGTAGCACAAAATCATTAGGGTACGCCTTGTTTTGAAAGGGTAAAGCCCCATTACTGGTTTGCATCATGCAAGTTCCTATGCTAGCAGAAGGTTGATTAGTTTGAGATTGCCCAGTATTTTACCCGGAATTCATACATTCTCCCGCATTAGAAAAAGGGAACCAGGGCGAACATATTCCTGTATTATTTGGTGAGCTGAATATTCTTAGTTAGTCTGCACAGGATGTACTGGTTCTAAAATGGTAGTTGTCGAACGCATTCCTGTGGGTTCTGAGATCCCTGCCTTGGAGGTGGCGAAATGTTTTCCTTCCTCTCAAGAGAAATGCATTCAGGTTGCTTTCTAGTCCTACAGAGGCACGCAAATTGCTGCAGTCCTCTATCTTGCCTGTGATGGTAATGTCAGATCGGAGGCTGTAAATATGTGGAAAAACGATTTATCAATTTGTGACAATAACGTCTATTGTCGTGTGAGCATCCCCTCATAGGGATTACTTACTGTGAATATCCCTGGTAATGTACAGTATGAGGTCTCTGATGGCTCTGGTGAATGGCTCGGCTCGCGTCTTCTATCTGAACAGTTCCTTCTGATCTGGAAGTACTGGCCATATGGGAGATTTTCCCCTAAGTGTTTGAGGTTGTCACTCAAGAAGTGTAGTAGAGTATTCCTATCGCTAAGTTTTCTGAATAGGTTGCATTTTAGTATGCAGTTTTCATGTTGGATTTTTAGGTCCAAAAAATAGACTTCTGTACTGCTGGATTCCATGGTGAACTGGATATTTGGGTCTCCATTGTTCAACCATTGTAAGAATGAACTAAGGACAGTTACTGTCCCTTCCCAAATGCACAGAATATCGTCAATGAATCGCTTCCATTCTTTGATCTGGTTACTGAAGGGGTTTGTCTCTGACAGGATGTTGGTCTCTTCAAGGTCCGCCATGTACAGCACTGCCAGACTGGGCACAAAGGTAGTGCCCATTGCTGTGCCTTTAGTTTGAAAGTAAAATTGACCATCAAATTCAAAATAGTTCTTGGAGAAAGCCAGGGTCAATAGTGCAATTATAAAATGTTCTGGAACTCTGTCTTGCATATTGAACTGTGTCAAATATTTGTGCATACATTTAATAGCTTCTGTCTCGGATATGCTTGTATAGAGGGAGAAATATCCATGGTGACAAGTAGGTGTATGTTTTCATCAAATCTTAACCCTTCAAAGACCTGAATAGTCTGTGTAGTATCTCCAAGATACGTTGATGTTTTGATACTCATGGATTTTAGGAAGGAGTTAATGAATTGACATACAGGCTCTAGAGCCGAACCACATCCGGAAACAATAGGTCGTCCTGTTGGGTTTTCCATGCTTTTATGAATTTGGGGGAGTGCATGAATGGTAGGTATTCTCCCTTGAATGGTAGTCAGGAAATCTTGTTCCTTGGCAGAGATCCATTCCCGGTCTTTCGCGTATGTTGCCATCTCAGTCATTTCTGGTTAAATGCTGGTTTGATTTTTTTGTAACTTTCCCCATCTATTAGGAGCGCATTGACCATAGCTTTTATATTGTGTTGATGACATCAAAACAATGCCCCCGCCTTTGTCTGCCGGTTTGATCACTAAAGACCTGTTCTTGGACAGCTCTGAAATGGCTTTCTTTTCATCTCTTGAGATGTTGTGGTGAAACGGTTGTTTGCCTGTTTTAAGTTTTCTAAGATCTGCCATGATGCACTTTTCAAAAGCTATAATTTCTGGTGGGATTTGATTATCCTGGGGGCAAAAAGTAGAAGGGACATGGAGCCTCGAGTCTTGTTCATTTTCAAAGGGGCTTTGATCCTCAAAGAAGACTTTCAGATATATTGTTCTGAAAAACGTTTTAATTTCCATCTCCGTATTAAACCAATCTGTCTGGTGAGTCAGAACATAGGACAGACCTTTGGATAATAGAGATGTCTGTGCTGGTTTTAATTCTATATTGGCCAAGTTGAAAATAGGGTTGGGGCATTCTCTTATCGGGTTCATCGTCTGCGACCGTGTGCCAGCAGCATTGGGGTAAATTGGTGGCACCACGGTGGACCCATTCCTGGCCCTCCCATCATGCCACCTCCTCCTAGAAAATGGTGGGGATGTTGCTGTGGCTGTTGGTAGTTTCCATATCCCTGAGATCTGTTTCGGTGACTCTGGTCGTCCGAGCTGCTCGAATTGGAGAAGGAAACCCATTTTTTCTTTGACTGGCTCTGGTTTTGTGATACCTGCTGTACCTTAGCCGCTTCAATTGCTTTCTGTTGTGTATGAGAATACCAAATCTAGTTTGAAGTTTTGGATATCTTTATTCAGTTTTTTTGTTTTTTTTTAGCAATGGTCATATTCTTAAATCCTTCCAAAAGTTTATTGGTTGCTAGCAGTTGTTCACGTCTATCCATTATGGTGGTGCCATTGAGGAATTTAAGTTCCTCTTTCTGTAACTCTCTTTGAATGTCTTTACTAATCCTTTGTACAGTTGTAATTGTCAAAACCATGATGTCTCGGCTGCATTTAATGGCTATATGGCTAAATTTTGTGGTTTACTCTTTGTCTCCAAGGAAGAGGCATGGTTCATTCCTAATGATTAGCCCTGCTGGAATAGTATTGGTTCGGAGATATTCCCGCAGGAAATGGCTATGGAGTTTGGTTCTAAATTGTTTTTCTTTATCTTTAGCAAGTCAGTGCTCCCAGATAAAGGAGCTGCATTAATATTGGAACCTGTACGGTCAAAGATCGAAGGTCCTCTTATAATATCCGCTGTTTATTCAAGGGTATAGCTGAAGGTTTGACCTTCAGTCATCCTTTTCTTTATTGGTTTTGTGTTTTGACAAGGATATAGGTGCAATGTTGAGTTTTTATGGAGAGCAGTTCTGTGCATCGTATGCCCAGACATTCCTGCTTCTTACTTTGGTTGTAGTGGTGCGTGAGGCTTCGTCAGTGTGCGATGCAGCCCAGGGGCCACCCTTATTGCTCCCGGTCCAGTCACAGGCAGGCTGTGATTGTCTCCACAGCATAGTGCTCTGGGCTCTCCCAGTGACCTGGTGAGTTCCAAACTCCCAACTGCGGCATTCACTCTGAAGAGTGCTCTCCTTATGGGACAACTGCGTCTGTGTTCGCGTTGCCATGTGACACAGGTTCTCTCTTCCCAGGGCCTCTGGCTCACTGCACTGTGCCTCAGGTGATGTTCATGCAGGGTATGGCCCCTGGGGCATAACTCTGAGCCCTTAGGCCAAGTTCAGGAAGTCCATTAGGGCTAGAGCCCGCTCAGGGACCCCACAGTTTGAGACCTTTTAGGGTTAAATGTGCCCACATGTTAAGTTGTGCGTCACGCAACTTGGACGTACCTCTGTTTCCGGATGATGTCCGCGTTGGGGAAGCCAGTCTGAAATTCGGGTAAACCAGTAAAGAGTATGGCACAAGGAAGCAGCCTCAATCCTGTCCGGAGGGCACAGGAATGGAGGGGGGGCACCCCCGACACCAAAGATCTTCTTCCTGTAGTGATCTTGGTCGCTATAGTTAGCACAGGCGAGACGAAAGACAAGGAGGTCGAGGAGTCCAGGGAGGTGAGAGCTCAGTAGAATGGCCCAGAAGGAGAGCTCTGAAGGTCGCTGGGAAGAACCAGGCACACTCAGTTCAATGGGAATCCAAGCAACAGTCAATTTGCAGGCTGAGGAATGATAGGTGGCCGAGTTGCCGGAGAGAGTCCAGGCCCAGGCGAATCCGGAAGATGTTGAGGTTCAATTGGGGCAGGCAAGAAGACTGGTACCCCAGCAAGGCAGCAAAAATTGGAATACCAAGTAGGCTGACAGAATGACCTCAGGGAACCCCAAAGGAAAGAACCAGGGAGAGAGAAACAAGGGGAAAACTGGGAGGCCAGGCTAGGAGTAGGGAGCCAGCCTGGGGAGCAGGGGATACCAGGCAATATGCAGGGAACCAGACAGGGAAACCAAGCAAAGGAAGGCAGGGAGGTCCGGTGTGAAAAACCTGGAGAACCAGGCAGGGAAGCTGAACGGCCTGGCGGGAAAGCAGGGACCCAGGCGGGAAAAACTGGAATGTCCGGCAGAGAAAACAAGGAGGCCAGACAGGGAGGAGGGCTGGAAATCCAGGCAGGGAAGCAGAGCGAGGCTACAGAATCCAACTGGAGCCGGACGGCGAAACAACGGTGGGTCAGGAACGAACCGCATTAAGACGCGATTCGTTCCTGCACCCGACCGCTATTTACAGCCGTGGCATGAAACCGAGGCTTGGAGCGCGGAGAGTTCTGCGCATGCACCGCAGTCCTTCTGGGGCGAGAACGAGGCTTGGAGCGCAAGCCATCGATCGCCTTGGTTCGCGGCACACGCGTGCGCCCGTAGCAGGAACCAAACAGCTGATTCGGACGTCGGAGAATCTCCCTCCCACTGATACGATACCTGGAATAGAGCTGCCAAGGAAAGTGGCGACCCGCAGCCTTCCAGGTACGTGTCCTAACACCATAACCCCCTCCAGAAAGGCCAGGAGCACCAGGTTTCCAGGGATGAAGGCGATAAAACTCTCTCATTAAACGAGGAGCATGGACATTACCCACAGGTTCCCAAGTGCGATCACAGGCAGGGTAACCCTTCCAGTCGACCAAAAATTGCAACCTCCCACTAAGGTAACGGGAATCACATATTTCCTGGACCTCAAATTCAGGCGTACCCTCAACCTCAATGGGTGCTGGACGTGAAGGGGAACGACCATAAGGGTCGGGCGATAGACTTTCAACAAGGAAACATGGAATACTGGATGAACATGCCAGTACACAGGTAGGGCCAACTTAAAGGCCACCGGGGAAACCCGTCTGATTATTTGGAAGGGACCAAGAAACCTAGGAGCCAATTTCAATGGTAAATTACGGGCTGGTAAGTCCTTAGAAGAAAGCCACACCCAATCTCCCACTTGAAAATGAGGCTCAGGACTCCGATGTGTATCGGCAGTCCTTCTCATGGATTCTTGTGCGTGAGCCAGGGTACCAGCTGCCCGAAGGTGAAGGGACTGAATCTCGGTAACCAACTGATCCGTGGACGGAACTGGGTTGGGTTGAACAGGAGAGAGAGGCAGCAGTTTGGGATGAAGCCCAGAAGAACAGTAGAAAGGGCTGAATCCGGTTGCCGAATGGACTGAATTGTTATAGGCCACTTCAGCCAATGCAAGGTGGGAGGTCCAATTAGACTGAGATGCGTTTGTGAAACATCGCAGGTACTGTTCCAAAGTCTGATTTGTCCTCTCAGTCTGCCCATTAGTTTGAGGATGATGACCAGAACTAAGGGCTCAATGAATTCCCAGATGTCGACACAGCTGGCCCCAAAAAGCTGAGATAAACTGAGAGCCCCGGTCCGAAATAATCTTCTCCCGCAACCCATGCAGGCGAAAGATGTTTTGTAAGAAGGATTGAGCCATCTGAGTTGCTGTTGGAATCTTCTCAAAGGGAATAAAATGAGCCGTCTTGGTGAAACAGTCGACCACCACCATGATACATGAGTTGCCTTCGGAACTTGGTAGGTCCACAATAAAATCTGTGGCAAGTGTATGCCACGGATAAGGTGGCCTTTCAGTAGGATGCAATAAGCCCAAAGGTTTCCTGCGGGGGGTCTTGACTTGGGCACAGGTAGGACAGGATTCTACGTAATGCTTGACCTGAGTAGACCAACCAGGCCACCAGAATTGGCGCGCTATCACTTCTTGTGTAGATCGAACTCCTCTGTGTCACCCAATCTTGGAATCATGTAAACCATGCAGTATGGCTTTACGTAGAGCTTCGGTAGGTAAGTATAATCTATTTCGGAAGAGCAGCAAGCCATCTTTCTCACGCACTTGTGGGTGTGTTAGCAAAGCTGACCGTTTGGAATCTGCTGACGTCTCTTGGGCTACTTTCTGTAAGAATGGTACCAAGGCCAGAAGGAAATGTTTCGGGGCCAGCACTGGCTGATCTCTGCCTTCATGTTTGATGTCATCCTCAAGGGATCGAGACAATGCATCTGCTTTCACATTCCGAGAGTTCGGTACATAGGTGATGTTGAAATCAAAATGTGAAAAGAAGAAAGCCCAACGGGCCTGCCGAGAAGTCCTACATTGAAGAGATTGTAAAAATTGTAGGTTGCGGTGATCAGTGCGTACCTCCACCGGAAACCGGCCCCCTAGGAGGTGGTGATGCCATTCTTCAAAGGCGGTCTTAATGGCCAGGAGTTCCTTTTCAATAACCGAATAATTCTGTTCGCTGGCCGAGAGTTTCCTGGAATAATATGCCAATGGAAATTCCATGTCCAATCTGGGATTATGTTGTAGCAGAACAGCCCCAATCGCAAAGTCGGAGGCATCAGTCTCTACTATGAACGGTCTATCCTCCCGAGGATGACAGAGTATCGGGGAAGTGCTGAAAGCCTCCTTTAACTGTTGAAAAGAAGTCAAGGCTTCCGATCCCCACTCAAAACTCTTCTTGGTACTGGTCAAACTGGACAGTGGAGCAGTCACCTTGGAAAAAGCCGGTATAAAACGGCGATAGAAATTGGCGAAACCGAGAAAACGTAGGAGAGACCGTCGGTCATTGGGAGTTTTCCATTCCATGATTGCACAGACCTTTGCCGGATCCATATTTATCCCAGAGGCACGGATCATGTATCCAAGAAATTCGATGTGATCCTGATGAAACAGACACTTTTCCGGTTTAGCATATAGATGATTCTGTTGTAGTCGCTTAAGGACCTCCCTCACTTGAGTAGTGTGTTACTTCAAGTCTTCAGAGAAAACCAGGATGTCATCCAAGTACACCCACACCGAGACTCTGATTAAATAAGCAAATATATGATCCATCAGACGCTGGAAGACAGAAGGGGCTTTACACAGACCAAAAGGCATTACCCGATATTCATAATGTCCCAATGGTGTCTTGAATGCAGTCTTCCATTCATCTCCAGGCTTTATGCGCACCAAATGGTAAGCCCCTCGTAGATCGAGCTTGGTAAACACTTGGGCTTTGTGCAAGGATTCCATAATAGTTCGAATCAAAGGGAGCGGGTATCTATCCTTTCTGGTGATATCATTCAGCTGTCTATAGTCGACGCAAGGCCGTAAGGTACCCTCCTTCTTCTTGACAAAGAATAATGGAAACCCGGCTGGAGAATTTGAAGGTGCGATATAACCTTTCTGAAGACATTCCTGCAGATATTCTCGTAGTACCTCCCTCTCTTGGGACGTCAAGGAATACACCTTACCATGCGGAATTACTGAATCTGGTAACAGGTCTATGGTGCAGTCAAATGATCTGTGAGGAGGTAAAGGAATATCACTTGGTTCAGAGAAAACTTCTTGAAATTCGGTGTACTCAGATGGAATTGAGACGACAGAATATAGACTGGTTCTATTCTCCCCATTGGTCTGTTTTGAAGTGGAGGCAGTTGTCTGAGTGGGACCACAAATAAAGCATTCCTTAGAGCAACGATCGGAACAGAATACCAATGTTCGAGTCTCCCAATTGATGTTAGGATTGTGATGCAACAACCAAGGTAATCCCAAAATAATGGGGTACGTGGGTGTCTTAATCACATCAAGAGAGATCTGTTCATTATGCCCTTCAATCTGTAGATGCAAAGTTTCAGTATGTTGGTGAACAGGGCCTGAAGACAGAGGAGTCCCATCGATAACCTCCACCATTGAGACCCGCTCCTTTTCAAGCAAGGTGATTCCATTTCTGGCCACAAAATCGACATCAATATAATTACCAGAAGCTCTGCAATCCAACAAGCCTAACACTTCGACTGGTTTGTTACTCAACCAAGAGACTTTAATAGGCAGAGCCATGAGGACCACAGGTTGCATGGGCTGTCTCTCCTGCGTCTTCTCTGGAAGGACTGAAAAAGAAGATGGGCCTGACGTAGCCTTCCCTACATACGACAGGCCATTTAGTTTTCCGACTTTCGGAGTGGTCGAAGCGGGCAGGTACTGAGGTAATGTCCTGAGGCCCGACAATACAGACACAACCTGAGATCTCTTCTCCTTTTCCTCTCCGCCTCCGATAAGGGACCTCTGACGGCTCCGAGTTGCATCGGTTCTGGCGCCGATTTGGTGGAACTCAACGCTTTGGATGGAAGATTCAGGAATCGAGGAAGTGTTTTCTCCGAACGCCGTCTTTCACTTCTTCTCTCGGCCAGCCTGTGATCGATTCGTAAGACCTGTTCTTGGAGGGACTGTAAGGTATCTGGTTCAGGAATATGAAGTAGCTCATCCTTGTATTCTTCTCTTAAGCCCCTTAGAAAGAATGTCTTCTGGGTAACCTCGGGCCATTGAGAATCGGTGGCCAATTGCCGGAAACGACTGATGTAGGAAATAATATTGGTCGACCCCTGTTTTAAGTCCATAAGTTGGTTTTGAGCGGTGGCCGCAAGGTTAGGAGATTGAAATACTTCCAAAAATGCTTTCTCAAAAGCAACAAAATCTTCAAGAATGGGGCTCTTGGCTACCACCAGTGGGGTTGCCCAGGCCAATGCATTTCCAACTAAATTTCCCAAGATGTATCCAATCTTGGCCTTGTCTTGATTGAAGTGCATTGGGCGACACAAAAAATGGATCCTACAATGGTTACAAAATTCAGCCACTCGGCGAGGATCGCCGTCAAACTTAACCGGACTAGTCTGAGCCATTACAGACTCTGCAGAGATGACAGAACTGACTCCATGTGCCACTACTTGCTGCAGGTTAAGATTCTCTTGACGTAGGGCAGACATCTCAGCGCGTAGGGCCCTAATTTCGTTTCTTAAATCTTCGGTTTCATCCATCTCAGAATCTGAACTGGTAGTAAGGCGTCTCAATCTGTTAAGTTGTGCGTCACGCAACTTGGACGTACCTCTGTTTCCGGATGATGTCAGCGTTGGGGAAGCCAGTCTGAAATTCGGGTAAACCAGTAGAGATTATGGCACAAGGAAGCAGCCTCAATCCTGTCCTGAGGGCACAGGAATGGACGGGGGCCACCCCCCGACACCAAAGATCTTCTTCCTGTAGTGATCTTGGTCGCTATAGCTGGCACAGGCGAGACGGGCGAAAAGGAGGTCGAGGAGTCCAGGGAGGTAAGAGCTCAGTAGAATGGCCCAGAAGGAGAGCTCTGAAGGTCACTGGGAAGAACCAGGCACACTCAGTTCA
The DNA here is from genome assembly GCF_040938575.1 of Ambystoma mexicanum. Lineage (NCBI taxonomy): Eukaryota > Metazoa > Chordata > Amphibia > Caudata > Ambystomatidae > Ambystoma > Ambystoma mexicanum. The sequence goes on along the minus strand of NC_090928.1, from coordinate 1,269,742,834 downwards.
ATGGGAATCCAAGCAACAGTTAATTTGCAGGCTGAGGAATGATAGGTGGCCGAGTAGCCGGAGAGAGTCCAGGCCCAGGCGAATCCGGAAGATGTTGAGGTTCAATTGGGGCAGGCAAGAAGACTGGTACCCCAGCAAGGCAGCAAAAATAGGAATACCAAGTAGGCCTGCAGAATGACCTCAGGGAACCCCAAAGGAAAGAACCAGGGAGAGAGAAACAAGGGGAAAACTGGGAGGCCAGGCTAGGAGTAGGGAGCCAGCCTGGGAAGCAGGGGATACCAGGCAATATGCAGGGAACCAGACAGGGAAACCAAGTAAAGGAAGGCAGGGAGATCCGGTGGGAAAAAACTGGAGAACCAGGAAGGGAAGCTGAACGGCCTGGCAGGAAAGCAGGGACCCAGGCGGGAAAAACTGGAATGTCCGGCAGAGAAAACAAGGAGGCCAGACAGGGAGGAGGGCTGGAAATCCAGGCAGGGAAGCAGAGCGAGGCTACAGAATCCAACTGGAGCCGGGCGGCGAAACAACGGTGGGTCAGGAACGAACCGCGTTAAGACGCGATTCGTTCCTGCACCCGACCGCTATTTACAGCCGTGGCACAAAACCGAGGCTTGGAGCGCGGAGAGTTCTGCGCATGCGCCGCGGTCCTTCCGGGGCAAGAACGAGGCTTGGAGCACAAGCCATCGATCGCCTTGGTCCGTGGCACACGCGTGCGCCCGTAACCAGAACCAAACAGCTGATTCGGACGTCGGAGAATCTCCCTCCCACTGATCCGATACCTGGAATAGAGCTGCCAAGGAAAGTGGCGACCCGCAGCCTCCCAGGTACGTGTCCTAACACCACATTCACGGGAGAATGGTGGATGTACAGGCATGCTCCTCCAGCGCGCTATTCAGCCTCTAGTTCCCTCTTACCTGATTTTAGTTCACTGCTGTGTTTTTTGTACATGCAACAATTGATGTGCGTAGTTTCTGAGAAGAAGAACACATTTCTTCTCTCCCTTTTTTCTTCTTGATTTGTTAAAATGTTATTTAAACACATTTTGTGTTGAACATCAGAAACTTCTATCTCTACTAATCTGAGAGACATTCTTTTCCTTTCCCTCTACACTGGCTTCCTGCTCACTCTAGATTACTATTTCTTCTCTCTACCTTTCTTATTAAATGCGATTTGAGGGAAACTGTGATGCAATCTGACGCTACCTCAATCTAAGAAGTCTTTGCACCATTTTACTTGGTCTGATTGGAATGTAACTATATTGCTTATTGTCCATAATTGAATAACAATTATAATATTTTTTTTTTAGATGTCACGACATGAGTGTTGGTTTTTGTTTTCTGCATAAATTATACATTTAATAAAGCAACCGGATCTGATTTAGTCAAGGTCCGTGATAAGGGCCTCCACCCATTTAGCACAATCCGCAGGGTGTCAGTACTGCTTTTCTTGCAGCGTATTTTTCTTTGTTGTTCATTTAGTTCACTGCTGAGCATCCAGTCTGCTGATTCCGTGCTCTGTGTCACTTGCCACAACGGGCCTCCGGTGCCTTCAGCAGGTCTGAAGTGACTTGCGGACCTCGCTGCCTCACGGGCTCTCTCCTCTACCAGGGTCGGGTCACAGCTCTGTTGCGTTCCTGCTGGACTAGCAGGATGGGTCCACAACTTCCGCTTTCACAGGCTGCACTACGTCTGTTAGCTCCTCCGTTGGGCCACACTGCTTCTTTCCGGCTCCTCCTACGTTCATTCAATCAGAGGCTGTGGAGGTCTGCGCCGGCTTCGGGTTGCGCGCTAAGTCGCTGTTGCTGTCGGGATGCGTTCTATGCCGAATGGCTGTGCATGCATACATGCCAACACTCCCGGCAAAAGCCACCCGATTTTTCTGGGAAAAATATTGCTATTTTTTACGTTCTCCAGCCTAAAATAATTGCAGCCTTAATGCATTCCTATGGGAAAATGTATGTCTCCGGATTCCCCTGACGAAATCTCCCTCCCAGGTGTGTCAGAATGTTGGCATGTATGGTGCACAGCCTCGATCTGGTTTGATGAATGTTCCGACGCTCTTGCCTCTAATTACCCCTTGAGACCACAGTGGCAAAACGCAACATTTTGCTTTATTCCGTGGGGGGAGAATGGAGAAATCGACTCAGGCAGCCATTACGGTTGTATACGAATTGTTCATTTTACAACTGTTCGAATGACAATTGACCTTTTCACAATTGACCGAATTGTGAAGGTCAATTGTACCATATATGTGGGGGGAAACCCCCCGAATCCCCCACCCAACGCCAAATCCCCCAAAACCCCTATATATATATATATATATATATATATATATATATATATTCAGTCAATTGTGAAAAGGTCAATTGTGACCCTTTAAATTCGGTAAATTGTTCATTCGAACAATTGTAAACGAACAATTTGGGTAATACCGCCATTACTCTGCGCCCCCTGGTGGTCTCCAACTATACTAGTATTAATGAAAGGTAGAATTCTACATGCTCCTAAAGGTGTGATGGTGGCCATTGTCATACTTCTAGGTTCACTACCTGGTCAGGTTTACATTCTTCAAGATTCCAGGCTGTGGCATATCTGCCTAACCTCCAGATTTTTCCCAGAGACTCAGGAATTTTAACCATTTCTCTGGGTCTCCAGGAAAGACCCTGCAATCTCAGGAATTTTGGTGGGGGACAGCTTTCACTGATTGCTTTTGTTGTTTTGTTATGCTTGCAGGACTGCGCCGCCGCAGACTCTCTGCCTGAGTGTGGCTTTATCTCTGCAGCAGTGACTGTATCGCTTCTAGCCCATTGGCAAAAAGAATGGAGGCTGTAATATACACGTGTCTTATCTCATCACGAGAATCCGCGAGGAGCTCTCGTTGTGTGAGAAAGATAGAATGTTGGAATGTTGAGAGACGTAGGTTGGTGAACGTTCTGACATTCAAACCAGAAGATTGTTGCAGCCACAGTCGGTGGGGCCTTGCATCCGTACTCCTCTATCCATATATTTAATTACCTAAAGCTAAATAAAGGCTTATTATATACATACAAGGTCTCCTGTCCTTACCTCGACCACTTCAAGTGGCGACGAGGATTTTCACAGGCCCCACCGCCCCCGTGCTACCTGGTTCCTACGAGCGTCGTAGCTGGCTGCGCAGCTCTCCTACGCTGCAGCCGCTCCGCTCCAACGGTGAAATCTGCACGGCGAACGTGTAGCAGGCCGTGCAGCTGTCAAGAAGCTGTGGCCACTCCGTTTCGCTCCTCATTTCGGTCCGGATGCTGATCGGACAAACGCTGGAGCGTTTAAATCACAGTGAGTGGTTGCACAATCGTGTGTCAGTACTTCATGCATATAATTATTTGTTTTTGTTCCGGGTTTTGACACGCCCGACTACGTTGTTTCCTCTCTCATCTCTCCTCTCTCATCTGCCTGGACAAATCTACTATATTGCATGGTATAGGAGGGCACTCCTGGTTGCAAAGAGGTTTCACAAACAACAATAATATTGATGCTATTAAGTACAGCATAATAAGGATAAGAGGCACACAAGACTGATATAGAATTGTGTGCCGAGTTAAAGACAGTAACTATAAGAATCAACGCTGCAGTTTGCAAGACATACATATAGCTTGCATAACTCTTAGCCCTTTTACTATCATCCAACAAAGTGTACACCATGTCTTTTAACAGTGTGCCACCACCCATGTTTTTCCTGTCAGAGGTTGGGGACCCAGTGATCCCTTGGGAAAGGTGGATCAAATCATTCGAGCACTATGCTGGTGTTGTATGTGGTCAGAACTGCAGTTTGGAGAAGAGGAAATCTCTTCTTTTACATTGTTTGGGCCCGGCAGGACAAGGAAAATTTGAAAACTTGCCAGAACTACCACCTGAGGAAGATGTTGATCTCAATGTGTATGAACGCTCAGTCAAGAAAATGAGCAAACATTATGAGAAGAAACGGAGTACGATTCTGGAACGTTATACATTTGGGAAGAGGACTCAGGAAGAAGGTGAGAGTGTGGAACAATACATTACAACTTTAAGGAAGCTGGCTAAAACATGCAATTTTGATGCTCAGGTAGATGAAAGATTAAGAGATCAATTCATGTTAGAGTGCAGGAGCAGCAAAGTGAGAGAAAGGTTATGGGCTGAAGATAATCCCACTCTGGATACAGTTTTACGTGTGGCCAAGGAAGTCGAGCATACAGAGAAATGTGTCAAAGAATTAGAAAATAGGCTACAGGCTACTGAAATTAAACATGATATTCCTAAAGACAAAATCACAACACCCAACGTGACCAAGAACAGTGAATCCATAGCTGTAATAACAGAAAATACCAGTAGAAGATACAAGTCAGAAAGGAGTGGGAGAGTATCCTGGAATGATGATAAAAGAAAAGAAATTATTCCTAGAGTGAATAATGGTGATGTGAGGAAGAGGAGCCCACGCAGACGAGGAGATGACTCTAGGAGGAAGAACACAGGGAGGTGTTTCAGATGTGATGGTACTGACCATTGGGCAGATAATGCAGAATGCCCTGCTTTAAAAATTATATGTGGGAAATGTAAAGGCAAGGGACATTATGCTCGATGCTGCAGAATACAGAATACCTCTACAAATTGGATAGGAGGTGATAATTACAGTGATGAAGATGGAGAGGAATGCGTGTTTGTTATAACAGATGAAGAAAATGAGGAAGAAATGGAAAGTCCCAAGGCTATGGTGTGCGTTGACGGTGTAAACATGCACATGATGATTGATTCGGGAGCCAGATATACCCTAGTGCCACAAAATCTGTGGAACAGGAAGAAACATGAATATCTGCATGAGTCAGACATAAGACCCAGAGCATATGGTGGAATCAAAATAGATGTCATTGGATGGTTTTGGGGCACGCTCAAATTCAAAGAGAGGAAAGCAAATGGAAAAATATATATTACCAAAGCAGGAAGAACACCTTTGTTGAGCTGGACTCATCAAAGCAAACTCAAAGTGAGATTAGATGCTGCATCCAGTGAATCGGTGTATTCAGTTGAAAGTTGTACTATGAGAAATCAAGAAAACAAGGTCATCAGTAATGATGACATAACGAAATGGATTTTCAGGAATGAAATTGGATGCCTTCGCGGATTTGTTCATGAGATTAAAATGAAACTGAATCATACTCCGGTAGCACAGAAACTGCGCAGTATTCCACTATCAATGAGAGATGAGGTGAGGAAGGAGATTAAATTGTTAGAAGATCAGAGAATCATTGAAAGAATAGATGCCAGTGAGTGGGTTTCACCATTAGTTGTGCTAAGAAAAAAATCTGGCAAGCTGAGAATATGTGTGGACATGAGGGAGCTTAATAAAAGCGTGATCCCTGACAGACATCCACTCCCCAATATACAAGAAATTGTGTCTACTATTGGGCCTTCAAAATATTTCTCTACACTCGATTTAACTTCAGCATATCACCAAGTAAAATTACATAAAGAATCTAAGAAGTTGACAGCATTTATTACGCCAGATGGGTTGTACCAATACAGGAGACTACCTTTTGGGTTGATATCAGCTGCTTCAGTATTTCAAAGGATTATGCATAAACTATTTGAAGGTGATCAAGGGATCATTTGCTTTCAAGATGATATATTGGTGCATGCCATAGATCAAAAGGAACATGATGAGAGGTTGCGACATGTCTACAAGAAATTATATGAGGCAGGAATGACTCTCAGTAGGGATAAATGCAATATCAATCGCAGAGAAATTGAGTATCTTGGACATACCATATCTGCTGATGGTATTCACCCAAAGAAGCAGTTGTCTGATGCTATAAAAAACATGACGAGACCCAAATCAAAGGAAGAAGTGCGCACGTTCATAGGAATGGCGGAATATTATTCCAAATTCATAAAAGATTTTGCCTTACATACAGTTCCACTACGTGAACTCCTGAAGAAAAAGATCTTCGAATGGAATGTAGAATGTGAAGACGAATTTGAGAATATCAAGCAGGAATTGAGCAGAGCACCATCATTAAAGAATTTCAAAAGTGGAAAGAAGACTATAATTACGACGGATGCTAGCAATTTGGGACTTGGAGCTGTTGTCACCCAGGAAGTTGATGGGAAAGAAAATGTAATTGCATTTGCATCAAGACTGTTAAAAGGTGCGGAAAAGTCTTATGCCGCAATAGAAAAAGAGATATTGGCCATCAAGTGGGCGACAGAGAAGTTTAGAAATTTCATTTGGGGAGTGGAGGTAGAAATCTGCACTGATCATAAACCATTAATACATGTCATTATGAATAAAGGATTGGATAATGTGTCCAACAGAATAAAAAGATGGGTCATACTTTTGCAAAAGTACAACTGCACAGTACGATACGTACCAGGGGTGAAAAATCGCACTGCCGATTGTCACGGCTCACCAATAATGTAGAGAATGATGATGAGAATGAAACTAACTCAGAAGTTGTTTTAAATATAGAGACATTTTCCATATCGAAAACAGAATGGGAAGAGGCTGAAAAAGAAGATGATGTTATGCTGAAATTGAAACAAATTTTTCAAAACAGTAAATATCTGAAGAAAGATACATTTGAAGAACACAATCTCATGGAATATTGGAAGGTTGCAGATGAACTCAATGTGGTGAATAACAGAGTCATGAGAGGTGATCGGATAATTCCACCTGTGAACCTGCAACATAAGATTATTGAGCTAGGTCACGAAGGTCATCAAGAAATAGTGAAGACCAAACAGAGAATACGTGATGACTTCTGGTGGCTGGGATGCGATTTGCAGATCGAAAGAGTCATCAGAGAATGTATCCTTTGCAATGAGAGTGACAGAGCATGTGTGAATGCAAAATACCCTATGGTGGTAACGAGTATTCCAGGAAAGATATGGGATGAATTGGGCATAGACATTTTAGGACCTATTTTCTGTGATGGTAAACAACAGTTTTGTCTTGTAGTCATTGATCTTTTGACCAGATGGGTAGAAGTTCTTATTAAACCCAATATGAATGCTAAGACAGTTGTGGAATTCATGTCAGAAATATGTGCTAGAGAAGGTTTCCCCAGAAACATTAACTGACAATGGAGTCCAATTTAGGTCGAAGGAAATATAGAAATTTTGTATTGAAAATTCTATTACGCATAAAAGAAGTGCAATATATCATCCGCAAACGAATGGTGTAGTTGAGAGATTCAACAAAATACTCAAAGATGCCATTCGTTGGGCTTGGGCAAATGGACTCAACTGGGAAGATGCAGTGAAAAGAAAGATAATTGCTCACCGGTTTACACCACATTGTACGACTGGTTTGTCGCCATTTGAAATGAGTAGGGGACGCAGAGCAAACACTAAGTTGACTCCATCCTGGATGGAGAGGGAAATGGCTGTGAGAAAAGATTTTGGAGAAGCAGTGGAGAACCTTAGAAACACCCAGCTAAGAAACAAAATAGCTCATGATAGTCATTTAGGGAAAGGAAAAAAGAGGGAAACACCCACAGTGGGGGGTTTGGTGAGAATTAAACTGCCCCCAGTACTCAGAGATGGTCCTTGCAAATGGTCCAAGCCGATGGGTGTAGTCGAAGTTTTCAAACATGCAGTACGAGTGAAAGATGGAAGAGTTTGGAAAATGGAAAGGGTGTGTGTGATGAAATCATGTAGTAATGTAAGTCCAAATGAATCTGTACATAAGGAACAAAGAAGTATGGATGGTGGTGAAAACATGGAAGAGAGAGATAGTCGTGTGAAATTAATGTCAAACAGAAATGTAATGTCGACAATTTCCTTGCCAAAAACAAAATCAGATTTCTCACGGGTGTCAAGAACAGGAAGGAGAATTTGCAGACCAGAATACATGAAAGACTTCGTATGAGTATTTAAAGGACACAGAAGAAATCTTTGCCAGACTTTTAATGGACAGCAGGAGGCTAAGGAAGGGAGATGTGTAATATACACGTGTCTTATCTCATCACGAGAATCAGCGAGGAGCTCTCGTGGTGTGAGAAAGAGAGAATGTTGGAATGTTGAGAGACGTAGGTTGGTGAACGTTCTGACATTCAAACCAGAAGATCGTTGCAGCCACAGTCAGTGGGGCCTTGCATCCGTACTCCTCTATCCATATATTTAATTACCTAAAGCTAAATAAAGGCTTATTATATACATACAAGGTCTCCTGTCCTTCCCTCGACCACTTCAGAGGCGAAGCAAAATAACACACGTTTATTTTGCTTCAACGTTCATTCTTTTTTGCTGACTTTCAATGTGAACTCGCGTTTCTTTTGCTTTCGTTCTTTTTGCCCAGGTTAGGGTGGACTCAGCCCCATTGAACCACAGACATCAGGTTTGCAGGCTGGACAACTCACCACTGCACTACATAACCTGATGAAATACAACTAAGGTGAAATGTCCAACTTCGGTACTGCAAAATTCAGGGAAAACCTTTGTATTGGTTCTTGGAGTTTACACGTGCACATTTTAAGGTGTTGATTTTATGGAAGGCGAATGCAATTTGGTTGGTTGTGAAAGGTGTTAGGTAGGGATCCACACAATGACAGGGAGTATCACACTGGCTTTTATTAGGTATGATACTTGGACAGCAGGTACCCCTGCAAGAGGCAGGCTCCAACTGACCAAACACAGAATATACAGTGAAACATAACATTCCAATAAGAACAACATGACATCACAATGCCACTCTTGGAATGTCAAGGCCGGGAGGCAAAAGCTATGACATGTTCAATGTTGCCATCATATTGAAAAAGAGCAGCACCTAGACCTAATGTGCTCGCATCTACAGTAAGCACAGTTCGTCGGCCAGACACAAACCCTCCTAGCGAGGGTGCCTTCACAATGTTATCTTTAATCTTACTAAAGGCATTTTGACATTTTCATTCCTTTCCTCAGTTGAGACCCATCTTCCGACATGTTCAACTCCTCTTTAATACAGTAATAAACATCATATTTCTTTTCAATGAGATCTTTTCTGGGCCAACCACTTTTTGTCCACTCTTTTACTTGCCCCAAGACCTCATCAATGACATCAGCTGACTGCCACTCCTCTTTGCTTATAGCATTGTGTACTAATGCACAAATACCTACCACACTTTCAGCACTCACATCCTTGACACTCTCGTTCTGTGCAGGAAGTCTGGACAGACAATCAGCAATCACATTTTCACCCCCAGGTATATATAGCACTCTAAAGTCATATGCCAACAGGTTAACCATCCAACGAGAAATTCTAGGTGTGCCTTTGGCCCATTCCGCACTGCCCAGTAACTGCACTAACGGCTTGTGATCAGTCTTAACCACAAACGACTGACCCCATAAAAAAAATTTAAAATGAGCAACAGCCTATGATACAGCTAGGGCCTCTCTCTCCACCACAGAATAATCCCGCCCCCCTCAGAGGCCGGGAGGCAAAAGCTATGACATGTTCAATGTTGCCATCATATTGAAAAAGAGCAGCACCTAGACCTAATGTGCTCGCATCTACAGTAAGCACAGTTCGTCGGCCAGACACAAACCCTCCTAGCGAGGGTGCCTTCACAATGTTATCTTTAATCTTACTAAAGGCATTTTGACATTCTTCCGACCACACATATTTAGTTCCTTTTTTTTAATAAATCTCTTAGGGGAGATGACATTGTAGCAAAACCATCCACAAATTTGTGGTAGTACTCCGCCAACCCCATGAACGAGCGTAGTTGTTCCTTGTCAAGAGGTTGAGGAGCACTCACAATGCTATCCACTAAAGACTTCCTGGGAGCAATACCCTCACAGGAAATTTTATGCCCCAAGTAATCCACTTCCGTAACAGCAATTTTGCATTTTTCCCTTTGAACAGTCAGACCCGCTTCTTTTAGTCTCACTAAAACCGATCTGAGTATTCTATCATGCTCAGAACCATCATTTGCAAATATCAAAATGTCATCTTGAAAAACTGTTACTTTCTCAAGACCTTTCAATACCGTTTCCATCACTCTCTGAAACACAGATGCCGCCGAGGCTAACCCAAAGGGCACCCGGTTGTACTTGAAAACACCTTCAGGAGTGATGAATGCAGTCATTTGTTGACATTCCTTAGATAACGGAACCTGATGATAGGCAGCAGAGAGATCTATAATGGAAAATAACTTGGGTTCCCCTAGCGTGGACAAAACTTCTGAAATATTAGGCAATGGGTGTCTCTCAACCACTATGTTCTGATTGAGACTACGTAGGTCAACACACAGTCTCATCTTTCCATTGGCCTTGGTAACTAAAACCACTGGGGATAACCATTCCGTGGCTACAACAGGTTCAATCACCCCTTTGTCAACCAGGCTTTTTAGCTCCTCCTTTAGTTGTGCTCTCATCTTCAGTGGTACCTGTCGTACCTTGTGTACTACTGGTTGAGCATTTCTCTTAAGCTTGATGTGATGTTCGAAATGTTTAAGTCTTCCCAAACTCTCAGAAAACACTTGTGGAAATTCTCTGGTCCACGAGTCCCCCAACTCAGCAATGGTGACCGGGTCCGGTGCACTGGCTTGTACTCTTAAACCTAGCTTCCTCTGCTCCTCCCAGCCTAGCAGAGAGGTTCCTTTTTTCGCCACCAGGATTGTGGCTTGGCACCTTCTTTCCTTGTACTTAATTTCTGCTCGGAATTCACCTAAGATATTTATATCCGACTCTGCATATCCACACACCCTAACATTGGTAGCTTGTACAATGTTGCTACTCCTTCCCAGACTGTTGATTAATGTTTCTTGGGATATGATGGTCCAAGGGGAACAAGTGTCCACTTTCATTAGGAGCTCTATTCCATCTACTTGGAACTTGTCCACAGGACCTTTGGTCATCCCAGACATCTCCGAAATCTCGAATATGTGCCTTGGTGTGAGTTCTTGAGCGCTGGATACTTCATGAATATTGTACCCTTTTCCAATGCCTTCCTCGTAATTGTCCATTGGGCTGAACTCAATACTATTTACAGCGTTACCCTTGCAGACATTGGCAAAATGCCCTTAATTTTTACACTTGAAACATTCCGCATATTTTGCAGGGCAGGTCGGGTAGTTCATCCCATGTCTTGAACTGCCGCAGCGAGGACATGCATTTCTTGCATTACCTCCTCCTCTCTTGACAGTGGGAACGCCGAATTTCTTCTTTTGATTGACGACACAAACCGAGGACGAAGCAGGATTGGATTTGTCAACCCTAAGTTCCTTGACATACTCTGAAGTCTGTTCAATACTTCTTGCCAATTCTACGGCCTCATCCAATTTCATATCTCTTGCAAGAAGTTTTTCCTGTACTCTCACGTTATTGGTGCATCTAACCAGCTGGTCTCTAATAAGGGAATCAGTCAAATGTTCAAATTCACAGGTGTAACTCAGGGATCTGAGACAAGCGATGTAGGACTCCACTGACTCTGACTTCTCCTGGGCTCGTTGGAAGAATTTGTGCCTTTCAAAGCTGACATTCTTCTTCGGTTCGAAATGGTCCCGAAGCTGGTTGAGAGCAAACATATATTCATCCATGTCCCCTGCCTCAGGGGTATGGTGTCTGGCGAGTCCATCAAAAATTCTGCGTCCTTCTAGGCCAAGGTTGTGTGGTAGAAAGGCCTTTTTTCGCGCAGATGGGAATCTTTCCCCTCCCATGGCTACCAGGTAGTTCTCAAACATGTCCTTCCACCTGTCCGATGTAATTGAAGGTCGGCCTGGTTCACTCAGAAAGGGTAAAGGAGGTGGGATGGAGGCAGCCATGGTTGTAGAACGATTCACAATTCAGACTGTTGCATAAATTTGCAAGCAACGTTTGCAATATTCTCTAAATATTCTGCTGATCACTGCTTGCAACTATCTTGCTGGAAGACACTGTTACCATTGGAATACTATGGCTTCTGCAACCTTAACATGTTTGAGTGACATGGCTGAAAGTCTCCGTGAGCGGCGGCGCTCGCTGCCAGTTGTTCCAAATGGCCACTCTTTTATTTTTCTTTCAACAACGGTAACCACTGCACAGTTTATGTTCCCCAGCTGGCTGCGGCTCGCTTTTGATCTGTGCGATGCTCCTCGCTCTCAAGGGGCTCGCGTGGAGCTCCACGGCTGTGATCGTAATCTCAGCGTCGAGATCACAGCTGGGTCACGGTTCGTTCTGCGCGACGCCCCTCCTGCTTGTAGGGCTCGCGCAGGGCTTTACGGTAGCGTTCGCTGCTCCGGCCCTTATCAAAGCCCGCTGCCGCTCGCGTTGGGCCCACAGCAGCCGCTGCCTCAGCACTGAATGAAGCTGACAGCAGTTCGCGCTGGGCCCGGCGGTGCTTCTTCTTCTCGCTGCTCCTGCGGCGTAATGAGAGCCCGCTGAGGCGCTAGCGTTAGGCTCGCGGCAGCCGCTGCCCAAGCGCTGTAATGAAACTGAGAGCAGTTTGCGCTGGGCTCGGCAATGCTTCTCCTTCCTTCAGGGCTTACTTGCGACCCCCCCACAGTAGCGGTCACTGCTCCGTCACTACTGATTGTAGGCCCTCACTCCGCCTCCTGCCCGCCTCTCACCTGCTGTCACCGTCGGAGGAGGAGATTCTCTGGGAAGGACCGGAGATCAGCGGGTTCCACGTGAAGTGTATCCTCGTCGCCAATGTTAGGTAGGGATCCACACAATGACAGGGAGTATCACACTGGCTTTTATTAGGTATGATACTTGGACAGCAGGTACCCCTGCAAGAGGCAGGCTCCAACTGACCAAACACAGAATATACAGTGAAACATAACATTCCAATAAGAACAACATGACATCACAATGCCACTCTTTTCTTTGTTGAACATATCATAAAATGAAATGGCACAATTTAAACACTAAGAAGATTCATCCTAACAAAAGGCAATTTGATGAATTATGCATATTTCAATTTGAACTGCAAATTTCTGACATCACAACAGAGTTTACCTTTTTGACATGTGGGCGCAGTCATGTGAATATGGGCGGAGTTTTGTGTGGCTGTGGGCGGGGCATAAATCTCAGGAATTTTGATTTTCAAATGTAGGCAGGTATGGGCTGTGGGAACATTCTTCTTTCGCCTAGCTTCAGTATCCAGGCTTGAAAGTGCAGTTGGATAATAGAAAGGAACACCCCATTCAGTGCAACAGTTACATTCTGAGTTCACCACCTGGAAATAATACAGTGGCTGGTTTCTGTTTTAAAGATGCCCAGTAAGTAAAAGAGTGGGCACTGGGCAGTCTGGGCTTCCACGCAACACCGGTGTGTGGTACTGCCTGACCCTAGTAGGGTCACCCTACTTGCGCTGCCTTCCTCTGCTCACAGAAGATGGCCGCTGAACCGGGCGCATGCCACAGTCCCTTTTCTATGTCTGCGCTGCCTCCACTCATTTTCGGCAAGTCTCTCACACAGTAGGTTTCAGATTCAGGTGCCCAGGGAGGAGGAGGAGGGGGGGGGCGGCCAACGCACACAAGTTTAGTTGCCATAGAATACAAAGCGGCTTCCGGTCTCGAGCAGGGGGCGGGGCGCGTGTATCGAGGCGTAGAAACTAGTGAAGGAGGGGGGGCAGTTTAACATAATTAGCCCCACCCCCTACATGACGTTCCCGTCTCAGACTTTCATTCGTTGGAGGAAAAGATTCCAGTCTCCTTGCAGCGCTACTTCTAGCCCCGCCCCTCCCCTCAGACTGCAGCGTCACCCGGTGGGCGGCGCGCGGTGGCCGGCTTCTGTTTTTCCGCTCACCTCTGACGTGAGGCGGGCCCGTGGGTCTCTTGGTGGGCGGGTCCGTGCGTCCTGTCCTCCTGCAGGCCGGGCCTCCGAGGGGAGTCACGTGGCGCGTAGTGGAGGCCGACGCCTGGTTGGCCCGCCCATGTCTCCGCCCACCGCGTGGCGTCACGCTCGGGGCGGGGCTTGGCCAGCGTTCTCTGGCTCACTAGAGTTTGGTCGGTTGGCGGCTCCTGGTTTGCGGGGTGTGCGCGGGATGCGGCAGTGACCCCTCGGCTCAGCGGCTGCCATGGAGGACTGGGGGCTCCGGGTGGCAACCCTCTTACTCCTCGGTGAGTCTGGTGGGAGTTCTGGGAGGGAGGGACGCGGTACCTATGCCCCCCCACCCCCAGTGCTTATAAACGAGAGCTCTGTGCAGGGGGTGTCTGGCTTCTGTCAGAATAGAGCCGGGGTGCGCAGGTCCCCAGGCCAGCCCCTGCATGAATAATGCCAAGGAAGGAGCGGTGGAGTCTGAAGCAGTCCGGCTTTCGGGAGTCGGGGCTGCCCTGGGTTTGGGGCTGCAGGGAGTTGGGGCTGCCCTGGGTTTGGGGCTGCAGGGAGTTGGGGCTGCCCTGGGTTAGGAGCTGCAGGGAGTTGGGGCTGCCCTGGGTTAGGAGCTGCAGGGAGTTGGGGCTGCCCTGGGTTAGGAGCTGCAGGGAGTTGGGACTGCCCTGGGTTAGGAGCTGCAGGGAGTTGGGGCTGCCCTGGGTTTGGGGCTGCAGGGAGTTGGGACTGCCCTGGGTTAGGAGCTGCAGGGAGTCGGGGCTGCCCTGGGTTAGGAGCTGCAGGGAGTTGGGGCTGCCCTGGGTTAGGAGCTGCAGGGAGTTGGGGCTGCCCTGGGTTTGGGGCTGCAGGGAGTTGGGGCTGCCCTGGGTTAGGAGCTGCAGGGAGTTGGGGCTGCCCTGGGTTTGGAGCTGCAGGGAGTCGGGGCTGCCCTGGGTTAGGAGCTGCAGGGAGTCGGGGCTGCCCTGGGTTTGGAGCTGCAGGGAGTCGGGGCTGCCCTGGGTTTGGAGCTGCAGGGAGTCGGGGCTGCCCTGGGTTTGGAGCTGCAGGGAGTCGGGGCTGCCCTGGGTTTGGAGCTGCAGGGAGTCGGGGCTGCCCTGGGTTTGGAGCTGCAGGGAGTCGGGGCTGCCCTGGGTTTGGGGCTGCAGGGAGTCGGGGCTGCCCTGGGTTTGGGGCTGCAGGGAGTCGGGGCTGCCCTGGGTTTGGGGCTGCAGGGAGTCGGGGCTGCCCTGGGTTTGGGGCTGCAGGGAGTCGGGGCTGCCCTGGGTTTGGAGCTGCAGGGAGTCGGGGCTGCCCTGGGTTTGGAGCTGCAGGGAGTCGGGGCTGCCCTGGGTTTGGAGCTGCAGGGAGTCGGGGCTGCCCTGGGTTAGGAGCTGCAGGGAGTCGGGGCTGCCCTGGGTTTGGAGCTGCAGGGAGTCGGGGCTGCCCTGGGTTTGGGGCTGCAGGGAGTCGGGGCTGCCCTGGGTTTGGGGCTGCAGGGAGTCGGGGCTGCCCTGGGTTTGGGGCTGCAGGGAGTCGGGGCTGCCCTGGGTTTGGAGCTGCAGGGAGTCGGGGCTGCCCTGGGTTTGGAGCTGCAGGGAGTCGGGGCTGCCCTGGGTTTGGAGCTGCAGGGAGTCGGGGCTGCCCTGGGTTTGGGGCTGCCCTGGGTTTGGGGCTGCCCTGGGTTTGGGGCTGCCGGGAGTTGGGTCTGCCCTGGGTTTGGGTCTGCCCTGGGTTTGGGTCTGCCCTGGGTTGTGGGTGGAGGGGACTTGGGGCTCCCCTGATTTGGGGCCCACAGGGAGTCAGAGCATTCTTGGATTATGGGGCTGCAAGGAGACAATGCTTTAACGGGCTGCTGAGGAAACTTTAGTAAATGATGGTGGATAGACTCGGGTCTTCCTTGGGGTATGACCCTGCAGAAAGTTGGATCCCTGGACCATCTAGTGCGAAGAGGCGTGTTGCTAGCTTAGTGTTGTGCCTGTTGACGCCCACTTTGAGTGATGGGTACGCCAGCCACGTGTGTGTGGGTGGGTTGATGGCATTCAGCTTTCTTTTGTTTAGTATGATTGAGGGCTTCCTAAACGTCTGGAGAATACGTTATTTTCCAAGATAATGGTTATGTTTGGCATGGAACCGACTCCTCCAGTATGGTAGGGCTGTGTCCAGGAGGGTAGCCTATGGATTGGTGAAATCTTCTGATGTGTGCCATACATTAGAAGGCTTGAGCAGTCAGTGCAGTGAATACAGTACACACCACTCTGTTAGTACAGCTCTAGAGTGTACACCCGAGTGCAGTACACAGCAGCTAGTGAAGTGGGTACTGTGTAGTAAGCTTAGTACGCAGCACCCTGTGTAGTGTCCTGACAGTACACCTCTACAGCAGGCCAGAGGGAGTAGTGTACAGCCCTCGGACGTCTGAGCGGCTCAGTCTTCCCTTCTCCACTCATGCACGAGCCTGCTTTTAGGGATGTGCCTGTCCGCAACATGTTGGACCATTACCATACATGGTCAACACTGCAGCCCTGATGTCCAATCTAATAAAACCCTTTTTGGTTTAGCATTTTTATGCTAAAGCTTGCCCTGCGTGGTTTCGTTTCTGCGACAATGGTGTCTCTTTTCAATAAATGTCATGTGGGGTTGCTGTAAATTGATCCTTTTGGCGTGTGCATTAAGAGAACCAATGGGTGAAGTGTCTACCAGGGTGATTTCCTCTGAGCGCACTGTTCATCACGTCCAGAAGCTGCTCTGCTTGGTGCTGTGGAGCGGTCATGGTGGACATTGTTTTCTATATGTATGCTGACAGGGGAGTACCAATCCCCAGGGCGACCCATTGGACGACGACCGTGGTGCTTCTTGAGGGGGGCAGGGGGTAGCCACACCATTTGTCCCACTGCCGCTCTCTAATGGAAATTCATTTTTTTTTTTGTATTGCGATACTGGCTGCTCGAAGTCAGCCTTACACAAACATTAAAATTACACATCGAAAAACACACAAGATATGCCAAAAATAAAACCTTACAATCACTCTAAATAGAACTTACAATCATGTCCATTCTAATTGAGCTCCTAAAAGGGATTATAAAATACCCACATATTAAATAGCAGCAGATAATTCGATGAATGACTTGACAACGTGCAACGTAGATTGACCATTTTATCCTCCTATATAACTAAGGTGTGTCGGCATCTAATTCGCAGGACTCCAGCATGCTGAAGCAATTTTATAATTACCATTGTTAAAGACTCCTCACCCTTCTATAACCTTTCAAATTCCTCGGTATTTAGATAAGAGTTTATTCACGCATGTGCCCATTAAAAGCATTCTGTGCTAATGGACACCGGGTCTTGCAGTGTCCCATGCCCAAGACCCTTCACCTAACCATTGCTGTTTATTGGAGCGAATTTTCTAGTGCCAGCTCCTATACCTCTGACTGTGGGCGCGCCAACTATCACCTGCTTGCATGATGGCGTAGACCCAGATCGACCCCACACCCTTCCTCTAGAACCTGTGATGGAGGGGGCTAGGTATGGACGCATGGGTGGCTAAGCCAGAAGTGCCCTGGTCCACCCAGTGCCACCCACTGGTTCTCAGTGTAGAACGCTGCGCTGCAAGGACAGTACAGGGCAACTGGTTGACGGGGCATGAAGGTAGTTCTGGGTTCAAAGTAACGATGGCTGCTCCCTGCATTCCCCATGTCTGTTGGAACCTGCTGGTACAACAAACACTCCCACGTTTTTGTTTTGTTGCTCCACCTAAATTATCCAACAGGTCGTAAGTAATGGGACTGAAATTTGGGAAGTTCATCAGGACTGGTACAGCGTGTTGGCTGTCCATGTCACACATATATGCAGTATACGTTGGGATTCATGAAGCAGGGTTTTCCTGTGCCCGGAAGTTACTTATTGTGGTCCGGAAGCTAGGAACGACTTGAGTATGGAGTGCCTGAAAGATGACATGACCCGGTTTTTTATTCTTTTTTTTCCCACTATACTTTGACATGCTCCCAAGAATGAACATGCCTTGCACCCCTTTCTATTGTGGTGTTGCTCTTTCTTGTACTCTATTGCTGTCTGTTCTGTGAGTCCTTTGTCTTGCCATGTTGCTTAACATGTTTAAGGTTTTTTTTTTCAACTGTTATCTTTCCTGTTTCTTGCTGCTACTCATTTAGTTTTTGCCTACATCTGTTACTGTCTCTTTGCTGCCACCTCTTTAGCAGTGATGCGACCTTGCTCCCTCCCCGTCTCTCTGCTGCTGCAGAATGAGGCGCTAATGCATAGAATACAGATCAAGCCATAACTTTGTGGCCAGTGCATCTTTGCGTGATTACTAATAGAGTTTCCCAGACGCCTGCATTCAATGTCGGATGTGTATATTTGTGGCACGAGTTGGCTCGGGGAGCCTCAAGCCTAAGCAGGCTCTTGCATAGCTCCAAGCAGTTTGCAATCTTGGGGTAGCGGAGAGCTGTCGTGTTTGGATAGTGGCTGTGCTCTTAGGCACACTGGCGTTTTGAGTAGATCCTGCACGAGGCACTTTATGGGTTTGCTGTAAGTGGGGATACAGAAAACCTTTACAATGGCTATTTAGCTTCACTGTTGTGGCACTAGGGTTTTCATATGCAGACTTAAACAGTGAGTGGGCACAGTTAGAGAGGGGCCTTTACTGCTCCCTGTTAGTACGGTCTTAATTTGGTGAGATACGCCGGGGCACATTTTCCAATGTATTTGCTCTGGGCTGTGTCTGTGCCCACTACCTGTACCTTAAATAAACTGGGTGAAGGGTACCATTGTCGAGTGGCTTAGCCTGCTGAGTGCCTCCTTGCAGAAGCCGCAGAAGCCTCTAACTAGTAACCGAGCCATGGGCATGCGTGCCAGCGTGTACCGGGCGGCATGGGCATCTCAGGCCTTCTGGCTATTACAATGGGCTTGTTTTAACCCAGCTGAATGTTAATCGCGGGCTCCTTTGTTGCACAGTTACTCGGCTGTACGTACAGTCCCAGAAAGAAACAATCTGTATGTCTGGAGTTGGGGTCGGTAGTAGCGGGGTTACGTCTATTTGAGAAAGGGCACAGAAGGCAAAGACCCCCTCAGTGACTGTACTCTTGGCCGGGTGGTCCCTGTGCACGGTCCGTTTGCATGGCCCCCTCGTGGACTCCTTGCAGCCAGCCTTGAGTTGTGGAATGTTTGTCCTTTCTGTAAACTCTTCTGTCCAGACCCTCTCTGGGCTCGAGAGCACCAGCGATGCATATAAACCTAGCTAGCAGAGGCCCTTCTCGTGTTTGTTTTGACATGATTATACTGTAGTGGAGTCTGGGGGACCACACGCACCCTCGGTGTGATTATTTTTCAGAGTCCTCCCACTTGCATCAGTGCTTAATAATAATTCTTCATTACTGGTCCCCCCTCCTCCCAGAGTCGTTACTGATCCCACAACCCTTGATATATGCTGCACACCCTCTCCCCTAGCTACTTCATGGACCCACTCGGTGTTCATTGCACATAAAACCCAGAAGTTGCTATTCTATTTGGTAACTTGGGCGACCTCCCCTCACCATCTCTGATGTTGGCACATTAAAGGTCATTTCTCCTTGTTCCAGCCGCAATCGACGTTGCGTGCACGGCCCTGTCTCTCCCAGATGCTGCTGCCCCTGGTATCTGGTGCTCTCTGGAGAGGAATGTGGCTCATCGCCATGTATGCTTTAGTCTGATTTTCTTTCTGGCTCTCTTCAAGGTGCTGTTAGCTGGAAGACGGCCTGATTGAGACAGCATCCTCCTCTGAGCGTCTCTTTGATCATTGTCTTGGATGTGGGAGTTCCTAGAATTGTCTGATGTGTGCTACAGATTAGCTTTTGTGACTACGCAGGAGACTGTGCGGGTACAACAAGGCCAGGAATGTGGGTCCCGTCTTCCCTCAACGTGACTGGCCTCAACAACACACAAATATCCGTCTAGAGAAGGACGCTTTCCTAGCAGGGACAGGAGCCTCGCCTCGGCAAGCTCTAGACTCGGATAGGGATGGTATTGTTCATTCTTTACACCAGGGGTAAACATGTGAGCTTGGCAGCTACTAGTCGGGCATAAAGTAACTCGCCCCCTCAGTTCTCCATACACACAGAGCGCACCTCTTCCCGTTCTCCAAGAGTTGGTCCTCGCTAGACCGTTGCGAGTGCAGGTTGGCATACATAAAACGCACCTCTTCCCGCTCTCCAAGAGTTGGTCCTCGCTAGAGAGTTGCGAGTGCAGGTTGGCATACATAAAACGCACCTCTTCCCGCTCTCCAAGAGTTGGTCCTCGCTAGAGAGTTGCGAGTGCAGGTTGGCATACATAAAACGCACCTCTTCCCGCTCTCCAAGAGTTGGTCCTCGCTAGAGAGTTGCGAGTGCAGGTTGGCATACATAAAACGCACCTCTTCCCGTTCCTCGCTAGAGAGTTGCGAGTGCAGGTTGGCATACATAAAACGCACCTCTTCCCGTTCCTCGCTAGAGAGTTGCGAGTGCAGGTTGGCATACATAAAACGCACCCCTTCCCGTTCCTCGCTAGAGAGTTGCGAGTGCAGGTTGGCATACATAAAACGCACCTCTTCCCGTTCCTCGCTAGACCGTTGCGAGTGCAGGTTGGCATACATAAAACGCACCTCTTCCCGTTCCTCGCTAGAGAGTTGCGAGTGCAGGTTGGCATACATAAAACGCACCCCTTCCCGTTCCTCGCTAGAGAGTTGCGAGTGCAGGTTGGCATACATAAAACGCACCTCTTCCCGTTCCTCGCTAGACCGTTGCGAGTGCAGGTTGGCATGTATGTGGAGAGCTGAGGGTTCTCTCTCCACATACAAAGCGCACCAGTTATTCTACTCGAGTGGCGAGTGCATATTTTTGTCTGGTCACAAGGCTCTGTGCATCATGGCGGAGGGGTTGTACAATGTTCCTTTTGTTGATGAAGGGTGTTGCAGAATCTTGGACACGGTTGTTGGAAGGGCCTGCAAAGGGTTTTGGGTTGTAAAATCGGTACAGTGGGGTGGGCGTGGGGGCGTGCGTTTGTTTATGAACATGTTCCCAGGAAGAAATTCCGTTAAAGAAATGTAGTCGTCTGAAAGTGTTGCTAGAAATAAGGTGCCAAAAATGCTATTTTTTTACTACACAAGTACAAGGTTGTAAACCCAACAACGAGCCAACCCATCCACAATCACTCTGTTCTGACCATTACCCCTAACTACAGCTCTTATGCTATGCTGAACCAGTACCTACCATGAACGCTCAGTATACAAACTAACCATTACCCTGACTACAGCTCTTATGCTATGCTGAACCAGTACCTAACATGAATCCCTCAGTATACAAACTGACCATTACCCCAACTACAGCTCTTATGCTATGCTGAACCAGTACCTAACATGATCCCCTCAGTATACAAACTGACCATTACCCCAACTACAGCTCTTATGCTATGCTGAACCAGTACCTAACATGATCCCCTCAGTATACAAACTGACCATTACCCCGACTACAGCTCTTATGCTATGCTGAACCAGTACCTAACATGAACCCCTCAGTATACAAACTGACCATTACCCCGACTACAGCTCTTATGCTATGCTGAACCAGTACATAACATGATCCCCTCAGTATACAAACTGACCATTACCCCGACTACAGCTCTTATGCTATGCTGAACCAGTACCTAACATGATCCCCTCAGTATACAAACTGACCATTACCCCGACTACAGCTCTTATGCTATGCTGAACCAGTACCTAACATGATCCCCTCAGTATACAAACTGACCATTACCCCAACTACAGCTCTTATGCTATGCTGAACCAGTACCTAACATGATCCCCTCAGTATACAAACGGACCATTACCCCGACTACAGCTCTTATGCTATGCTGAACCAGTACCTAACATGAACCCCTCAGTATACAAACTGACCATTACCCCGACTACAGCTCTTATGCTATGCTGAACCAGTACCTAACATGAACCCCTCAGTATACAAACTAACCATTACCCCGACTACAGCTCTTATGCTATGCTGAACCAGTACCTAACACAAACCCCTCAGTATACAAACTGACCATTACCCCGACTACAGCTCTTATGCTATGCTGAACCAGTACCTAACACGAACACCTCAGTATACAAACTGACCATTACCCTGACTACAGCTCTTATGCTATGCTGAACCAGTACCTAACACGAACCCCTCAGTATACAAACTGACCATTACCCTGACTACAGCTCTTATGCTATGCTGAACCAGTACCTACCATGAACCCCTCAGTATACAAACTGACCATTACCCCGACTACAGCTCTTATGCTATGCTGAACCAGTACCTAACATGAACCCCTCAGTATACAAACTGACCATTACCCCGACTACAGCTCTTAAGCTATGCTGAACCAGTACCTAACATGAACCCCTCAGTATACAAACTAACCATTACCCCGACTACAGCTCTTATGCTATGCTGAACCAGTACCTAACACGAACCCCTCAGTATACAAACTGACCATTACCCCGACTACAGCTCTTATGCTATGCTGAACCAGTACCTAACACGAACACCTCAGTATACAAACTGACCATTACCCTGACTACAGCTCTTCTGCTATGCTGAACCAGTACCTAACATGAATCCCTCAGTATACAAACTGACCATTACCCTGACTACAGCTCTTATGCTATGCTGAACCAGTACCTACCATGAACCCCTCAGTATACAAACTGACCATTACCCTGACTACAGCTCTTATGCCAATACCATCACCAGCTGGCCACAAATTCCTTTACCCTTGCCCTGTCCCAAATCCTAACTGCAACCCTAATGCTTACTCTATAATAATCTATACTTTTGTCCAATATCAGCAACCTCCCTTTCCCATGCTTTAACACTTAGCCAAACCACTGCTCCGTTAGCCCTAGACTCTTCATTTATATGAAACTCTGACCCCAAACCACCATGTTTCCGGCAGGCTTCCCGAAGATGGAGACGATTGGTTCTACTGTCAAGCCAGTTCTATGTGCTCGCTCCTCAATACGCACTCACTGGTAGTGCATGCTACACTGTTATGACCTGGTAGTTGACTATGATCCCGGCCATGTATGTATCACTGAAACTTGATTATGCGCGCTGGCCCTGCTTTAGTACAACTGCTGCCCCCTATCTTACACTTAGATCGTCTGGCGTGGCTATTATTTTTAACTCTCATTTTACAGTTGCAGTGTTGCAATTTCATCGCCATCTGCAGTTGGAGGCGCGGTTGGTCCGCATCTCGATAACCCCTGCTTTTCTACTCATCTGCTGGGTGTTTGTCCACCCCAAACACCCCACTCTCCCCCGCTCAGACTCTAGTTTGTGATGCCTTTCTCGAGATTGGGGCTGATCTTCAGCTGAGACATGCCTCTCTCCTGATTGCCGGTGATTAAAACTTTTGTTTTAATGACCCTGCAGAAAATAAAATCCAAAATGTCATTACAGCCATGAATGAATGAATTGGCTCTACTTCAACATGTTAAATGCCCCACCCATGGGCATGGGCTTTGTAACGCACTGGATGTTATATTCCCTTCCAAATCGGAGGTATCGGTACCTTCCGGTCTTTTGGCCAGATTATTTAATTCAGTTCCTATAGAGTTAATAAAGTGCGCGACCCCGATCCCACCTTGGCTGATGGGGGTATTTTATCTGCTACTGTCCTGGCAGTGGCCGATAGCCGGCCCCCCTCCCCATTAGAATCCCAAATCTAGAGCTCGACCTTCTGAGCATTGGTTCTCGGACTAACTTCGCTCTCTTTGCCTCCAAGGGAGGCACATGGAACGTAAGTGGTGTCTGTGCTATGATTCTGCTACAAAAGTCTCTTCACTTAGCTTCAGGCACATATCATAAGAAAATGCGCCCATTTCTCATCCTGCTTTGAAACTTTTATCAACCGGTCCAAGGTGCTGTTAAAAATAGTGCGCTCACTTTCCTCTGTTCCTTCTGCACCATACCGTCTGTGCGCTCACTTTCCTCTGTTCCTTCTGCACCATACCGTCTGTGCGCTCACTTTCCTCTGTTCCTTCTGCACCATGCCCTGTCTGCCCTTGTTCTGGATAAAATGGACCACATTCGTTCTACTATCTCTTCCTTTGGATTTAGGTTGCCCTCTCCATCTACCACAGTAGCGACTATCTGCCAATATATGGTCTACTTTTCCAATATTTTCCACGAATGACATCCATATGGCACTTTCCAAGTTGACATCCATATCTCCACTGGTCCCCATCCCTTTGGGCACCTTGAAGGACATTCTCCCTCAAATGCTTCCTTTCTTACTGGGCGGATCCCAGCCACTCTTAAGCCACAGTGATACCCCTGCTCAAGAAGCCGTTGCTTAACCCTCTTACCCCAGCCAACTTTCGCCCCATCTCTCACCTCCCTTTCCTGATGAAGCTCCTTGAATTCCTGGCTCGGCCTCTGCTTGTTGCTTTTCTTAAAAAAAATAAATAAATAAATAATCCCCACCCCTGGTCTGGTTTCAGACCAGGGTGTAGCACAGTGTGCTGGTCCCTGTTGTGGATGATCTGGCACAGATCCAGGATGAGGGCGGAGTATGTGCCTTGTTGCTGCTGGACCTCTCTGCTGCCTTTGACACGGTCGAGCATCCCAACCTGAACGATCGGTTGACAGAGGCTGGCCTCTTGGGTATGGTTCTTTCATGGTTCTCCTCTTTCCTTCGAACTGCTGTCAACTCTTCTTTCTCCCCCCTTTCAGAAAAAAAAACCTATCTCACTCACTTGTGTTCCCCCAAAAGATCTGCCATCTCGCCCGCATTGTTCAACATGTACATTCAGCCTATGATTAAACTCCTCTCCCTCAGCCTCCTTTGCTGTTCCCATGCAGACGATATACAAATCCTGGTTCGCCTTGGCGTGTCGTCCCGAGTCGGCCATCGGGTTCAGGAAATGTTTAAAGGCTGTGGAGTAATGAATGGAGAGTCACTGGCTGAAGCTGAACGGCGATTAAGACCGAGGTGATGGTGGTAATCCCCCCCCCACCCCCGCCCTGCATCTTCATACTGGACACCTCCCTTTTGTCCCTCCACTCTAGGCCCTTTCCCCTTCCACAGTCCCTGTAGTCGCGGATCTGGGCGTGAAAATGGCTGTCTCGTTGTCTATGGCGTCCCAAGTTGGTGCAGTGTGCCAGTGAGCTTACTTGTCTCTAAAAATGCTCTGCAACATCTGCGGGCGCCGGTGGTTTCTTGCAGTCACTACTGTAATTCCCCGTTTTTTCGCAGCCAGCTCATCCTCTGTGTCACATGCAAGTGCTCGCAATGCTGGTGGGATTGTTTAATCTTTGTACTGGTGGTGGTGGTGCTAAGGAGGGTCGGTAAATGGGGATATTAGTCCAGTTGATCAGGGCGGTGCTGCACTCTTCTAGATGGTCTGTCAATGATCGTGGGGTTCTACATTGGTACTTGTATGCTTGTCCCCTGTCACACGTGGTCTCTTATTCCACACGGCTCAAGGTTGGACTCTTTCTTTTTTGGGATCGTCGCCCAGCGCTGGTGGAGCAGGTTCGGTGGCTTATGGATGATTTTTCTTGGACATACTTGCCTCTTTGTTCCTTTGGAGGATGGGCAGCTTTCTCTATTGGTAGTATTCGGAGTGTTGTGTGGCATCGTGAAATACACGCCCAGTAAGTGACGAGGTCAAGTGATAAATATGACATGATGGACTGTGCTTTGAGGGCCCAGCAGATGGATGCACCCTTAAGCTGCAGGTTGCCTTGTTGCTTGTTCTCGGGAGGGGTCTATAGCACTCTACTTTATACCATGACATGATGTAACCTCTTTTACGTTTGTGAAACCCCATTCGCTATTTGTGAAGAATAAATCACCATGAAGCATAGAATGCATTGCATAGGCAGTAAGTTCAGAGGTCGCAGCTTGTTTCGGACTCCTGTACAACCTGGAGACGCCAGCCCAAACCCTTCAGAGAATGCAGATTACACCTCTAACTTGAGTCCTTCTCATCTGCTCGGCTCTGAAGCTTTGTTGTCATTCCAGACGTTTTTCTGAGTACTTTGAAATTGGAATCCATGGCTCCCTCCTTAAAATGATGGTTGTCAGCGGCTGCCAAGTCTTTCAGTTGGGGCACAGAAAGGGGTGGCTTCCATAGTGAAACATTACTTGCACATAGTGGTGTGTGAAGTACTGTTGGAGTGTGTTGGCTATGTGTGTTGTAGCAAGAAAAATGAGACGCAGAGGTTCTACTCGGGATGTTAAGAGGGCAAGGCGTTTTTATATTTTTTTGGGACACTTGCATACATTTGAACACCAAACTGCCTTTGGGGGGGGGGGGTCAAACCAACCAATTTAATATTGGTTTGTAGGCCTGGAATTGCAGTACTTGGAAGGTGGAGGAATCCTGTATCAGAACCCGATTTCATTTTCCACAAAATGTGACTGGTTCAGAGTGGTGGCCAAGATTTACCATACCTTCCTCTGTTCTTTGGTTGGCTTCGGCCTGCCCCCTTTGTCATGCTCTGCAGGGCATGACATAGGCTTTAACAAGCGCCCTGTCCGCCATCCCGGAACTCCTGGGGTCTTTTCACCGACCATGTATGTATGTGCATGGATTCTGCAACTATAAAAAGCCCCCCTTTGCCTTGAAAGGGGGTTTGTTTTGGGCAGCGTTACCATATTCCTATCGCACAGCCTCTAGGTGCTGAAAGCGGGTCTGGTGGGTGAGATCAACCAGAGGGAGTATGGTTACTACCTAAGGCAGTAAAAACGCCCACCCTGCACAGCCCAAGTGAGCTAGGGGCAAACTGCTGACCCGAGAGTGGCCCGTTGTCCTGGGAGGGAGGGAGGGAGGTAGGGAGGGAGGGGGAGCATGGCTGCTGGGGGATGCGTGGGTTCACTCTCCAGAGGGCTTGTTGGCTCCAGGCTATGGGCGGCTGTACGCGCCGGCTTCTCCCTCCAGCAGCTGCCGTTTATCGGCCTGTCCTTCCTTTGTCGTCTGCCTGGTCCTCCGAGTGCAAGGAATTCCCGAAGCCATTTAGCCGCCCAGGGCAGGCGCCTGGGCCTCCCTCCCGTGCACCGCCCAGAAAGCTGCCTGATTTCCCGAGGCCATATTAAAAGGCCCGGCTCTGCAATAAAGCACACCTTTTTCCCCGGCCCTGAAAGATGGCATTCAGCTTTCCCGAGAGCGGGGTCTTTATACGCGGCACTCTTCTGTGCCCTCTGTATCTGCGAGCACTTTTAAGAGTCCTGGGGGCTTGTGGCCGGTGCAGGGCTGCCGTGCTGAATGGCGCCCCTATGCCGAGCACACTGCGGCCTTGTCCAGCGTGGCCTGCGCGTCGACGTCAGCGCGTCGCCATGCGTGAGGGGTGCGCATTTCAGGCATCTCTCAGGGCCTGACCCTGGTGGAAGGGGGTTACTCCTCTGAAGACCTAATGCAAAGGCCTCCCTCTTTTCTCAGCTCTCAGTGCTTCGTATATATTTGTATTACGAAAGGTGCACTGCGCCAACCTGGCGGACCGCTGTTATACCGACCATGCCACAAATGGCATGACGGGCAAGTTTACTGGGGCTAGCAGCAGCCCGTCACCCGTACCCCTTGGTCATTGACCTCTTCTGGGGAGGGGTAGGTTGCCATACTTCTCCTCTGTATAGCAGCAGTCAGTCACCTGGCACCCCTGCTACTACAGGCATTGACCTCCTCAGGGGAGGGACAGGTGTTGCCACAATGCATACCTTCAGCCTGCACTGTGTCCTTCTGGGTATAGCAGCAGGCCGTTAGTTGACACCCCTCTCCCCCCTCCAGGCACCTACTAGGTGTAGGTTTTCAGCCATACTTGATATATGGCTTCTGCCTCCCCTCTGTCCTCCTGGATATAGCAGCCGGTCGTCAGCTGACACACTTATCTTTCCTGGTTATAGTAGCAGGTTTTTAGCCCACCCATCTGCTACCAACACTGTGGCCGCCTGGGTAAAGAAGCAGGTAGTCAGCTGACACCCCTCCCCATCTGCAGGCACGGAGTTCCTGGGTATAGTTGCAGACTTTTAGTCTACACATCTCTACTACAGGCACTCTGGCCTCCTGGGTGTAGGAGCAGATCTTCAGACATCCTGCTTTCCTGCTGCGCTGTTACTACAGCCCTTGCCTTCTACAGGTACTGTGATTCCTGAGTATAGGAGCAGGTCTTCCACCCGTCCTGCATACCTTCCTCCTTCATTGTCTCCTCCTGGGTCTAAGGAGGTGAAGCTGGAAGTGGGCCTTCTTGGCAAGGCCCAAGATGTGTGGGTGAAGGAGAGATGACCCCAAGGTTTTGGGCCTCACTGGATAGTGAGGGAAGAGGGCCCAAGGAAGGTGGCCAGAGGGTAGGAGGGAAACTGGGTGTTGGTGTCCCAATAAGAAGGATCTCCGTCCTGCTGGCATTAAGACAGCGGTCATTGGTGGCACACCATGCATGGATAGCGGAAAGACAATTGGGAATGAGAGGTGGAGGAGGAAGAAGAGGAGGTAGTATAGGGAGGCTTGCAGGAGAGCTGTATCAGCGTAACACTGGAAATGAAGAGAGATGGCGATCAAACGAACAAGAGGGGCAAGATGGATATTGTAGAGCCCTGGGGGACGCAGCAGGTAGAGAGTGAAGTGCTGGAGGAGAAAGGGCCCAGCTGCAGCTGGTGGGGGGGGTGGTTGCTGAGGAAAGAGGTTAGCTAATCCAGTGCCTGATCCGTGATGCCGAGGGTATCACAGAGCCGTTTTGAGGATGAAATGGTTGACTGTGTCAAAGACAGAGTAGAGATCAAGGAGAATGACAACCGCAGGAGAGTTAGTCAAGATTTGCAAGCATGTCTTTACTGGTGTCAAGGAGAGCAGTTTCTGCGCATCTGGATGCTCGGATTCCAGATTGATGGTCCTGGAGGCAACCATGGAGCTCAGTATGAAGCATCCGTTGTGGGAGGACCAACTTCTCCAAGAGTTTACCCAGGAAGACAGTGGTGGAGATGGGGTGATAATTAGCTGGCCAGGAAGGGCCAGAAGACTGTTATTTTAGGAGAGGGTGCACAAGGGAGTGATTGGGGGGTGGGGGGGAGAGCCAGTGGCGAAGGAGTAGTTACAGAAATTGGCAGGACAGGTGATGTGTCCTTAATGGTTCTACAAGAGCAGGGGAGCACCTGTTTGGATGAGACCTTCATAGAGTGGGTCACTTTAGAGACCTCGTCGGGTGCTATGGGCAGGAGGGAGGAGCATGCAGGGAGTGGGGGCAGGAGAGATGGGGTGGCGGTGGTGGAGAGTGAGGACAGGATGTCCTGAGTTTTTGATGTGAAATGGGAGGCTAAAACGGTACAGAGAGCCTGTGAAGGAAGGGGAGAGGTGAAGATTGCAGTTAGATTTGAGTTCTTTGCAGATTTTGCGACGTTCAGCCGTGTTAGTGGCTCCAGAGATGCAGGCTTGGATGTGTGCCTAATTCTTGGAGCAAATAGAAAAACGATATTACCTTTGGAGCAGGTGACGGGCCAGTTTGTTGGAATGAACCAGAGGTCTGCCACTTCCGTCCAGCAACTCTGCACTTAAGTTTTAGAGATGCTAGATCTGAGTCCAACCACCTGTTGCACTTGGAAGCAGGTTTCAGGCTGATCCTCATGACTGGGGAAATGATGTCGAGGGTGTTGGAGATGGAGAGGTGCAGGTTAGCAGGGACAAAGTCGGAAGCGGGGGGTGAAAGTGGAAGCAAAAGTAGCGACTGACACTCGCTTCACCGGTCGAATGACAGCGAAGGAGGCTGGCAGTGGTGGGGGTGGCTCAGATAGAGGGACGAGGGGCCCTAAGCGAGAGGAGAGTGGTCAGACCAGGAGAGGGTGGTGGTGACCGGGTTAGAGATGAGGATGTCTCCACAGATGAAGGCATCTAGAGTGTCTGGCTGAGTGGGTCGGACTGAAAAGAATAGTGAGAGAGGGAGCCACAGAGGACACAGAACTGTGAGGTGGCTAATTCAGGAGAGTAGAGGTGGGTATTGAAGTCCCTGAGGAGGAGTTTGGAAGAAGTCGGGAGGGAGGAGGCAAGGTCGACACATTCAGAGTTAAAGCGAGAAATGGGGCAGAGGGGCCTGTAGATAGTAGCGAGGGTGAGAGTAGGAGCAACCCCAAGCCTACAGACGAGTCATTCAAAAGAGGAGCAGCATTCGGAGACCCACCCAGGGTAAATCGTGGCCACTCCACCTCTGTGTCTGTTGCGCCTGGGGTTGGAGAGATTATTGTAGCCCTCAGAAAAGGTGTGCAGAGCAGTGAGAGAGCTGGCATTTAAAAATGTCTCGGCAAGGGCGAGGACGTCCCGGTCAAAGTCTTCAAGAAGGAGACAGATGTCAGAGGAGTGTTTGACAGTACAACGAGAATTCAGAGTAGCTAAGTGAAGCTGATTACCATGGGGGGGTACATAGGCATGGTACTCCCGTTGGTGGTGGTGGCGAGGTTAGAGGAAAGGAGAAAGTAGCAGGCGAAGGGAGGATGTTAATGAGAGGGCAGTCCTAGGTCAAGGCGGAGAAGAGTAGGTTCAGAAGCTTGGGCCATGATAGTGCCATTGTGATAATGATGTGCCTAGAGGATGCAAAGTATGCCAAGAGCACTTCCCATATAGTGCCACCATTAATGAGTGAAGAGGAGAAAGGGGAGAGAGTGGAAATCGGGTAAGTCCATAGGTCCAGGGAAGGTACAGAAAAGTGTTCTCGTCTTCCTGAAAGTAGCATTGATGGAGGTGTCGGCAATAGGTAGGCATGGGTTGGAGAGCTTTTTTCTTCCAGACTTTGTGAGGGAGCTAGGATAGGTGATAAAGTAGCAGTTCGAATAGATAGGGCAGAGGGGGTGCCATGAAGCTGGTGTGGGGGAGTAAGAGACAGATGGGCTGCACAGTGCTCAAATAAATTCACCAGGCGGCCTAGCAGCCAAGCAGGCACAGATGAAGGGGGGGTGCTTTTGAATAGGATATGCACGGGGGGTAGTAGAAATTATAAGCACCCAGACTAGGTGAGTGCTAAAATGCAGCAGCAAACAAACCATGTGTAGCTTAAAGGTAGATGAAACTTTCTGAAAGTACTAAAATGCAACTGAAAACGAGCAATGCAAAGGTTTAAATGCACATCAAGATTACATTTTTAGGGGGTGCAGAGATTAAGAGGTGGAAAAGGGCTCCAGAAATTGGTTCCAGGAAGGCAAGAAAAGTGCAGCAAACAAACACCGGCAGTGCATAGTTAGAAAATCTGGATTTGAAAGAGAAGCGCACATATAGAAAAGCAGCATTTAGCAGGGCATGCAACAGTCCCATCACGGGTGGAAAATGCAGCTCCGGCTGCAGTGAAGAAGTGCAGCTATACTTTCCTGCACGCACGCGCGCGGGTGGTGACTGTTACCCGGAAAGAGTTGGCAGATGGGAAGATGCAACTGCAGGGCACTGAGACCGCAATAGCGAACAGAAGAAAAATGTGCCCAGTGCAGCAAAGTTAGATGGGTGAGTTGCGTCCATCAAAGTATGCGAAGATCATTGCATAAGGCGAGTATCGGCCTGGAGTGAAAATGAGGTCAGACTGCTGGTCCTGGAGGCAAGCCAAGTGAGGGAAATGCGAGTAAAGAACAGAGAACCAGCATTGCTTGGTAGGAGTGGCCAGGTGGCCCCTTGGAATAGTGGCGGGGACAGCAGCCAGCAGGGGCTGCAGCAACGTAGCAGGCAGAAGGCTGGTGTTACCCGGCACTGCAGTGTCAGTCAGTTAAAGAAGAGAATCTGGGATGTTGCTGCAGGGCCCTCTAGGGCCCGACGCGGAGAGGCCGTGACCCAACCCTTTGAGGAGGCCGGCGATTGCCTGTCGGCTCCCGGGGGCTTACCTTAGATGAAGTGCTGGGCCAATCAGCCGTTCCAATGCAAGCAGGCAGCGGCTGGGTCAATCAGAAGTGTGGGCTGGACGATGGAAATGCCGCCCAGATGAAGAGGGACACAACATTAATGAAGTTGATATGCCCCAGGTGGACTTTCAGATGAATGCTGTCTCTGAAAAAGAATGGTGTGTACACTTTGAGGAGCTATATGCCGGGTGGGATCTACTATTTTATAATGGATGATTGATGGAAGAGTTTGTTAGTTAAATATCGATCAAGAAGTAATTGCAGAACTCGTAGTGCCCCGGGTCCAAACAAAGTATCAAATGCCCTTTTAAGAATAATTCTGCAGTATGCTCTAACTATTTTGCTTAAGCAAGTGGCTGACTTGTACGTTTCCTTTGTCTTGGAGAACGGCGCTTGTTGTGCCTATTTTCAAGAAATGCAGTTGCTCTAATCCTAGAAATTAGCACCCCATATTTATTCTGGATGCGGACAGCGAGTGCTGCTGTACCATCTAGAACGTTGGAAAATGGCAAACAGGCTTCAGGAGAAACCATGCTACATCACTTAATGGTTTTATTTTTACATGTATTCAGAGTCGGGCCTGGATCAAGCACTATGAATCTGTTGATTGGATGCAGTGACTAGGGGTCTTTTATGGTCCAAATTGAAGCAATGGGGGAATTCCAACTGGACTGCTTCGGAGGATTGTGGGCCTATTTATGTTCTATAGCGCACAAAAACCCAGAGGTATTTAGGCGCTTATGCTTGAGAGATTGGTTACAGTGCTTCTCGTTACAGAAAGGAAGCTCAGGAAGTGATTACATCAATGACAACATACAGAGGTAATTACATCACAAGCAAAGTGCAAAAAGAGTTCAAGGTGAGCGAATTCATGGAGCCTAACCCCATGTTGCGAGGCGGCTACGACACAGGAATGCAAAAGTCAATTAAATGGTTACATTCATGGATCCTAACCCCATGTTGCGAGGCGACTACAATACAGGAATGCGATAGGCAATCAGATGGGATAATTGAGTTGAAAGGCACATTCAGGAATATAGCAAGGGCGGACAATGTCTCACCTTGGAGTGTTCTGGTAGCGGACAGGGGCCTTACATCGCGGGCCTTGGTGGCGGGCCGGCAGTCACCTGCCGGCTCGCCTGATTGGTGCAGAAGAAGTAGGCAAGCACCAATCACAGGCAGCCAGGCGAGGGGCAAGTGAAAACAAACACCACAGCAGACAATGGCGGCGGCCATGAAGCACGAGGCGGTGTGGGCGCAACAGCGTGGTGGAATGCAGGCTAGAGGCAAGGTGCTGCAGATCGCTGTGGCCACAAGCACTAGTTAGTGCATTTCTGTTTTAGTTTAAAAGCACAAATCTGGGAAGTGTTGCTTCGCAAATGGATGTATCCCCCATAAACTGCCCAGAGGGCTTACCTTAATGTAGGTGGTGGTGGTGGGGGCGCAGGGTTTCCAGGGAATCCAGGCCACACTGTTAGGCGGAAACCTGTGCAGTTCCCTCTGGGACCACTGCAAAAGATTTAGGACTACAGGTGTTTGGCGGTGAACCCACTTGGTAGCAGTCTGCACCACACAGATTCACTTGGTAGCTGTGGCTGAGCAGTCAGACTTCCCTCAAGAAGTGTTGAGCAGTATGTGGAGGATACAAAATAGGGCAATTCTTCACAGCAAAACAAGCAAACACACAACGAGGCTTAGTGTAAAGATATTAAGGTATTTATTTATAACGGAACATCTATCAAAAACACTATGGCACTTTCACGGCAAACAAATCAAACACAATTACTCTACGAAGAAGAAATGATCAATCCCCCTAGTAATATTTCGACAAGTCTAGGTTCTACCGGCACCACTTATTTACAGACAGAGGTGTATACCTCAACCTAGATGGCACTCTAATATTAGTTAGGACGGGAGAGAAAAAGATAGGCATGTTACGAAGTCAACACAGTTCAATACTTCACGGGTAAAATGCAAGGCAGGAAGGCAGGAATCACAATAGAGCGTAAAGTTCAGAGGCCAAGCCCACTCGGAGAGGGGCAAGGCGATATGTCCCAAAAAGTCTCTAGTGGAGAGGCCTTCAAGTCTTTGTAGCAAATTGTTATCGGCAGATTGGACCAGTTCAGAACAATAAATGAGAAAAGCTTGGAGGCGACCCAACGGAAAGGAGAGGATTAAGACACCTCACTCGAACCGATCGAAAGGGAAGCCAGGCGGGCACGGTACCTTGTTGTGGAGGGCAGCTCCGGCTGGGGCAGTTGTTCCTGGTGGTGGATGCACGTCGGGTCTTTGCCAAGAGTAGAGATGATCTCGTCGTCGAAGAAAAGTGAAGTCCGGTGCACCACCAGGGAAGAGACCAGCCGCGGAGTGCTCCGTCACAAGGCACCACCTTTTGGTTGCGGTACAGGGGTAGTGGCTATCTGGTTGCCGAGGTGCTCTGCACGGGCAATTCGACCACTGCGTCCTGAGGCGAATAAAAAGCAAAGGGGACTGGTTGTTCCCACCAGTCAGGGGAAGAGACTCTCCGGCAGGGAGATCTCCTCTGTCGTCGGGAAGTGGTGAGTCGGTTCTGCAGGGCTCCACCGGAGGTGACGTCGTGCAGGTCGGCTCAGCGTTACCCTCGTCGGATTCTTAGGTCCTGTGGCGACTTCTGAAGATCCAGTCCCAAAAGCCCTGCTTTTATGCAGAAAACCCCCATTCATTCAGCCTAGCTGTCAATCAACACTCGCTAAGTGGTGAGCGGGGAGGCTCACCACCTGGGCCAATCACTCCAGAGTGCCTAAACCCCCTCCCACACCCCTGTGGTAACCCAGACAGAATGGCACCACTTTGGAGGGTCTCTGTACAGAGGCCCGCCAAAAGTGGAACAAAGGGCTCAACCTTTGGTTTAGTAGTCACAGAGACGAACACAGACGCCATTTTACAAACCGAGTTCTGGCAGAGAATACCATCCGATAAACTTATTTAAGATAAGTAGACCGGTGGTACGTTAGAGATTAACGAGAAAAAGGATTAATCTCCGACAATGGGACGAATCCCATAGGGTTATGTTCGGGGTCGGACATAGCGAGTAGTTTCCACTGCCACCAGCCAAAACTCGACGAGGGGGGACGGGACAGTGCCCCTTCGAGTAACAGATCCAGGAGTAATCGAATTACCCCTACTAGTACGTCCACAATAAGATGGTTTGTACTAGTTCTGTTAGTAAATTTAGGTCTAGTAAAGCCAATGGTGACTTTACATGCCCAGGGAGACAGTAGTCAGTCCCCGGGTATGGAGTCTATGGTGGAGGTCCGCTAGGACGCCCCAGTGTTACGGCACGTAGGGTGCGGTGTGACACACATAGAAAAACATATGAGACCCTATGGAGTAAAAGACCCCATAGCCCATAGAACACATTGATATTCAAAGGAATTACACACATACATGTCCAAGAGTGGGAGAAAAAGAGTCTCACTCTTGACAGGATGGAAAAACAAACTCCAGAAATCCAGCAAAGCTGCTGGGGGACTCCCTAGGTTAGGAAATTCAGCCTAAACAGAGAATTCTCCCTAACACACACAAAAGCAAGGGGACATCAAAGAGCACTATAGCACAATTCCAATATTCAAATCAAGCTTGATCAGAATGTCTGCCCCGAAAGAGGATTCATGTGTTAATATCCCCACAAAAATATCGTGATACAAAAATATTGCCATATTTTTGCGGTGATATTGAGGCATGGATCCTGCGGGGGACACCCCTGCAACCCACGCTCCCACACATTATCCCCCCAAAAATATCACCTATGGCGCTCCCGACGACCATATATATGGCAATATTTTTGGTGGGGCATAGGAGACTATCTAGATCCGGTAGCATTTGCCCCCACCCCCCTAAGTTTGGCCATGTTCAATGTGTTGCGTCGGCTTACGCAGGCGATTTTAAAAAATTTAAAAAAAAAAAGTTTGACTACTCAAAAGAGCCTTCAGAAATTGATAGCTTGTTAACTATGCCTCGGCTACTTTTTTGCAAATCAATCCCAAGAAAACTAAGATTATGCAGTGTACTTGCAAAAGAAAATGTATCAAAGTTGCAATGGCAAATAGCGCTTGATAGATGGAAAGAGTTGAAAACTTTGTTTATTTAGGCTTTCTGATTTATATCTAAACCGCACAAATCACTATGCAATTACCAAATCTTTTACCTGTGATCTCTCTTACTAATCAAATGTGCAGGATTGATATAAAGTTTGGGAAATTGCTGGAAGGAATGTCTTAATTTTGAGGCACCTTGCTGTGTTTCTGAGTCAACTCCACCTTGGTTAGAAGGATCCCATTACGAATCCTTTAAGGCTAAAGGAACTTTTATATAGGAGAGACTAGATTAATACATTAGATGTCTATGGGTCTGGTTCATCTATGTTTTGATAATTACAAAAAAGGCACCCAGCTCCCCATCTGAAGAATTACCCCAATACATTTGTTTGAGGCTCCTTCAGAATAAAATGGAATCTCTTCCGTACAAAGCAAATTTGAGTCCGATATGGTATCATAACCAAAGAGAGAACACTTTTTGTGATGATGGCAATTAACCTTAAACTTTGAAGCAACTTTGTTTTTTGTTCTGCCCTACGTAGCAAATGATTGGCATCTTTTAAAAAATGTCTATATTTTAATGTGTAACTGGATTGTGAAGCATTTTCAGACATTTGTCTGAAGGGGGTAGCTGCTTCGATTGTATTGGTCGATTTTATTGGCTGTGGTGGATTTTATGAAATGTCTAGTAAAATTCCAGATCAAATCTTCCCTTAATTTTTTACGAATTGCATGTATATCAGATTTTATCTCGTTTGTTTTTATCTGTGCATTTTGAGTAAAACGTTTTGGATCGAACTATTGGGGGCATGCTGGTTTTGCATTTTATTGTGTTTTTCTCTGCTTTTGTGAAAGTTTAGTAATTGGCCAAATTACAGGTTTTCAGTCCATGCACCATACCATCCTCCAGCACGGTGACCTCCTGAGTATAGTTGCCGGCTTTCAGCCCATACTCCATACCTTCCTCCTTCACTCTGATCTCCTGTGTATAGTTGCTGCTGTTCAGCCCATACCTTCCTCCTGGGCATAGTCGCAGGCTTTTAGCAGATACCTTCCTCCTGCACTGTGACCTCCTGGGTATAGTTTCTGCTTTTCAGCCCATACCTTCCTCCTGCACTGTGACCTCCTGGGTATAGTTTATGCTTTTCAGCCCATACCTTCCTCCTGCACTGTGACCTCCTGGGTATAGTTGCAGGCTTTTTAGCCCATACTCCATACCATCCTCCTGCACTCTGATCTCCTGTGTATAGTTGCTGCTTTTCAGCCCATACCTTCCTCCTGCACTGTGACCTCCTGGGCATAGTCGCAGGCTTTTAGCAGATACCTTCCTCCTGCACTGTGACCTCCTGGGTATAGTTTCTGCTTTTCAGCCCATACCTTCCTCCTGCACTGTGACCTCCTGGGTATAGTTGCTGCTTTTCAGCCCATACCTTCCTCCTACACTGTGACCCCCTGGGTATAGTTGCAGGCTTTTAGCAGATACCTTCCTCCTGCACTGTGACCTCCTGGGTATAAT